>NC_066889.1:16266649-16587898 GCF_022985175.1 Labeo rohita | reverse complement strand
AATGCTGAAGACATCCGTGACCTGGTTGTCACCTTTCTAGAGGGCCTGCGTTCCAGGTCTAAGTTTGTGGTGGCCCTGGTGGACAGCTATTACCCTGGTGAGCACATACATGCAGCAGTTGGGTTTAGAAGTGCACTGGAAATCAATACACTTCAGCCCCAAACAGACTATGAATCAAAATGCTTATATTTCTGTTTGATTTTCCTTTTCAGCTGGACACGACTCTTCATTTCTGAGATTCTCAAAGGGAGATCTGATCTTTTTGGATGAGCACACTGGAGAGCAGGTCCTGAATTCAGGTTGGACTCATGGGGTCAATGACAGAACCAAAAAAAGAGGAGACTTCCCTGCAGACAGCGTCTATGTGCTGCCCACCATCACCAGGCCACAATATGATATTGTGGTTAGTGAGTTTTCATTCACTACATTCATTGTAGAGTACTAATGTGTACATTTAAAGGGTTAGTTTACCCAAAAATAAAAATTCTGTCATTAATTACTCACCCTCATGTCGTTCCAAACCCTTAAGACCTTCGTTCATCTTTGGAACACAAATATTTTTGATAAAATCCCTGCATAGACAGCAACACAACTACCATGTTCAAGGCCCAGAAAGGTAGTAAGGACATCGATAAAATAGTCCATGTGACATCAGTGGTTCAGCTGTAATTGTATAAAGCTACGAGAATATTTTGTGCCCAGAGAAAACAAAAATAATGACTTTATTCAACAATTTCCTCTTTTCCGTGTCAGTCACAAGAGTACCACAAAGTCTGATGCGGAAGTGAAGTTGTTGAATAGCTTCAAGTTTACTTCAGTTGTTTGAGTTAGTTTCATAACATTACAGTTGAACCACTGATGTCACATGGACTATTTTAACAATGTTCTTACTACCGTTCTGGGCCTTGAACGTGGTAGTTGTGTTGCTGTCTACGCAAGGGTCAGGAAGCTCTCGGATTTCATCAAAAATATCTTAATTTGTGTTAAAAAGATGAACAAAGGCCCTACAGGTTTGAAACAACATGAGGGTAATTAATGATCATTTTCATCTAATTCATGCTAATTATGCACGAAGTTGTGCCTTTAAGGGTTATATTCTGTTGTATACCTAAAGTTACAATTTTTACACATTTTTTTTACTGACATTGTATTGTATTTAACTTGGTAAATCATTTGTTCATGGTAAAAACATAAGCATATGCACCAAAATATGCCGAATATTTACACTCAAGAAACACCTGGAATATTAAATAGTCATTTTGATCTTCTAATTTCTGTTTCCTACAGTCGTTGATAACCATGACCCCAGACCAGCGTAAGGACTCCATCAGTTTGTCCCATCAGAATCTACTGGACAATGGGGAGAAGATTCAGCCGTACACTTTAGAGGAGTTTTCTTACGATCACTTCAGGTACTTTAACCTTCTTCAGGACCTTTTCTCTATTGTGTCCGACTGGAAAAGTACTAGGGCTAAATAGGGCTGGGTGATATGGCAAAAAATTAAAATCTGTTGACCGATTCTCTTTTTTTTTATCAACTTGAAAATGTAACTACAACGTTATTCAAGTAACCTTTTCAATATTATCCCTCTAGTTAAAGAAAATTCTATTCCAAGTGCACCACACGTGAAGTTGTCGACATGATGTAAATGTTAAATAAATCACTTGTTAAATATCTTTGCAGAAAAAATGCATGAACTGCAACCACATCTTGTATAAACTTGTCTTATGCATATTGTATGTTCAGAAATAATACTAGGAAAATGCTTTAAAATAAATCTCAAAGGTCAAGGTAATTCAAATTCAAAATGACTTAAGGAATAACACCAGTAGACTATTATTAAATATAAATGTTCTGTAAAATCAATGAACAGCAGCTTTCAGCCTGTCACCATGCTGCAAATATGAAATATCAGATGTACAGTAGTCCTTCACAGGTTTTTTATTCGAAAGCGCTGCTTTTTCTATGTAAAAATGGACACGTTTGACTGTTGCACTCACGTCTCTTGCAGAATCTGATGCATAAAATGGCATTATAAAACTGTGGCACTCGAGTTGGTTCACTGCCATCTTCTAGCATGCTTTTCCTATTCCACTGCCCGTGTCATATCTTCGTCAAAACAAAAGCGCATTTTGTATAAATGGCGCCTAGCGATATGAGCGCATCACATGTGAGTGGTTAATCACGTGCGTCATTCTTTTATTTTTTACAGTTTTCAGTGGCATATTGTCAAACTGTATATTTCCAACATTTGGTAATATTTCTATTCAATATCGTTATTCCTCGAATTCTAAAAAATAAAATTGTGGCAAAACATTAAATTCAAATGAATCGATGAAATCGGAAAAAATCACCTAGACCCTCGTTTTAAAGTTGAAAAAAGAAAATTTAGCGCAAACAAAAATTATTATATTACTATAGGGAAGAAGGGCCTTAGTCTAACACCAATCAATCAGCTTCAACATCTAGCCAACAGCATTGAAGGAATTAAACTAGCATGTTAAAACTTAACTAACTTAAAACTAAACTTTAAAATTTAAAAAAGCGGCATCAGATGCAAAATTCACTTTTACATGTTTGCATATAAATGTGTCTTAGCAGTGTGTGGACACAACCAAGCTACAATGATAGTAATCCATTTACCCCTTTTTTAATTTCCAAAAAAGCTAAACAGTCTCAATTATCAAGCCGTTTTGATTTGACTGCTCAAGTCCCGCCCACGACCGCTGACGGACTTTCCCGTATTAGCATGTCTCCTCCCTCAGCCAACTGTACGCTGTCCGCCATTTTCTCTGCGCTTGAGAAGCTGTAGCGACAATGTCTTGTAAGCAATGCACATGTTTTGTAGTTGGATGACTACAAAATGTGAACATAAGAGTCTTCATTTTCTCCCGACATCAGAGCCACTGAGGACGCGGATTAGTTTTGTTTTAGATGCTAATGTGTCAACGAAACACGCAAAAACAGAAGAGAGGGGTGGGGTGAGCAGTAGCTCATTATCATTTAAAGAGACATGCACTGAAATGGCTCGCTGTGAACAGAGCTGTTTTTGACATGGTAAAAAGGGTGTTGTTTTACATGACCATTGAGGAATTTTAACCAAAGTATGTTGCAGACATTTCATGAAGACCCTAAAGAATCATACCAACTTTAAAATGCACAACTTCATTTTCAATTATCAGTTGCATTGACTTGTAGTTCATCATTGTGCATGTTAATTTCACTGCATTTCCTTCTTTTTCATTAAATTCTGGATTCATTATCTTTCCATCCTCTAGACCACCTTCCAAGAGCACACTGAGTCGTGTGATCATCAATAAAGGCAGAGGGAAGGATAAACTGTGGTGTTGCACCAGAGAACCTCTCAAACAGCCTTTGCTGAAGAAAGTTCTCAATCATGAAGAGCTGTCCCAGGATGCCTGCCAGGCCTTTATTGATATCCTTTACAGCTAACAGTGTGAACTTTAGAACATTTTGACAGCTAATCGTGTTAACTTTATAACTGCAGTTTCTTCATTTTGATCCTTGACTCTGTCGTACCCATCATGAAGTACATGGGCGACTACCCCTCGAAGAGAAGCCGTTCGGTCAACGAGCTCACCGATCAGATCTTTGAAGGAGCTTTAAAGGCTGAACCTTTGAAGGACGAAATCTTCTGTCAGATCATCAAGCAACTGACTGAGAATCATGTGAAGTAGGTTTTCCCAGTTGAAACTGATACAGTGTATAGTGCAGTCTGCCAGCTTACTGATCTGCTTCTAGCTTCTTCTTCTTCTTCTTCTTCTGAGCCAAAACTTAGTCAGTATCTCCTCCTAGAGCTTTAAAGCTACAACCATCAAACTCAGGTCAGACCTTCAGACTGTTCTGAAGTTATATCTTATATGCTATATCTTTTAACTGATCCGGCTTATGGTTTTCGAAAGCCAGACTATCAAAACCTATATCAAGACCTATGGTGCATCTAAGCTGTTTATTGCTATAGCAAAGCTTAACAAGTCCGTACATAAGAAAGCTGTAAAAAAAAACTGTAAAAAAAACAGCGTAAGCTTAATGGCTGATTTGGCTGGTCGCCTAGGCTGGTTTTAAAACGGTTTAAAGTATTTTTGGCCACTTTTAAGCTGGTTAGGCTGGTCTTAGCTGGCCAAGCTGGGAGACGTGCTAAAAGCCAATGTTAAAACAGCTATTTTCAGATTAAACCGGCCAGATTAGGCTGGTTTTAGCTGTTTTTAGCTGGTTTTTACAGAATCAACTGGTTTACCTGTTTTAAACAAGTTAATCATGTTAGAAACATGTTAATCATGCTAACAACATGCTGGCAAAATGCTAGTGATTTGTTAATCATGTTAGCAACATGCAAATTGTGCTAGAAACACGCTAGCAACATGTTAGTAGCTTGTTAATCATGCTAGTAACTTTCTAATCATGTTAAAATGCTTGTAACACACTAATCATGCTAACAGCATGCTAGTAATATACTAATCATGCTAGAAACATGCTAGCAACATGCTAATTATGCTAGAAACACGCTAGCAACATGTTAGTAACTTGCTAATCATGCTAGTAACTTTCTAATCGTGTTAAAATGCTTGTAACACTAATCATGCTAACAGCATGCTAGTAATATACTAATCATGCTAGAAACATGCTAGCAACATGCTAATTATGCTAGAAACACGCTAGCAACATGCTAGTAACTTGCTAATCATGGTAAAATGCGTGTAACATGCTAATCATGCTAACGTCATGCTAGTAATATACTAATCATGCTAGAAACATGCTAACAACATGCTAGTAATATACTAATCATGTTAGCAACAAGCTAGTAACGTGTTAATCATGCTAGCAAAATGCTATTAACTTGCAAATCTTGCTAACAACATGTTAGCAACATGGTAATCATGCTAGAAACATGTTAATTATGCTAGTAATTTGTTAATCATGTTATCAACATGTTATTACATGCTAATCATGTTAGCAACATGCTAATTATGCTAGAAACACGCTAGTAACTTGCTAACATGCTACTAACTTGTTAAACATGTTATAAACTTGTTAACAACATGCTAATAACTTGCTAATCATACTAGCAACATGCTAGTAACTTGTTAATCACACTAGCAACATGCTAGTAATATGCTAATCATGCTAGCAACAAGCTAGAAACGTGGTAATCATGCTATTAACATGCTAGTAACTTGTTAATCACGCTAGCAACATGTTACTAAATTGCAAATCATGGTAACAACATGCTATCAACATGCTAATCATGCTAACAACATGCAAGTAACATGCTAAGCATGTTAGAAACATGCTAGTAATTTGCCACTCATGCTAGCAACATGCTAGTAACATGCTCATCATGTTAGAAACATGTTAGAAACAAGCTAGTAACATGCTAATCATGCTAGAAACATGCTGGTAACATGGTAATCATGTTAAAAACATGCTAGCAACATGCTAATCATGTTAGAAACATGCTAGCAACATGTTAGTAACATATTACTCATAGTAGCAGAATGCTAATCATGCTAACAACATGCCGGTAACTTGCTAATCATGTTAGAATCATGCCATTAACTTGTTAATCGTGCTAACATCATGCTAATAATATGCTAACAACATGGTAATCAGCCTATAAAAATGCAACCAACAAGCTAATCATGCTAAAACATGCTAACAACATGTTAAATCATGTAAGCAATGTTCTAAATCATGCTAGTAACATCAACTTTCATACTCTTACAGCTGCTTTAAAAACTTTCAGGCTTTCTCAAGCCAACTCAAAGTTTTTCCTCAAACTTTACTCATCTAGTTATTATTTTAGGATTTTTTTTTTTTAAGTATACATGCAAAAATTTAAATAAATTATCATTTTGCATGTAAATGTTTGCTCACAGGTTACGCACATATAGTGAATGAGACCCATAACTGTAAAAAACAGATAATGTGTCTCATGAATCTGTATCAGTCTGTTCCCTAGTGGTCAGCTTGCAAAAGTTAACATCATTGTTGACTAATTAGTCAGCTGACAGGGCTTCTTTGTGTTCAGATACAGCGAGGAGAAGGGCTGGGAGCTTCTCTGGCTCTGCACTGGGCTTTTTCCTCCAAGCAACATGTTGCTTCCTCATGTACAAAAGTTCCTCCAATCCAAGAAACATCATCCAGTCGCTCCAGACTGCATGCAGAGACTCCAGAAAGCCTTGCGGTAACCCTCACAGCACATACGAACATGTGTCTCCAATGTTGCTTGGAATTCCCTTAAAACTTTTTTTTTCCACTGACAGAAACGGATCTAGAAAGTATCCTCCTCACCTTGTAGAAGTGGAGGCTATTCAACACAAAACTACCCAGATCTTTCACAAAGTGTACTTCCCTGATGACACTGATGAGGTGAGAGTTTTCATGTTAACTCTAGTCGTGCATCTGTTACCTGTAGTCTGTGTTGTATCCAGCCTCCTGTGAAGGTAATATTCTCTCTGTCTGTCATGCGCTGCAGTGTTTATTTATGCATGAGGAAGCAGAGAGAACGCCCCATTGTGCTCTGACCTCATTTGCATCCTCAATTAAGCACAGAGTTATGTGGAGCTTCTGGAGAAAGCGGGAAAAGAGAGATGAAGTGTGAATAGACTCGAGACTCCAGAGATTCATTTCTTTTTTGGTTTAAATATAGCTGAAATCTGGCCTGCACTGTTTTTTTTAGTTATAAAAAAATAATAAATTAATACAAATGATGTAGACATAGAATGTAGTTCATAATTCAGTACAACAAACATCAAATACACAGTCTAGTTATGTATACATTAATAAATTAATTGGTGATAACATTAAATCATAGGAGCAAGGATGCAACATTATTGTTAGATTTTTTTAACTGTTTAGTGTGTGTGTGTGTGTGTGTATATATATATATATAGATAGATAGATAGATAGATAGATAGATATATAGATTTATGTTGATTCTTTATATTGTTTTATCTATATTATGTATTGTATTGACTATTTATATTACAATATTTTCCTAAAAAATCATTTAACTGAGTTTATGGTATGAAAAAAAACATATAGTGTATAAATAGATCAATTTGTTAATGTCTGATTTAAATTGTTATGGTGATATAATTTGTAAAGAAAAGGTTTAAAATGAATAAAAATGTCAATAGAAGCATTTACACCAGTGTTATTTTTGTATCACTGATATATTATCAGTTATTATAGCTTTTGTTAAAATCTTGAATTATATTTTTTTATATTGTCTGTTTTCGTTTTACTTTTTAGTAATTTTAGTAATTCTGTTTTTGTGTTTTTTAATAGGCTTATATAGTTATTCATTTTTATTTATTAATTTTTGTAAAAATTAAAGTAAACAAAAATGAGAAATAAAAAAAGGCTAAAGTTTTTTTTATGTAAAATAAATATAAAATATTTTTAATTCATTTCAATTAACAGTTATTTTGGTTCAAGTAATGCTTTTTTAAATGGTTTTAGCTTTAGTTAACATTAAAGAAATAAAATATATTAAAGTTTGTTTTATTAAAAATGAATATAAAATATTTTAATTTATTTCATTTAACAGTTATTTTGGTTCAAGTATTGTTTTTTTTTAATGTTTTAGCTTTAGTTAACATTAAAGAAATAAAATGTTAAAGTTTTTTATTAAAAATAAATGTCAAATATTTTAATTTATTTTCGAAAAAGTTATTTTGGTTCAAGTAATTTTTTTTTTTTTTAAATGTTTCAGCTTTAGTTAACATTAAAGATATAAAATCAGTTCATTTTTAATGAAAAATACATTAAAAATATTTAAATTTAATGTTTTTTTTTTTTTTTTTAGCTTTAGTTAACATTAAGGAAATAAAATAAGTTAAAGTTTTTTTATTAAAAATAAATGTAAAATATTTTAATTTATTTCAGTTAACAGTTATTTTTATTCAAGTAATGCTTTTTAAAATAATTTTAGCTTTAGTTAACATTAAATAAATAAAATATGTTAAAGTTTATTTTATTAAAAATAAATATAAGTTAAAGTTATCAGTTATTTTGGTTCAAGTAATGATTTTTAATGGTTTTAGCTTTAGTTAACATTAATATCCCTGAAAAGTGGTTTTAGGCCTTTTACCTTCCACTGTTTGTATATATGCTAAAATAAACTCCCCCAATAACCAGCATTTGTCTTTTTTTCAAATATCATTTTTATTCCTAGGCTTTCGAAGTTGAATCGAGCACCAAAGCCAAAGATTTCTGTCTGAACATCGCCGGCAGAATGACGCTCCAGGCTTCTGAAGGCTTCAGCTTGTTTGTCAAAATTTCTGACAAGGTGAGGCTACAAAGCTGTCAAACGTCTGTTCAGATAAGATGAAGGAGTTCTGTGTGAGTTTATGACACACTAAATAACTCAGGACGTGATTTTTACATTACAGCCTTCTCAAAGCACGATCTTTAGTCAGCAGTTATTTGTCAGTGTGTATTTTAATCTTAGATGTCTTTGACATGTCAGCATTTGGGTTAAACGTTTCAGGTGATCAGTGTGCCAGAAGGAGATTTCTTCTTTGACTTTGTTCGACATCTGACAGACTGGATCAAAAAAGCCAGAGCTGTGAAAGACGGTATTTATGTGTATTGTTCATTCAAATGATATTGAGTGTAAACATGAGAGGTGCTAATGCTTCTGTTGGTTTTGTAGGCGCAGTGCCTTCACTGACCTACCAAGTGTTTTTCATGAAGAAACTGTGGACCAACACCGTTCCAGGCAAAGATCCAATGGCCGACTCCATTTTTCATTACTTCCAGGTGGAAGATTCTCTCTTGTACTTAATATGTGAATTCAAGCTCTTTTTTCAAACACTTTGTTTGATGCTCTTTTTCCTAAACTTTCTTCAGGAGCTCCCGAAGTATCTGCGTGGCTACCACAAGTGCTGTCTTGAAGAGGCGTTCCAGCTGGCTGCGCTCATTTACAGAGTGAGGTTTGAGGAGGACAAATCACAGTTTCATAACTTCAGCAAGATGCTGAAAGAGCTGGTTCCTCAGGACATGATCCATCAGCTGTCACCCGACGACTGGAAACGGGTGAGTGAACAACACTAGTCCTACTTCATACATTCATTCGTGAGAAGCTAATGCGGTGAGTCTTTGTTTCTTCTACAGCCTGTCGTCACATACTTCAATAAACATGCAGGGAAATCTCGAGAGGAAGCTAAACTGATGTTTCTGGAAATCATTTACAAGTGGCCTACTTTTGGATCTGCATTTTTTGAAGTCAAGGCAAGTTTGCCAAAACATGATGTAAAGTTGAATCACTGAATGGCAAATGCTGAGCAAACAAAACGACTTTGTCCTCAATTCTAGAATTTGATTTATTCAGCTTTGTAAATTGAACTGACATCATGTGGTTTAATGATGTTTTGATTTTCACCCACAGCAATCCTCAGATCCAAATTTCCCAGAAGTCCTATTAATAGCAATCAACAAGCATGGTGTTACTCTCATTGACCCGAAAACAAAGGTGGGTTTACACACTGCCAAGACCAATGTAATGTATGTAAATAGCAGATTTAAAGACATAACTCACAAAAAATGAAAATTACTCCATGATTTACTCACCCTCAAGCCATCTTAGATGTATGTGACTTTCTTCTTTCAGAAGTATACAGTCGGAGTTATATTAATAAATGTCCTGGCTGTTCCTAGCTTTATAATGCCAGTGAATGGGTGTTATGATTTTGAAGTCCAATTAAGTGCATCCATCCATCATAAAAAGTGCTCCACACAGTTCTGGGCAGTTAATAAAGGCCTTCTGAAGTGAATCGATGTGTTTGTGTAAGAAAAATATCCATATTTAAAACTATATAAAGCATAATCTCTAGCTTCCACTAACTGTTTTATGTACATTCACAATAGTGGCGTTGAAACGGATGATGTAGGATGTAAATGTAGCGGAATATGTCTCATGAGAACCAAATTTTGTTTGCAACAAAGGAAAACAAGGCTCCTCTCAGCTCTTACTGAAATCTTCCAACATTTTTCTTTACAAATCCTTGTTTTGTACTTATTGCTCATGACCGGTGATTTGTTTTGTTCTCTACGCTGCGTTTCCGCGCTTGTCACTTCCACATTCGCCACCGCGTTTGTCCTACATCATCCGCCAATAACAATGTCACTCGCTCATGAACACATGTACGACACTTAGCACAAGCTACAGATTACGGTTTATGAAGTAAATATGGATATTTTTCTTACAAAAACGCATCGATTCGCTTCAGAAAGCCTTTATTAACCCCCTTGAGCTGTGTGGAGTACTTTTTATGATAGATGGATGCACTTTATCAGACTTCAAAATCTCAACAGCTATTCACTGCCATTATAAATCTTGGAAGAGCCAGGACATTATTTTAATATAACTCTGATTATATTTATCTGAAAGAAGAAAGGCATATTTACCTAGGATGGCTTGAGGGTGAGTAAATCATGGGGTAATTTTCATTTTTGGGTGAACTTTCACTTTTAGAAACATTTCTTATGTTGAAAACAGTTGCTGCTTGTCAGCACCGATCGCCTCGAAGATAGCTTCAGGCGTCCCGTGTTCGAGTCCCGGCTCGTGGACCTTTCCGATCCCGTCCCCCCTTCTCTCTCCCACTTAATTTCCTGTCTCACTACTGTCCTATCAATAAAAGGCAAAAACTACAAAAATAAATCTTAAAAAAAAAAAAAAAACAGTTTCTGCTTAATGTTTTTTGGAAACCGTGATACATTTTTTAAAGATTCTTTGATGAATATAAAGTTCAAAAGCACAATATTCTTTAGAATTTTTTGTAACAGTGTCAACATTTTTGCTGTCATTTTTTGTATTTAATGTGTCTTCGCTGAGTATTTTTTACTAAAAAGTGTTAATTTTGTACAACAGCGTTTTAGTGCCATGTTAAAAAAAAAAAATAATAAAAGTAAAAGATTACTAGATTAAAGTCATAATATTTCGAGAATAAAGTTGAAAGTACGAGAATAAAGTCTAAATATTTTGACAATACATCAAAATTATGAGAAATGTTTCAAGATTAAAGTCAAAATTACGAAAATAAAGTCGAAATGTTTCGAAAATAAAGTCAAAATGTTTAGAGAATAAAGTCAAAGTATTTTGAGAATAAAGTCAAAATTATGAGAATTAATTTGTAGCAATTACAAGATTAAAGTTAAATTTTAAAAGTATATTCTAGCCTATTGCGCATGCAAATGGCCCAGATTGGGAGCACCGGGAGATACTCCAAAGTCTCAGCTTTCAAAATCTGTCAGTTTTATAGCAAAATATGAACAATATGTCTGTTACAACTCTTTAATGTGGCGTGACAGTTTTGTGTGGTCTGGTATTTTATATTAAAAGTACCAAAAGCACAAAGCTTATTGCTATTATTGGGTGGCTGGCGCACTACAAATAAGCCTAATGAATGCAATCGAAGACGTGAAAATATTATTTCCAAGTGTACTGTCCCTGTGAGTATAACACATGGTATGACTTCTGCTAATAATCCCACATATATCCAAATAAATTCAGGTGGCCTGGCAACTTCTCCCGGCACTCCCAATCCGAGCCATTTTCATGCGCAGGCTATACTCTCAAAATATTATAACTTTAATTGCTACGATTTAATTCTCGTAATTTCAACTTTATTCTCGAAACATTTCGACTTTATTATTGTAATTTCGACTTTATTCTCAAAATATTTTTTACTTTATTCTCACTTTACGACCTTAATCTGGCTACTTGTAATTTTTTATTTTTTTAACGTGGCACTAAAATGGCGTCGTAATTTTGGCATTTAGCATTCATATTTAAATGTTGATGTTACACTTACCTTGCAGTAACATAAATAAAGACTAAATCACAGCAGCCAGTTGACACTTTCTTCCTCTTTTGTGTCAAAAACTCTTCTGTTAACTTTTATTAGATCCTAATGTAGAACCTTCGAATAATGTTTGAATGGTATTTACTCATCTGCCTGCAGGACGTTTTGGGCACACACCCCTTCACCAAAATCTCTAACTGGAGTAGTGGAAATACCTATTTCCACATTACCATTGGTAACCTGGTTAGAGGCAGCAAACTTCTATGTGAGACTTCACTGGTGAGTCACCTCTTACATAAAATACTGTGATCGTATCAGATGGTACTGGTTACATAAATGCTATTCTTTTATAAAAGACTTAAGATGATACTTTGATACTTTGTGTGGCAGGGATACAAGATGGATGATCTTCTCACGTCTTACATCAGTCAGATGTTGACGACCATGACCAAGCAGCGCAGTTCACGTGTAAATAACAAGTAACATGAAAGACTTGTAATAGTGCACTGTTTATTTATAAGCACACAGACTCAGTTCTCACTATATCTTAGATCCATAATTTTGATACATGAAGATAAAATGAATCTGCTTTAGTGTTGTTACTTTTTCATACTGGAGCCTTAATTGTAAATTGTGAGTTTAATTTATTTTATAGCATTTCTCAGTCTTTTATTGTCAATGAAGAACATGATAAATTCACAGTCAAAAAACTGTTGCCTTTGAGTTTTAGGCCCTCATATGGTTTTTGATACCAATTTGAAAGTCTATGATCAAGTTCATGATTTCAGTTATTTAATTTATGAATTATTTGCACATCTCATTTTGCCAATTAAATGGATTATAAAATTATGAAAATGTTGCAGGATTTGGTTTTGACCCTTAGCTTGAAGACTTACTCATGAAACGACAAAATTCAATTGTCTAAAAAGATATTCTCTTAATTTTTCTGAATAATATTTCTCCAGGTATTTCAGAGATACATATTAAAATGTAAATTAAATGATCATTTAGAAGACTACAATCAGAATTTCTACTCAAGATATTTAGGCTAAATCTTTAAGCATTGTCCAATTTATTTATTCTTTTTTTTTTTTTTTTTTTTTTTTTTTTAGAATGTATGTTTTTGTAGTTCATAATTCTGGTCATTCCTATTTTCTTGTGTTGGAAGCTGCTGTTTATAAATAAAACAACATTTGAGGTAAAAGAAATTTTGCAGTCAGTGTTATTTTAATATATTCTTTATTTGTTTAGTTTTTTTGTTGTTGTTGTTTTAGTCATTTTAATACTCCAACTTCAACATTTACAATTTTAAGTTTAAGTTTTTCATCTAATATTTATATTTTATTTTCAATTAATGAAAATAATTTTTAATATTTTTTATAAGAACAGATTTTGTAGTTTCTTGCAAAATGCAATGTAAAACAATTTAATCAGACACAAGATTTATTCAAGTAGTAAAAAAACAAGATTGTAACAGTCCTAACATTTGAAGAAAAATCATCCAAATAATGAAGAATAAACAAACATGGCTTTAAAGCAAACATTAAGAACATCATAATTCCAGACACACGTATATCATATTGCAATAACCAAAAAATGATTACACTGAATGATCCTACAAGCCTAAACATGATACTGAATCAGACCTGAACTAAATTAGAAGACAAAACATTTGTACAAAAATGATTTATCACCTGGATTCTTACACAATTAAATTCCTGTCTAGGAGTAATGATTCAGCCAAAACCATGACATGGATTTTAAATATCACTTACGATGAAACATAAAACCAATGGATCCACTAATAGATCAGTGAAAGAAACATCAGTTTCATTGACATGACAAATATTTCCATTCGTGCTTGAAATGGAAACCTTTACGGTAGCACTGATAAAACCTGGGGCTTGTGAAAGGCAATAACTCAAATGATGATAATATAAAGTCTGACGTGCAAGATTAGTCACTAGAACTTAGCATTTGTTAACTATATGAATCCCATGACAGCTCACATATCTGTGAAGTTCTGACCAAACGCTTACAATTTATAAAATGTAAGTGCGATTTTAATGTACCACATAAACAGTGGTTTATACTGCCATAACTGAACATCAGTTAGAGATTTTTTTTAACATAAGGGGTTAAATATGAACCAAAACACTTCATTAGGCATCAGGTTCCTGCTTGTCAGAGGCGCTCATGTTGGATAAAGACCACACATCATTCACCTCTGTTCATGGGAATGTGAAACATGATCAGCATAATGGTCTTGAAGATTCAGATTAAATAAATAGTTTACATTTGGGTGAACCATTCATTTAATTATTCATTTATTTGACTTAAGAGGTTGTTTAAAAGAGTAAATGCTTCTTACCTGTCCTGAACTGTCTGTAGGACCTGTTTTCAAGTACTGAACTGCTGTCCACACTGAGAGCCAACCCACGCTCCCTCCACCTGCAAATACAACACCATTAACAGCCTACATAGTGTAGGGTATCAGAGCGAATCAGACAAATTGAAGATTCAATTAGAACATTGTTGAAACCAAAGAGCCAAATTCCACAAAGAGGCCCAGGCTAACCAGATCACGTCATAAATCTGTCCATGATACCCTGGCACCAGCCAGCCTGAAGTAAGTCTAACCAACCAACTTTGAACAGCTTTGAACAACTTGCAACAGAACACAATTATTGATAATGCCAACACAGGAAGGAGATTGTCAATTTTGGGGCTAGAAACCCAAGATTAATGGTCAAAGATACAGGACATCAGGACCATCACATGAGGAAACTTCGTTGGGTGGTGCTCCCCCACCCAAGATAAGATTCTTTTGCTCCTCAGAACATGCCCTTAGTTCACAGAATGACAGAGAGACTGTCCTTTTTACATAAATATGCACCAAAATGATGCTTAAAAGGGCTTATAGATGAACATCAGTCCATTGCATCTATTGCAACTCCACACCATGTATGTTACCCACACATTTGTCTATTATGTTCTAATCACTAGTTGTGTATGACCTTTTAATACCTATTGAATAGCTTAAAGGGGTCATCGGATGCAAAGTTCACTTTTACATGTTGTTACATGTTGTTTGAACATTAATGTGTGTTGGCAGTGTATGTACACATCCACCCTATAATGATAAAAAACACTCTGATGTACAGTGTTTTTGGACTGCAGCTACATGTTGACTGTTACAGTGAGATGTGCTTGGACTCACCCGTGAAACACAAAGATGAGCACGACAAGAATAAGGGAAGCGATGTCGGTAAGAATCCACATGAGCCTGTACTCATCCAGCGTCTGTGAGAGACAAAGGAAAGCCATAGAAAAAAATTCCAATAGCAGGATGAAAACATCTCTGATATCTCTAGATGTGTGTCATTTACCATGAGGAAGAGTGGTTTTTGCAGGTTCTTGAGGATGTGAACAGCATTAGTGGCGACAGAATGAGCCCCTGCACACCAGGCAAGAGAATACAGCCACGGCTCGCTGATCACATACAGGTTGGTGCTGATGTTAGCAGCGGCGTATTTTCTGAATCAGGAGAGAAATGTGCAGCATTTACAAGTGAAAATAGTCCAAAACAGATGTGAGAGGACAACAGGGAATGGACATAATAACACTTGAGGAACACACTTTGCCAGGGGTGTTTCCAAACTTTTGGAGAGCAGTGTATTATATATATATATAATGTAGGAAAAACAGTTAAACCCAGCTTCATCGAAAAACAAAAAGGCATAAACCAGCTCAAACCAGTTAATTTAACAAAAACAGCTGATTCAGCTACAAATCAGGTAAAACCAGCTGATTTAGCAAAAAAACAAAACAAAAAACAACTGAACCCACCTAGAACCAGTTTATTTGAAGAAAACCATCTTAAAAGCAGCTGATCTAACTAGAAAAAGTTGAACCTAGCTGGTTCATCAAAAAAAAAGAGGCATAAACCAGCTAAAACAAGTTGATTTAACAAAAACAGCTAAAAACAAAACTGGCTGATTTAGCCAAAAAAACACCTAAAAACAGCTGATTTAGCGAAAACCTACTAAAAATCAGGTAAAACGTGTTGATTTAGTAAAAAACAGCTAAACCCACACTATTTCATTTAACAAAAACCAGTTTAAAAAACAGCTAAATCCGGCTGATTTAACAAGAAACAACTAAAATCCAGCTAAAACCAGTTGATTTAACAAAAAACAGCTAAAAAATAGCTAAAACCAGCTGATTTAGAAAAAACAGCTAAACCCACCTAAAACCAGTTAATTTAACAAAAAACAGATTACAAAACATCTAAAACCAGTTGATTTAACAAGATACAGCTTGAAACCAATTGATTTAACAAAAACGAGCTAAAACCAGCTGATTTACCAAAAACAACTAAAAATCAGGTAAAACCGGTTGATTTAGCAAAAAAAAAAACATCAAACAGCTAAACCCAGTTCACTTCAAAAACAGTTTAAAAAATGCTAAAACTGGCTGATTTAACAAGAAACAACTAAAAACCAGTTAAAACCAGTTGATTTAACAAAAACAGCTAAAACCAGCTGATTTAGCAAAAAAACAGCTTAAAATCAGGTAAAACAAGTTGATTTAGCAAAAACCAGTTCATTTAACAAAAACTAGCTTAAAACAGCTAAAACCAGCTGACTTAACAAGAAACAGCTAAACATCAGTTGATTTAACAAAGACAGCTTAAATCAGCTGTTTTAATAATAAAACAGCTAAAACCAGTTGATTAAGGGAAAAAAAGGCTAAAAAAAAATCCCCAGCTAAAACCAACAGTTTAACACAGAAGCCAAACAGATAAAATAAAAAATAACAGCTAAAATTAGCAAAAATCAGTTCATAAAATCATATATTTTTTATTTTAGCCTATCCACTGAACCTGATTTCTTTCTCTGACATGGAGCTGTAATGGATGTTGAGTCTGGATATGTGTCTGAGCTGAAGGTCCTCCACAGGTGCTTGTTCAGCTGTTGTCTGCTGTAACTCTGGGTCAATTTCTTGTACAAACTCTCTGAGCTCTGGAGGCAACCACCATACCTAGATAAAAACACAATAAACATCTATAATAATGAACTGATAACAAACTGCATAAAGACCACAAGAGTGTTACTTTTTAAAGAAAGTACTCTTAGATTGTTTTATTTATTACAGTATACCCAAAAATGTAACAGTGTAATGGCACACCTGACTGGAGTGTATGGATGACTCGTTTTGGATGACGTCCAGGGTGCGGGATATCCAGTCATCTCTGTAAGGGTGACCTCTGGGCGGCCGATACAGATCAAAGATCACTAGTTTCTCATGTTGAGCAGCCAGATCCAGGAAGTCCCTCAGTGTGCACACAGACTGATTCTGAGCTTGCAAACGCTCATCTACGCTCAGAGATGAAGCTGTTCCAAAGGGGTCTTGCTGAGCGGGAAATAATAATGAAAATACTCTTTATTTAGTGTTAGATATCAACACGTTTTTACAGGAGTAAAAAACTGCATCCTGAAGACTTACAGAGAAGAACCAGGACCCAGCATTGAGATTTTGCAGCTCTCTCCATGTAAACATGGCAGGTGAGGTGTGCGTCCAGTTTGGGAACACGTCTTTTACGTTAGTTGTCCTGCGTAGGTTCTTATCGTGCATGAGAAAAGGAATGCCATCGTAACTGCAGCAAGAGAAAAAACAATGTTATAGAGGACTTATATAGACTCATTATTAATAAAATAGGTTTTTTTGCAGTTAAAGAAGTGACCTGATAGTGACATCAGTCTCCAGACCATCAGCTCCAGCTGCCAGTGCCTTCTCAAAAGACATGTAGGTGTTTTCAGGGGCAAGCTGAGAGAAGATACAACAAACAAGTTGCTTTTTTTCAGTCTGCACATGGTATATTGCAGTCCTGTACTGTTACAGTGTTAATGCAGTTGTTTGAGATATACTGAACTAGGAGTCGCATTATCACATTATGCCAAGACACTACAAGCAAAAACACTTTTTTCATGCACTGGTCAGTTTTGAGATTTCGATCTATTGAGCTTTTCATAACGCTTTTCATACTAGATAAAAGAAAACATGCCAAATGTGTTTATTTTATTGCCCTTTATCTATTTGCATCTGTAGATTTCAGTTACAGTACATAACTTTAAAAGCTGTTTTCTCAAATGTAGTTTTTTGTCATGCTTTGAGCCATAAATCTCCACTTCAGTAGCACTTGCTGTAAATAAACCAGACTTACTATTAATAAAACCAGAATTACTATTTTTACATAGGATGTTCATATTGCATTTGCATGATTTTTTACAGCATTTTACTATTACAACTTTTCTTCTGGCTGTTGACAGTATTTTCTGGTTTATGTAATAACCTTTAAACAAAATCTAAAATCTAAAACCAGTTAATGAAATGAAAACCAGCTTATAAAACGCTAAAACTGGCTGATTTAACAAAAACAGCTAAAACCAGTTGATTTAACAATAACAGCTTAAAACCAGTTGAGTTAGCAAAACCAGCTAAAAACTCATGTAAAACCAGTTGATTTAGAAAAACAGCGTAAAACAAAACAAAAAAAAACATGCTAAAACCATCTAAAACCAGTTAATGAAATGAAAACCAGCTTAAAATAACGCTAAGACTTAACAAAAACAGCTAAAACCAGTTGATTTAACAAAAAAACAGCTAAAACCAACTGTTTTAAAAAAAAAAAAAGGGTTAAAACCAGTTGATTGAACAAAAAAAAGCTTAAAACCAGTTAATTTAATGAAAACCAGCTTTAAAAAAAAAGCGCCGAAGCGGCTGATTCAGCAAGAAAACAATCTGATAAAACCACCTAAAATCAGTCGATTTAACAAAAATCAGTTTTAAAAAACAGCTAATACTGGCTGATTTAGCAAAAAAACTGCTAAAACCATCTAAAACCAGTTAATGAAATGAAAACCAACTTATAAAACGCTGAAACTGGCTGATTTAACAAAAAACAGTTAAAAACGGTTGATTGAACAAAAACAGCTTAAAACCATTTAATTTAACGAAAATTAGCTTTAAAAAAATGCCAAAGCCGGCTGATTCAGCAAGAAAAAAATCTGATAAAACCACCAACAAAAAATGGTTAAAACCAGTTGGTTTAGAAAAACAGCGTAAAACCAAAAAAAAAAAAAAAAAAAAAAAAAAAAAAGCTGATTTAGCAAAAAAAAAAAAAAAACTGCTAAAACCATCTACAACCAGTTAATGAAATGGAAACCAGCTTAAAAAATGGTTAAAACCAGTTGATTGAACAAAAACAGCTTAAAACCAGTTGATTTAGCAAAACCAGCTAAAAACTCACGTAAAACCAGTTGATTTAGAAAAACACAGCAAAACCAAAAAAAAAAAAAAAAAAAAAACGGTTGATTTACCAAAAAAAATCTGCTAAACCTACCTAAAACCAGTTCATTTAACGAAAACCAACTTAAAAACAGCTAAAACCGGCTGATTTAGCAAAAATAATCTGCTAAAACCAGTTGATTTAACAAAAAAACAGCTAACAGTTTTAACAAAATAAATAAATAAATAAACTGCTAAAACCAGTTGATTTAGAAGAAAAGCAGGTAAGACCAGCTGATTTAACCAAAAACTAAAAACAGCTACAAACCAACTACAACCAGTTAAAACCAGCTAAAACCAATGATTTGGGATGCTGCTAGCATTAATTAGCATACAGAAATATTTGAATAATTAGATCATTCCTAAGTAAACGTAACATTTCAAAAAACTTGTAATACACTTTTTTTTCCCATTCTTAATGCAATCAATTAAACTCAAAAAGTATGGTGATAACTAGTCTTTTTACTCTATTGGTTCCACCTGGGGTGTCTTACCTTAGAAGTTTTTAACATAGAAAAAAATGTAATATTTCAAGGTTTGTGCTTGAACCTTAAAAGCCTTAGAAGAATAATGAAGTGTACCATTGGTGCTCCCCTGTGTCCAATTAAAGCTGGAGCTGATCCCAGACTGCTCCTCTCTTTAATGCAAGGGGAGTACATGCCCAGAGGAACCAGATACAAAGTCACTAGAACAGTTATATACAGCACCAAGATGGCCATCCGTCTCACTGAAATGTACACAGGCAGAGAATTCACAATATGAATATGCACTTTCTGTGACTTAAGATTCATCAGAGTGGAAAAAGGAAATGATATTATGCATAAAAACTGATTCTTACCTTTCATATTGATACGGAAGACATGGAAAGCTATTGGCCAAGATAATAGAGTCATTAAAACTACACCACCTATGTGTAGATATGGAGCTGTTACCTGACAAATGGGAATGGAGAACATTAAATATCACAGTTGTGTTTCAATATTAATAATAAATCTGTATTAGATAGACATTTGATAGTAAACATGCCTGAAAAGATAAAAGTACAGTCATCCATTCTTTGCTCCATAAATCTGTGAGAACAGATGAGGCAACAACGGAGAGAATCAAAGTCACTGAAATCCCGATCTATCAAAAGAGATGCCATCAGTTCTCAGACTCAGACTTTCAGTTGTTACATAGCCAAGATGTGGATTAAATTACCTTGTGACACCAATGTAAATATAACCTCTGCCCTTCTGTGAGAAGACAAACTGCCAGCAGCTGTGAATGTAAACACATTTCTTACCAGCGAATTATCAGATGAACCTTTTAGTAACTTGTAATGAAGACTTTAAGCATAAAAGCAAACAAAAACCACATTGACAACAATGATACGTTTAATCAGTCACAATGGAGAATAGTAAACAACTCACCCTCATGTTGTTCCAAATCCGTAAGACCTTCATTCATTTTCAGAACACAAATTAAGCTATTTTTGATGAATCCGAGAGCTTTCTGACCCTCCATAGACAGCAAGGATCCTACTATGTTCAAGGCCCAGAAACATACCAAATTTTTATTTTTTTTTGCACACATAAAGTATTCTTGTAGCTTCATAAAATTACAGTTTAACCACTGTTGTCACATGGACTATATTATTGATGTTTTTTGGTACGTTTCTATGGAGGGTCAAAAAGCTCTTGGATTTGTACACCTTTTGATTTTTGAACACCTTAATTTGTGTTTTGAAGATGAACAAAGGTCTTACAGGTTTGGAACGACATGAGGGTGAGTAATTAATGACAGAATTTTAATTTTTTGGTGAACTATCTTTAATCTATAACAGTGATTTCTTAACTGTGTGGTTGTGAGAATGAATATTCTTAAAGCACATACCAGCAGAACAGCAACATAAGTAAACAAAAAAATAGCAAGAATCAACAAAACTATGGACCACGGAAACCAGAAGCCCAGATTACCAAAATTAAACCTGGAGGCAAAACAGAAGAAATATTACCTTAGTGTATTTCAGTTAAGTTAAGAGATCTTTAAAAAAGTTCTGTCTGTTTAACTATTGAATGTTCCAGGTTGAAAACATCTTTATTTAAAGGGACAGTTCACCCAAAAATGAACATTCTGTCATTAATTGCTCACTCTCATGTCGTTCCAAACCAGTAAGGCCTTGGTTCATCCTAACACAAATTAAGATATTTTATAACCAAGAGCTTTCTGAGCCTGCATAGACAGCATTGCAACTACCATGTTCAAGGCCCAGAAAGGTAGTAAGGACATTGTTAAAAGAGTCCATGTGACATTAGTGGTTCAACTGTAATGTTATGCAGCTATGAGAATCCTTTTCTTCTCTTCTGTGCCAGTCTGTGTTCATGAAAGTCCCATGACTCCTTACTACCTTTCTGGGCCTTGAATGTGTCAATTGTGTTGCTGTCTATACAGGGTCAGATAGCTCTCTGATCTCACCAAAAATACCTAAATTTGTGTTCTGAAGCTGAACAAAGGTCTTACGGGTTTGGAACGACATGAGGGTGAGTAATTAATGACAGAATTTTCATTTTTGGCTGAACTATTCCTTTAAATATGAAAAAATGAACAGAAATGCACAATGGAAGTCAATGAAACATTACAAATATATCTTTTATGTATGACACAAACCAGTCAAAGTCATTGTAGTCATTCCGTGCTTCACTCCAAAAGTACAGGAACACCAGACTGATACAAAAGGTCAGAACGATCAAGGCAAAACTGCCACACTCCAGCTGCAAGATTAAAGACAGTAAAGCCTTTTTAAGCCATTATATAACGCATAAATATCTGGCTTACTATCACTGCATTTTCAAACTGACCTAAATATTACTATAATAATCACATACAGGCATATAAGGACACAAAACCTCATACAATAGTAGGGAACTTTTGTGAGGAAAAAGCAAAGTGATTTGCATCAGTGTATATTTCCTCTTACTGTGATATTTTATATACACTGTATGTAATTTAACAGATATATGCTGCTAAATTACAGTTGTATACTGTAGATGACAAAACAGCATTTTGCTGTTAATTTCAAAAACAGTAGTACACCGTATTTTTACAGTAAGATGCTGGCAACCACAGCTGCCAGTAGATTACCGTTTTTTTACGGGGAAATTTTTTACAGTGTACCAGTCAAATGTTTTTGGACAGTAAGATCTTTAATGTTTTTTAAAGAACTCTCTTCTGCTCACCAAGCCTGCATTTATTTGATCCAAAGTACAGCAAAGACACTAACATTTTGAAATATTTTTATTATTTTAAAAAATGTTTTCTATTTGAATATATTTTAAAATGTCATTTATTCCTGTGATTTCAAAACTGAATTTTTAGCATCATTACTCCAGTCACATGATCTTTCAGAAATCAATCTAATATGCTGATTTGCTGCTAAAAAAAAAACACACATGTATTATTATTATGCTGAAAACACCCGAGTAGAATTTTTTCAGGTTTCTTTAATGAATAGAAAGTTCAGAAGAACAGCATTTATCTGATATAGAAATATTTTTTAACATTATAAATGTGAGAGCACCTTAGAGCAGCAGCAGCGTCCGGGCTGAGAATGTGTGAGCTGGTAATGTTTCCACTGGCAGCCGTAGAGTCCAGCTAGACAGAAGACAAAGGGCTGGTGCTCATAACGCTGTAGCAACCTCTGGCGTGCCACTTTCAACTTACCCAACTTCATCTGGGTTGGCTCGGTCTGTGTTGTACCCATAAGCGAGACGAATTTGGGTTCTGTCAATGCATAAATAATATAATTACAAAAATCTCTTGATAATTTGCACAGTTTGTGTTGTTTAAAACACTAAAATTATGTTACTAAAAATCTGGCATATAAAATGTCACTGTGTAATACTGTCTTTGCTTCTGCTATATTTTATGCCAGTGTAGTTTCCAACTGTACAATTTTAAGGCTGCAAGGCTGATTCCACAACACTTGACTGACCCTCATCCTGAACAAAACTATAATAATATAAATAATAATTAAGCCTATACTTTGACAAAGAGTTGCCTTCTGTTTTCTAATTGGCTAACACTAGCTAGCGCGGTCAGCTTTTGTATTTTTCAGTGATATTTTGTTTTCAGTGATACTTTGTATACAGTAATGCC
The DNA here is from genome assembly GCF_022985175.1 of Labeo rohita. NCBI lineage: Eukaryota > Metazoa > Chordata > Actinopteri > Cypriniformes > Cyprinidae > Labeo > Labeo rohita. The sequence continues at coordinate 16,564,579 of NC_066889.1, read as the reverse complement.
TTAATCACAAAATATGACTGAAAGAAATAATCACAAATATTGAAGGCACCGTTTAGCCTTTAAACACAAAAAGAAATCATAAAGCGAAGCACAAATGTTCCACATCCCACATCTGTTCGTGTTCTTCCAGTCAACAGAAAGGAGGAAATACCGTGACACTAGCCGATAAACTTGTTTGCTTTACCTAATCGCTCTTGAGAGTATGGTACTCGTTTCAGCATCATATTCTGCGGGGGCAATGTATATCCGAATATATCCGAGCATATATATATATATATAGCCGAATACCTCACCGAATAACTAAAGCCGGTCGCCGACACGTCAGATCCAAGCGTGTCGGTGTCTCCTTCCGTATGCTGTCCGTTTTTCTCAAGTGAAAGGAAATACCTCATGTAGCTTCATCACTGGTCTGTTGCCAACCGACGTATTGTGTTGCGCTGCAGTCATGGGTAATGAGAGCTTGAATAAAAAAATATCGAGCTCTAGATTAGATTTTGACTGCGTGAGTTTGTATTACTGCACTGCTGAACAGTAGTGTTATTGTGCTTCAGCGTATAATAAATGGAATTGAATTTGCATAACAAGAGGGGCCGCTTTGCACTCTCGATGCGCACGTAGATTTTTGAGTGGCTGTTTACTAATCTTGAGGAAAACGGTTGAAAACTACTGATGGAGACACATGTATATCCATATGGAAATGACCAATGTGCAAAACTGTTTATGGACTAATATATTGGTCTAGCCTATTATAAGTAAATTGAATGCAACGCAAGTATTCAAAACAAGCACAGTGGAGCCCTAAATAAAATTGCAAGAGGGGTAGAGTTGTAAACTGTCTTCAGTGCAGTTCAGAGTTCAGCGCAGTTGACTGTTATTGGCAAAGACTCAAGATCCTGTTGGGCAGTTATTCAAAATACCACTATTTGTCCACCATCAATACGTTTTTAGAATGAGAGGGCTTGCCTTCCTGAAATTTATATCCGCCTACTTTGTTTGACCCCTTGAACTCAAGTTTTCCTTCCAAGCAAGAAGAAGATACAATAAGACTATTCATTAAATGAACTGTAGATAGCCTGTTAGAAGACAGTTCATTTAACACACAATCCCCACCTCATTCGTCAGCAATTACACTATTTACAGTCTATTTACTGAATTTCTAAACATATTATAGATGTTAGAAGTGTATATGTTACAAAGGATAGTTCATCCAGAGTCATCTTTAGAACACAAATTAAAATATTTTTTGATGAAATCTGAGAGATTTCTGACCCTGCATTGACAGCAATGCAACTGAAGTGTTCCCAGGCCCAGAAACGTAGTAAGGACATCAGTAAAACAGTCTATGTGACATCAATGGTTCAACTGTAAAAAAAACAAGTCGTTATTTTTGTTTTGTTTTGTTGTTTTTTTAGCTTAAAAATTGCGTAAAATTGCAGTGAACCACTGATATCATGTGGACTGTTTTATTGATGTCCTTACTACGTTTCTGGGCTTGGGAACATTTCAGTTGCATTGCTGTTTATGAAGGGTCGGAACGCTGTCGGATTTCATCAAAACATTTAATTTTGTGTTCCGAAGATGAACGGAGGCCTTACGGGTTTGGAACGACATGAGGGTGTGTAAATAATGACAGAATTTTCATTTTTGAGTGAACTATCCATTTAACTAGTACTAAGTTGTGGAGTTAAACAGATTTTCACCATTTATATGTTCAGGATTTTTTTGGGTGGGGCTAAAATCATGTCAATGATGCAACAGAGCACTGAGCATGGACCCTCTCCTAAGATGATAATAACTAGAGTGCATTAGCATCAGTGCTTCGTCCACTCAAAAGTTTGCTAGCTAGCTGTGCCGTCATCACGCAAATGCATATTACCTGGTTGCAATAATTTACAAAATAGCATAGTCATCCATTCAGGTTGTAGCAGTGTTTGACAGCTGAGAGAGGCGGGAGCTTTTCTATGAGTGGGCGTGGTTTCGCACATACAGTGGACACACCCACAACATTTGTACTGCTTACTTTTTTAAGATTTTGCTAACTTTTTTTAGTTGGCTAGGTGGTTAATAACATTTTCTGTGGTGTGAAAAACTCTGAACACATACACTACCAGTCAAAAGTTTTTGAACAGTAAGATTTTTAATGTTTTTAAAGAAGTCTGTTCTGCTCACCAAGCCTGCATTAATTTGATCCAAATTACAACAAAAGCAGTAATATTGTGAAATATCTTTACTATTTAAAAGAACTGTTTTCTATTTGAATATATTTTAAAATGTAATTTTTTCCTGTGATCAAAGCTAAATTTTCAGCATCATTTATTATTCCAGCCTTCAGTGTCACATGACCCTTCAGAAATAATTATAATATGCTAATTTGATGTTTATTTTTGTATTATTATTATTATGATGAATATTAAAAACAGCCAAGTATTTTTTTTCAGGATTCTTTGATGAATAGAAAGATCCAAATATATATATATATATATATATATATATATATATATATATATAATTTATTTTTTTTTGCTATTCTTTTTAACTTTCTATTCATCAATGAATAAATTATATTCAGCTGTTTTCAACATAATAATAATAATAATAATAATAATAAATCAGAATGATTTCTGAAGGATCATGTATAACTGGAGTAACAATGCTAAAAATTCAGGAATAAATTACGTTGTAAAATATATATATAAATATATAATAGAAAGTAGTTATTTTAAATAGTAAACATATTTGGATTAAATAAATGCAGGCTTGGTGAGCAGAAGAGACTTCTTTAAAAAACAAAAAAATCCTACTGTTTAAAAACCTTTCACTGGTAGTGTATTTAATATTGCTTTACACAGACAATACACATACAATAATATGTTGTACATAAAAACCACTTGGGGATACGTTACACAACTTTGAGTCCATAATAATAATAATAATAATAATAATAAAAACCTTCTTTTTCCATAAGAGCGGGCGCAGCCATTTGTAAATTTAATGGGTCTGGCTTTGGTCTCATCCACATCCAACTATTTTTAGCTGTACAAAACATAGATATATATACGGTACAAAACAGCTCATTTTGCTGCTTAATGGTGTCTCTAACCATATTATATTTATGTATTAACTTAATTATGAACACAATGGTTTTTAGTGCAAAAAGTTTTACAGTTTACAACCGTTCTACAACCGTAACCGTATACCGTAACAATCTGAATGCTGTTATTCTTCTTGTTATTTCCCTATAGCGGCCAATGAACCGGAAGTCTCACCCATATGCTTACTTCCCCCTTGAGGAGTAAGGTAGACAGTTTCAACAACTTTGGAAAGCTAGTGATACAGCAATATCATGGGTTCAATTATTGGAATTATCTGCCTCTAGAAACCTTAGGGTAAAAGGTTGAGATACTCTCCCTAAAATGTAGGCTATTAGACCTAGATGTAACCTTCACACTGGGCACCAGTACAGAATGGGCACACTACCACAAAAAAAAAAAAACTCTATCCAAAGCCACGCCCACCGAGTCAGCACTACGTGCTTTAAAGATGGCGGCATGTGTGAGTGTGGGATCTGATGTTTTTATTAGCCTCAAGTTTGTGATTTGAAGTACAGTATTTAGGCAGGCGCTAAACGTCAGGTTTCCGTAGATCGCTTAGACTCTCGCTCTCCGTCGTTCAGATGTCTGAGGGCAGATAGATGGGGGTGTGATCGCTCACTGCGCTTGGAGAGGTAGAGTTGGTGGCCAGTTTGACATGCTAAAACTGACAGCTGTAATCAGCTAGCTGTTCTCGTACACTCAGAAAGGGCATCGTGCACGAAACCTTCAGCAAATGTGACCTTCTGTGCTTCCAACACTACGCAGCCAGCAGGTGACAACCTGCCAGTCAGATCACAGCCGTAGCTCCTCTAAGTCATATGTTTAGGAAGTAAGATTAGGTGCTTTGCAATTGTTAGCAAGGGACCTGTCAGTCACTGAATGCTTCTGGTTCCATTAACTACATTAACACCCTAGGACCCCGTATATAAATCAGTCCTGTGTGTTTAGTAGAGTTTACACTGCTTTTATTTACTTTGCCAAGCACTTGCACCTTTTAATGGTAGTAGTTTTGACTGGTGGTCTGTGTAAGCAGAACAGGATTCAGGCTCTGAATGAGTGAACATTTTCTTTGTGTAATTCGTTTTTGGGTTTCTGGTTGTTTTTCCAACATTATTTTGCGGTAGTAGAATGCTATCCCGAGCTTTGAGGAAATCCCTTTCCTATGGAAATCCAATAGTGGCGGGTTTCAGTGGGAGCTATTGTAGTCGTCTGTATTTTCATCAAACCGCCGTGAGTAAAGTTGCTTTGCAAGCTGAAAGTGGCTTCAAACCGGCGAAAGTGGCCGTTGTGACAAAGACCACACGATATGAATTCGAACAACAGAGATATCGCTATGCAGGACTGTCGGAAGAGGATCTTAAACAGCTGGTAAGCAGATAATTGTGAAGATATGAATACACCTGTTTATCTTTGTGCATTGATAAGACCGGTTTGTCTTGTTACGGTGCTTTTAAGGCGGGTGTTTTATAAAAATAGACGTAAAATATCTAAGAGTGATGTTTACCACATGTAACTTTATTTATAGAATCCATTCTTTTCTTTTACTTGTTTATAAATTCAACCCCGCTAAAACCCAAATGAAGGCTATGACGTCAAATTGACGTCACAGTTCTACGTTCCCCACGAACACATTGTTCTTTCAGACTTTTTGTATGCAACAGGGCTAGTATTAATAGTGTATTAGCGTTAGGTACTATATGCATTTTTGTTACTAACTGAATTAAAAAAATTAAATCATTTAAGTTTGCTTTAAAACACCTGCAAAATGCTGTTTTTAACACAATCATAATAATAATAATAATATATATATATATATATATATATATATACACACTACCATTCAAAAGTTTGGGGTCAGTAAGACTTGTAATAGTCTTTAAAGTAGTCTCTTATGCTCATCAAGGCTGCATTTATTTGAGTAAAAATATAGAAAAAAACAGTAATATTGCAAAATGTTTTTACATTATAAAATAATGTTTTTTATTTTAACATACTTTAAAATAGAATTTATTCCTGTGATGAAAAGCTGAATTTTTATCAGCTGTTACTCCGGTCTTAAGTGTCACATGATCCTTCAGAAATCATTCTAATATGTGGATTTATTATTAGAATGATCAATGTTGGATAATATCAACAGTTGTGCTGCCAAATATTTTTTGGAACCTGTAATTTTTTTTTTTTTTTTTTTTTTTTTCAGGATTCTTTCATGAATAACAAGTTTAAAAAGTACAGTGTTTATTCAAAATATAAATATTTTATAACAATGTAAATGATTTATTATTAACTTTTAATAAACTTTTAATTATTAACTTAATACATCCTTGGTGAATGAAAGTATTAAGTTCTTAAAAAAAAAAAAATGAGAATATTACAATATTTTCTGAATGATCACATGACTGGAGTAATGATGCTAAAAATTCAGCTTTGAAATCATGGGAATAAGTTACATTTTAAAATATATTCCAACAGAAAACAGTTATTTTAAATAGTAAAAATATTTCAAAATGTTACTGCTTTTGCTGTACTTTGTATCAAATAAGTGTACGATTGGTGGGCAGAAGAGACTTCTTTAAAAAAAAATAAAAATCTTACTGTACTAAAAAACTTTTGACTGGTAGTGTATTTCCCATTTATTGCAAAACATGCATAATATGCGTAAATATATAAAGTAGTTTGAGAGAGTATGAAAACTGACTAATTACTGACTTCAGAACCACCTACTAGCATTCTGCTCTTGCTATTTTTACATCTTTCTATGGCAGAAATAGTGTGAGTAGTACTTTATGTATTTCCAAATTTAGTATATGTCATTTGTTGTGTTTCACGGGAACGGACGGGCACTAAAGAGTTATTCTGGCAAAACGGTAATATTGCGAAATGTTATTACAATATAAAATAATGGTTTCCATTTTAATATACTTTAAAGTATAATTTATTCCTGTGATGCAAAGCTGAATTTTCATCAGCCGTTACTACAGTCTTCAATGTCACATGATCCTTCAGAAATCATTCTAATATGCTCATTTATTATTAGAATTATCAATGTTGGCAACAGTTGTGCTTTCAAATATTTTTTGGAACCTGTGATACTTTTTTCAGGATTCTTGGATGTATACAAAGAATACAAAAAGAACATAATTTATTCAAAATAGAAACCTTTTCTAACAATACAAGTCTTTGCTATCACTTTTTTTATTTATTTAACACATATTGCGGATTAAAATGATTAAAAAAAAACAAAGACTAAAAATTTACTGACGCTAAACTTTTGAACAATGTTGTATATTGTTACAAAAGATTTCTATCATCAAAGAATCCTAAAAAAAAAAATTACAGATTCCAAAAAAAATATTAAGCAGCACAGCTGTTTCCAATTGTGATAATAAAATGCCATAAGCGGGAAGTTTATGTCTCTCTCTCCATGCTTTATCTTTCTCCACCCCTCCTTCGATCTATATTTGGGTTTACTGAAGATATTTATGTTGGGATATTAGATATAAATACCTTCATAAAATGTTTATATCTGTGTATATTTGGATGTATTGAAGGGTTAACTTTAACACTATTTTTTCCTACCTTACTGAGTCTAAACTGACAGTTTACTTATATTTTTCAACAAAAAAGTTAATATTTTACCTTTCTTTACTGCTGGTGCATATTGTCAGTTTAATTCTGTAGCGAGCAAAATAGCTTAAGTATTTAACAGGTCACCAACAATGCCTGCAAGAAAATTTTACAGAGTCCAAATCCAAATAACACCCCGTTATACACAATGCGACAGTGTTTATTTTTTAATAAGCAATATGCTGTTCTCTTCTACCTGTCATCACAGCTTGCCCTGAAAGGATCCAGTTACAACGGGCTTCTGGAGAGACACAATATACACACCTCCAATGTGGGACAGATTGTGGACAGCCTAGAGTAAGACAATGACGATCAGAAATGGAAACTCTGACTGTATTTTCAAACAGTTTTCAAAACCATCCTTTCATTATTGTAGGAAAGAAGGCATCGAGGTGCGCATTGTCAAAAGAGGAGAGTATAACGAGGACACAGTGCGATGGGCCGATGCCATCATTTCTGCTGGAGGTAAAGTTTAGGTTTTGTTTTTTATGCTTGATAGTTATCAGTGCACCAGTTGACACATGAGAAATTTTATGCGTTTTTATTCTTTTCTCTTTTGTGAAATTCTAACTTATTTCATAGGTGATGGCACCATGCTACTAGTTGCCAGTAAAGTTTATGATAAAAACAAACCTGTATTAGGAGTCAATACAGACCCAGAAAGGTAATAAAACTGTCTTACAGTGAGTTGATTTTCTTGTTTGTTTTATAATATGTAACGTAGCTGTGTTTTTGTATATGAAGGTCAGAAGGTCACCTGTGTTTACCTGTGCACTATACACATGCCTTTTCTGAGGCCTTACAGAAACTCAGGAAGGGTGAATTCAGGTGGGTACCGCTTGTTTGCTGTTGCTTACGGTTGACAGTAATCCAATTTGCTATGTAATCCAATTTGCAATCAGTTGTTTTCTTCCACACCTCTTGCAAAAGTGCTCTGCAAAAGTACTTTGCCCTCTTGTAAAGAAGTTCTAGTTCAAGAGAACAGTTCTTATTAAAACTATGTACCCCATTGGAAAGCTAATGTTACTAGCTAATAACTGTTTCTTATGGGATAAAGATTGATCTTGGTCTTGGGGGAGGTGCTTTGAAGCTTAGAAAGCCAAATCCACTGTTAAGCCGTATTTAAAGCTAGGGACGTTTTATGTGTGTGTCAATAAAATAAAAATTCTGCTGAAAATTGTAATTGAGTATAACTGAAATTAATTAATTTTGATCAACATACAAATAAAAATCCACCCCAGCCAGCTCTGTAAAATGCTAAACTGTTTATTCTCTAATCATAAATGGCTGTAACAGTTGCAAGAATGAACCTGACCAATAACACACCGTTTTTTTGGTGGGGGTGATCTAATCATCATTCTCGCTGCTTTTTTTGTTTCTATGATGTATCCCTTCTATATCTTTCCTTTCCCTTTTTAAAAAAGTAACTATTTTCACTAGGTGGCAGTGGCGTCAGCGTATCCGTATGTATTTGGAGGGCACCGGGATCAACCCGACTCCTGTGGACCTGCATGAGCTGCAGCTGAGCCTCGAGCAGCACAGCAAGGCACACCGAATCACCACAGAGACTCAGAGCAGTACGAATCACATTTTACGCATTGCTATCTCAACATAACATTCCTCTCAAATACAATCTCAAAACAATCTCAAAAATAATGTCAAGAAAATTCTATGTCATATTTCACAGCAAAAAGGAGAAATGATTTTTAATAATGAGGCATTTTGGAAAGAAAACATGCTTAATTGCATAAAATATAAATAAAATATTATAATTAAATATTAAATGAAATATTTAAAAAATTAAATACGCTGTCCTAATTTCCATTACTGTAGTAATAAGTGAGATGTTTTTTGCGATGTTGAAATAATAAGACGTTTTGGTGGACGTGCTTATATTTTGTAGGAATTAAATTACAAATTAAATTAAGAGACTGAAAAAATTGGCAACAAAATATTTACAAATTATATAAGTGTGAGGTTTTTTTTTTTTACATTTGCATTTTTTGAAAATTACATTAACAGACTGAAATAAATTGGCTTCATTTTTGTGACAAAAAATTATATACATATATAATATTTGTGTGTGTGTGTATTTTTTGCGGTGAAATATAACCTTGACATTTTTTTAAAGTTCACTAAATAAATCAACACACTGAAAAAATTTGCTCCATTAAAAATAATTAAGGTTTTTTTTCACTGTAATTAATTAATTAAAAAAATGTGTGTGTGTGTGTGTGTGTGTGTATGTGTATATGTATATGAATATATATATATATATGTGTGTGTGTGTGTGTGTATGTATGTTTATTTATTTATTTATATTTACCTTAATTAAAAATAATTAATACATTTAAAAAAATATACATAATTAATAAAAAAAAATTGGAGGGATTTTTTTTTTTTTTTTTGTGGAAAATTACATTTGCGACAAAAAATATATGTTATATATGTGTGTGTGTGTATTTTTTTTTTTATTTGAAATATGACCTTACATTTTTTTTAAGGTTCAGTAAATAAATGTTAAATTAACAGACTGAAAAAAATTGGCTTAATTAAAAATAATTATTACAAAATTTTTGTATTAATTACAAAACTGTATGAGTGTATAATATATATTATATAAGTGTTTTTTTTTGTTTTTTTTTTGTTTTTTGCTTCAGTTTGATTTTTAGTATTTTATCTACTGCCATTTTCATATTTAATGCAGGTAGTTTTATAATACAGAATCTATCAAAAAGTTTTAAAAAGTAATTTTTATTTTATGTTTTGAAGTCATTTTCCTAAAACTATAATTTAATAAATAAAAATGCATAACTAGGAAAAGAATGTAAAATAAAAATGACTTCTTAAAAAAATAACTTTTATAAGATTTTTGATACATGCTATATTACAAAATTATTATGAAACAACCCACCTGCATTAAACGTGAAAATGCTAGTAGATTAAAAAAAAAAAAAAAAACTAGGGCAAAACAGCTTTAATCACTTTAATCAACATTTTGCTCTGAACATGTTTGTTTTTTTTTATTTGTGTTCTACAGACTACAAAAAAATATTGCTCCAAGAAGCACAAAGATAAAAATGCTATCATTTTTTGTCACAGGTACAACACACAACAGTCCTGAAAGGCCTCACCTACTCCCTGTCCGAGGGCTCAATGAGATCTTCATTGGGGAGTCCCTGTCCTCCAGGTATATATCCCTGCCCACCTTTCTGTGACGTTGTGGAGCCAGTCACCATCATGAACATTTCATCAGCCACTTTTCCTCCTCCACTCTATTCATCCCCCCATCTCCCCTTACTTGTGGATTTCTGTTTGCCACAGGTTGAAGTATAAATCCTTCAAACCCCATCTTACCCTCTCGCTTCATAGGGCTTCATACTACGAAATCTCCATCGACGACGGGCCGTGGGAGAAGCAGAAGAGCTCAGGGCTTAGCATTTGCACTGGAACTGGATCAAAAGCCTGGTGAGTTACTGAAGTGATCTTACAACACCTCTAAAAATGTCAAGAGATGTGAGAGTTACCAGATCATTTTTCTTCCTTCATCCAGGTCCTACAATATTAATAAACTCGTGGAACAGGCAGTGGAGGATGTCCTTAGAATAGGTTAGAAACACAAAAACAAAAGTTATATATTTAAATAAGTGACATTTTGCATTACAAATGTTCTATGACATTACAGTGTATAATTATCTTTTCATCTTTTCTGCATCATAGGTAAATTAAAAACCGGTTTGGACGTCCCTCTAAATCGGGAGTTCATTGAGAGTGGTGAGTTCAAAATACAATTTCTTTTTTTTTTGTCTGTACAAGTATAAATAATAGTCTCATTTGTATTTTAAAATGACTGCTTTTTTTAATTCAGTTTAAATTTATAAAAGTAATATTCAGTGAAAATTTTTTTTTTTTTTTTTTTTTTTTTTAAATAACTATTCCCTATTTCAGTTCAGTGACTGAAATTCAATTTGTATTTTAAAATGTAATTTTTTTAATGGTTTAATCTTATAAAATTAATAATCTACAATTAAAATAATTGTTTTTATATTTGTATTCAGTGACTAATATATAATTTGTATTTTAACATTTCATTTTTTTTATTGTATACATTTATAAAATGAATAGTCCGCTATTTAAATAATTGGCTCCTATTTTTGTATTCCGTGATGTATATAATGGGTATTTTAAAATGTAATTTTTTTTATTGTTTAAATTTATAAAATGAATTATCTGCATTTTAAATGACTGGCTCCTATTTTGCATTTATTGACTATATATTAATTATTTAATTATTTAATTAATATTATTGTATTAATTTTATTTTTTAATTATTTTAAAATATCATTTTTTTAATGGTTTAAATTTGTAAAATTAATAATCTGCAATTTTAATAATTGGCTCCTATTTTTGTATTCAGTGACTGATATGTATTATTTGTATTTTAAATTGTCTTTTATTTAATTGTTTAGATTTATTAAATTAATAATCTGCCATTTTAATAATTGGCTCCTATTTTTTGTATTCAGTGCCTGATGTATATTATCTGTATTTTAAAATGTCATTTTAAAAAAATTACATTCATAAAATGAATAATCTGCAATTTAATTTTATTTTTGCATTCAATGACTAATATAATTAGAATTTTAAAATATCTTTTTTTTTTTTTTTTATTGTTTACATTTATAAATTTAAATATTTGGCTCATATTTTTGTATTCAGTGACTGACATATATTTTGTATTTCTAAAATGTTCTCTTTTTTAAATTAATAATCTGCTATTTGTATTTTGAAACGTCATTTTTTTAATTGATTAAAATGTATAAAATTAATAATCTGCTATTGAAATAATTTACTCCTGTTTTTATATTCAGTGACTGATATATATTATTTGTATTTTAAAATTTCTTTTTTTATTATTGTTTAAATTAATAAAAATGAATAATCTGCAATTTAAATAATTGGCTATTATTTTATGTTTAGTGGCTGAAATATATAATTTGTTTTTAAAATTATTTTGTCGTTGTTATTCTGTTTAAAATCATAATATTAATATTCTGCATTTTAAATAATTGGTATCTCTTTTTGTGATCAGTGACCGGTTGTATTGTAAAAGATTTTTCACCCATTTTAATTCCGCTTAAAATTCTTCAATTAAAATAATATCAATATATTAGTAATGTTAATATTCTGCACATTAAATAATTAGACATTATTTTGTGTTCAGTAACTGAAACCTACAACGAGTCGCTGATCTTCGGCCCAGAGGAGGACAAACTTTTCTTCAGCGTAAGGGAGCCGATAGTCAACAGAGTATTTTCCAACAGCAGACAAAGAGGTTTTGCCAAAAAGTGAGTTTTAATTTCATCTTCTCACAACTGTCTGGTAAATGATTGAATAAGTATTAATAATACGTTTATTGGTTTATGTTTGTAACAAATGTTCAAATTTCAAACATTTGAAAGCATAAATGCTGTAAAATGCTGGTTTATTGTTAGTTTAATGCATTAACTATTTCTCCATGTTGTTGACTAAACAAGACCGCAAGATGAAAACTGATAAAAATGCTTGAAAACATGCAGTGCTCATGCTCATGTTGTTTTCGCTAGGGTTTGTGTCCGCTCGAGGTGCTGGGATGCCTGCATGGTGGTGGATGGTGGGACGTCGTTCGAGTTTAACGACGGTGCCATTGCTACAATCAGCTTAAATGAGGAGGACCTGTTGCGAACTGTCATTCTTGATTAAATCCTTTGATACATCAAACTCTTTATTTATTTTGCCAGACTTTGAGATGGACAGCGGGTTCTTTAAGCACCAGGTGCGGTTTGCAGATGAAATGTACATTTATTGTCCTGGTATATATCAGGTATTTCACACATCTGTAGTCTGTGCTTACTTAACTGACCCTCTGGGCTGCAGCATTCAGGAATAAATATTAAAATACTGTTTCCTGCACCAGTTACACCAGCATTATATTGCCATGTCACTATATCAGTGTAATATGTGTAATATTCAAATTCAGGTTCACCTTTAAGCACATGTAGTCAAAGTTACTGAACATTTTTTGAATACTGTAGTATTCAAACATGCACACAAGTATGTCGAAATCAAAACTTTATGAAACTGCCACCTGAAAACATGATATTTTAATATTAAAAGTACACAATATGTAACCCTGGACCACAAAACCAGTCTTAAGTAGCACGGGTATATTTGTAGGAATAGCAAACAATACATTGTATGGGTCAAAATGATCGATTTTTCTATTATGCCAAAAATCATTGGGGTATTAAAGGATTGTTGACTTCCAAAACAAACATTTCCAGATAATGTACTCACCCCCTTGTCATCCAAGATGTTCATGTGTTTCAAAAATTGTTTTTTGAGGAAAATATTTCAGGATTCCTCTTCATATAATGGACTTTGATGGTGCCCCTCAGTTTGAACTTCCAAAATGTAGTTTAAATGCAGCTTCAAGGCCTCTAAAGCCGAGGAAGAATGGTCTTATCTAGCAAAACGATCGGTTATTTTCTTTAAAAAATCACGATGTATATACTTTTTAACCTTAAACGCTCCTCGAGGTCTGCATGAACTCTGTGTAACGTATTCTAGTTCAAGACACGACTGTGTAATCCGGGTCAATACTGTTAGGATACGTCGAAACAACGTCAAAATCATCCTACGTCGCTGTTTTACCTTTTTTGTAACGGACATTTGACGTTCTTCGCATGTTCACTGTGTAAACACTGGGTCGGTACTTCCGCAGCGATTTATGTGAGAGAAAACCGCACTTTGGAAGGTGTTATTCATTTGTATGACCAACATGAACCTTTTTCCGATACTCACTTCGCCATCACTAGTATTTTGTAAATTTCCTACCGTGAATATATCAAAACTTATTTTTTGATTAGTAATATGCATTGCTAAGAACTTAATTTGGACAACTTTAAAGGGTATGCTTTGATTTTTTTGCACCCTCAGATTCCAGATTTTCAAATAGTTGCACCAAATATTGTCCTTTTTCTAACAAACGACACGTCAGTTGAAAGCTTACAAATCTCAGTTAAAAAAAGACCCTTATGACTGGTTCTGTGGTCCAAAGTCACATATGGCAGTCCTTTGGATGTGTAATCAAACTCCATCAGGTCAAAACACTGTGCAGGCATTGGCTTAAAGGAGTAGTTCACTTCCAGAACAAAAATTTCCTGATAATTTACTCACCCCATGCCATCCAAGATGTTTCTTTCGTCGATTGAAAAAGAAATTAAGGTTTTTGAGAAAACAATTTAAGGATTTTTCTCCATATAGTGGACTTCAGTGTGAGTGCTAGGTTAAAAATTATATAAATGTTACATTTTTTGGTTTGTTTTTAGAAAATAACATTGTTTTCCTAGATAAGACCCTTATTCCCTAAATGTGATCATGTAGAGCCCTTTGAAGCTGCATTGAAACTGCAAATTGGACCTTTAAATTATTGCTCCCCATTTAAGTGAAGAAAAATCCTGGAATGTTTTCAGAAACCGTAATTTATTTTTGACAAAGACATGAACATCTTTGATGACATGGGGATGGGTAAATTATCAGGAAATTTTTATTCTAGAAGTGATAATCCTTTAACATATCAGAAATTTGTAAAAACACATTTTCAGGTCCCTTGGTGCTTTAAAATGTCTGTAAGATTTAAATTTGTTTAGAGAGTAGCATTTTATGTAACAAGCACACCACATGTAAAGAATATAATACGGATATGGAAAAACTCACACGGGAAAGGTTTTAAATAAAAAGCAATACATTTATTTACAATTCAGACAATGTAAACAATTCATAAAAATACATGTCTAGCGACAACCGAAGTTGTACAAAATTCAAGTTTTCCAATATTAAAACTGGTCACAAAAATGGAAGAGATTCACAATATTGTCTCTGGTCTGAAAGCACCTGGTTTAATGCTTCTGCATAACAAAACAATTTGGGAACAGTATAAAATAACCATAAAACCATTGTTTTATTACTAAACTAGACAATCCTTTGATAATCCTATAGTAAAACTGGAAATGTACTTGATCCGTGGCAGGAAAACAGATCAGACCTACCATTTATATTCTAGATTTCACCTGAAGCAATAAACATCTAGTGAAACTCACCATTTTCAACATTAATAGCTATTGGTACCAAACATTTAAAGTTAAAACATACTGCTAACTGTCCACTCTTCGTCTCTTATTTTGTGATAAATGATAGGATCTTTGCTGCAGTGTAACAAGAACGCCACTTAATTCAAGATTGTCAGGATCTCCAACACAATTGTCGTCTTCACAAAACAAACTGGTACAATATAAAACGAGGATTTACCAGTGATGTTTAAGACTTTTTTTTAAAATCACATTTAAAGGCACAATTAAGAGAGAGATAAGGACTATTACAAAAGCTATTTCACAATTTGGTTCACCCTGTAACCATCCTGGATTAAAAACATCAATGTTTGTACACAAGTCGGCAGTGCATTCCCCAAATTGTGCGATCCTTTTTTGATGCTGAGGTGGGACGTGCCACAGTGGAAAACGGTTGTGTGTTGATCTGTATGTGCGGTAGACCTTTACAAAGAATGGGGAGGTAGCTGTCCTGTATGAGCCCGAAGACCTCCAGGGTTTGCAAATTTGGAAACTTTTCAAAGTCACTGCAGACAGAGAGAGAAAAAAGGAAAATTTAGTATTTGTATGCAGAGACTAACCACCTTTTTCTTCACGTAAAAGTTCCAGCTATTTTTAGCTGTACAAAACAGCTCATTTGTTGCTTGATATAGCAAATTGGTGTGTCTCACCATATTGTTTTGATGTATTATTTTAATCATTAACACACTGGTTTGTAGTGCAAACAGTTACCGTTTACTTCATGTTGTTATTCTTTTCATTATTTCCCTGTAGTGGCCAATGAACTGTAAGTCTCACCCATAAGCTAAAGGTGGATATACTGACAAAAAAAAGTTCATCTTTTCTTTCTGAATTAAACCAATATCTTACATGAGAGAAGCTGGGTGGATCTGATAACAGCGGCTCAGCCCCAGATGTTTCAAGGAGGAAAGTTGCTCTAGGACTGGGAAACTGTCTGTCGTCACAAGCACGCTGTCACTGTAAACGATAAAACATAACTGAATATGAACCTCCTGCCGTTTGCTATTAGGCATATGACCCACAATCATTTTTCTGAATTATGAGCTCACCTCAAATCTAGATTTGAAAGGTTCGGACATGTTTTTACTATAGCTTTAACATCTGAAACAACAAACAAAAAAAGTTGTTGCATGAAATTGTTACAAATGCATTTACATAAAGCTGAATGCCTTCATTTTCTTACCTTCCATAGTGAGGTTTTGTCTATAACCACTGATGTTCAGTTGAGTGATGCTGGAGGGAACGTTGCTAGCAATAGCTTGAACATGGAGATTATTGAAGTCACACCATGACACATTCATTTCTTCAATTCTGGTGAGAGAGAGAAAATTACAAGCTTTAAAAGGGGTCACATCATGTTTAATATTTTCTTAAATCTTTAGAGGTAAAATGCTTGATGTATTATGCTACAATACAGTCTAACTACCATGCACATGTCAAATACATTTTCAGTACAATGTGCTTGCGTTAATGTTGTAAAACTTTTGGGTAACATTTTATTTTAAGGTGTCCTTGTTACACATGCTATGAGTAATTACTATTATAACAATTAATTATGCATGATTACATGCAAGTAACCCTAGGCCAAACCCTAATCCTAACCATATAGAAAATACATGTAGTTAATTAATAATACTCAGTACTTAAATGTATAATTACACTGTAAAAAGGACACCATAAAATAAATTGTAACCAACTTTTGCTGCTATTGAGGTGGGATGTATTTACAGAAACTGATTACATGTAACTGCATCCAGATATTTTAAAATATGTAAAAATGCACATGATAAGTGTATTGTATCAATTAACTTGAAATTAATGTGACTGCAAAATTTGTTCTGACATTTCTGATGATGAATACATGCTCATAAGCAATAATTATGAAATCATTTATCTTTATATATACAGTAACATGTAAAAGTTGGTAAGACTGTGTGCTTTTGAAAGTCTGTAATAATCATCAAGCCTAATGCAGTAAAAACTGTCAAATCTTGAAATATTATTGCAATTAAAAAGAACAGAGTTGTACTTTAAAATAGTTTATTCTTATGTTGACAAAGTTGAGTTTTCAGCAACCTTTACACTAACCTTCAGCGGCACATGATCCTTCAGAAATCATTATAACATGCTGATTTAATTTTGCTTATTATCAATGCTGATTTTTATTTTTTGGTATACAAGTTGATCTTACCGAGTGCAAGATTTCAACATCTCAGTCAACGATTCAGGGGGAGAAGCCTGAACAGCCACACAAATTCAGTCGGACAATTTCAGTATTTTGGGCCAGAGAACTGCAAGACAACAAAATACAGGTTCAAGGTCTTCATATGCTCTTATGTGAATAAAAAAAAAAAAAAAGATATAGTTAAAGGATTGGTTCACCCAAAAATAAAAAAAATTCTGTTATTAATTATTCATCCTCATGTCGTTCCAAACCTGTAAGACCTTTGTTCATCTTCAAAACAAATTAAGATATTTTTGATGAAATCCAAGAGCTTTCTGACCCTGCATAGAAAGCAACGCAGCTGACACATTCAAGGCTCAGAAAGGTAGTAAGGACATTGTTAAAAGTAGTCCTCATCTGTAATTTTAAGTTGCCAGACTACTTTGTGTGAGAAAAAAAAATAAATAAATTTATTCAACAATTTTTCTCATCCATGTCAGTCTTAAACACTCATTTATGAGAGTTAACTTGACGCATGTGTGTGGCACTGCTGATGCAGGAGCCAGTGTTCTGTCTTCATAAAAATTACGGTTGAACCCCTGATGTCACATGGACCATTTTATGTCCTTACAACCTTTTTTTTAACGGTTTTGAACGTGTCAGTTGCGTTGCTGTCTATGCAAGGTCAGAAAGCTCTCCTTTAAAATTGCAACTTTACAAGGATTCTAAATGTTACCAGTGGTTAATAACACTTATAAAAAAAATAAAATAAAATATTAAAAAAAAAAAAAAAACTGCAATTATTTCTCCATAAAATGTGTAATTTCTACATAAAGTTTACAAAGAGAAATAAATGCAAGTGCTTGGCAGACTATCAGGTAAGATCTACTGTTGGACTGACAAAGCCCAGGAACACTGGCAATTGCAAGTATAGTTCTCCATGTCTAAAAACACAAAAACTAAAAGCTGTTTGACTGGTTCTGAATAAACCCCCCTTTTGACTGGTCAATGTGTGCAGCTAACAAAAATAAAAAATAAATAAAAATCTACAAATATGTTGTAGATATGTTGTAGTGTGTAAAATGTATATTAGACCGTCACTTACTGAATAATGCTATCAGAGAGCACCAATCCTTCGAGACTGAGATTCTGCAGATGTTTGCAGCGAGAGAGGATGTCTTCGAGAACAGATGTCTGCACTGTGCAGTTTGATAAATCCAGATGCTGGATACGAAGTTTCCTGTAATTCAAAACACACTTAAATTACTAGGGCTTCCCGCTAATAGTCGACAAGAAGAGACTTGGTCGACCAAAGTTTTATTAGTCACAGAAGAAGGGAAAAAACAAACAAAAATAAAAAAAAAACACGCATTTCTAAAATCAGGCGTTCTAAGACGGACAGATCATTAACGGCTGATCTATGTGGTAATGCAGTACATCAGGCAGGAAATCCAAAGGCTCACCTATCATTCATTAGTCTCAAATAAATATGGCTTATCATCTGAAAAATGCAAGTAGATTTAACTGCTCAATCTAATGCACTATTTAAGTGTCAGTGTGGAGTGTGGAAGCTGAATAGTAGCGCTCACTACATGACAGATGGAGGCGCTGGTGCGGGCACTTGTCCTTAAAATAGTCCCTCATTTTTTTGTCATACAGATAAAAGTAATGCATCTTTCAAATCTGAAGATTGTGCACACAACAACAAAACATTGCGCTTTTGTAAAATATCGAAAGCAAACAGGATGCGCTTTCTGCAGTCTATGTCTCCATGAACTTGAGCACAAAACTTCGAAACACTGTGTACACTTGCTTTACAAACATGAAAAATATATCTATAGAGAGAGGTCTTTTAAATGAACTGCAGAGGTGACGAGTTAGTGCTGCCGATTTCATTTCTCAAGCCAAAAACAAAGAAAACACTAATGTATCAATAAAATAATTAAAATGTTTATGCAGTCTACTTGCCATTTTCCTGAAATTGATGCATTTACAATTATTATATCTGCCAATGTGCCATGACAAGCTTTTTTGCATGTGCTTAAAATGCTTATTAGGCTATGTAAGCAACTAAAGGCTGATTATTATGATTTATAAGGTTTATTAATAAACGTGCGACTATAGTCGACTAATACATAAAATGAACGCTTACTAGTCAACCAGAAGAATGACACAACATGACTTTACTGTGACACTGTGAATACACAAATTACTCACTGTGCACTTTTAAAACTGGGTTGACCGATGCAGGTGTGCGGGCAGCGCAGCCTCAATGCTCCAGCTGAGAGAACCTGCCCAAGCTCTGCATCTAACTGAGCCTTTCCCACCAAGTCCACACTGTGCCACAGAGACTCATCAAACCTGCAAATGCACAGTTTCGACTTTAATGATTTCCATCACTAATGATCAGCGGTCTTCCAAACTCCATCTTTTTGTAAGAAAAGTGTATCAATAACTTACGCTAAACGATGCCAGCGCTTGCAGACCCGTGACGTCCGGAGAAGATCTTGCAGTGAGAGACGAGACAGGATTCCCAGCAACAGCTCATCAGGAAGACTGTCCCAACACAATCCTGCTGAGGACGAAACAAGTTAACAAATCAGGCTCTCTGCTGACCATAGAAGTCCATGTTACAGCAATAAATTTAAGTTGTTTGCTCATGCAACTACACAAGTCAAAAGTTTTTGAACAGTAAGATTTTTAATGTTTTTTCTCCTGCTCACCAAGCCTGCATTTATATGATCCAAAGTACAGCAAAAACAGAATTTTGCACTATTTAAAATAACTGTTTTTTATTT
This sequence comes from Labeo rohita, assembly GCF_022985175.1. Classification (NCBI taxonomy): domain Eukaryota; kingdom Metazoa; phylum Chordata; class Actinopteri; order Cypriniformes; family Cyprinidae; genus Labeo; species Labeo rohita. The sequence continues at coordinate 16,544,733 of NC_066889.1, read as the reverse complement.
GAATACATTTTAGAATGTAATGTGATTTTAAAGCTGGATTTTTAAGATCATTACTCCAGTCACACGATCCTTCAGAAATCATTCTAATATTCTGATTTGCTCAAAAAAAAACCATCCGAGTATAATTTTTTCAGTTTTTTTTTATGAACAGAAGGTTCAAAAGAACAGCATTTAATCTTTTGTAACATTATAAATGCTGTTTTAATCAATTCAAAGCATCCTTGCTAAATAAAAGTATTAATTTGTATTATTTCTACTGTAGTAGGTTTTGTATAACAGGCTTTTCATAAAATTGCAATCATGATAGAAATGCATGTATGAAACATGCTACAGTAGGCTTTATTTACTTCATTTTCTCAGTCACAAACCTGTTGATTCTCTTCTTTTCCTGGGACGTCTGGCAAGAACAAATACGTTTTCTTCATTCTCTTTCCCTTTTGCAGAAGTCAGTATCTTTTTGTGTGGGGGTGACCACTGCTGGATGAGCTCGTTTGGCGTGTTTTCAGTGTCTAGACCCCCACTGCAGGAGGGCCGCCTTTTCCATTTACTCCTCTGAGGCCTGTACAGGGATCCCTCCAAATTCTCACTCAGTTCTTGAAACGCTCTACATAAAACGAGGACAACATTAAACAACAGCAACACCAATATTTCATCATATTAGAAGGACACATAGCGGTATAACAGCAGAAAGCGTTATGTAACAACCGCGAAGGTTAAACAGTCGTCATTACCGTTACATAAGTTCAACCTACAACCATTTAAAAAAAGAAAAACATCTTCTTCAGCTTCTTACTTAACAATACACAATGTCTAATAACACATTAAAACCGTTTTAAATTACCTGTATAACGCTACTGTAAACTGCAAGCTCACTCACAAGTTGTGATGCCCGCCATTTGCAGCAAACTACCTCTATACCAAAAATAGCCTTCGTATTAATTTGTTTTCGAAAAACAAAACTATATATAACCTGAAGGCACAATTAAAAAGGTTTAAGAAACTTGAAAATTTAGATGTGCTTATATAAATACACGATCATCGAAAAACTCGCCCTCGCTCGTCACAACGCGACTGATGGCGCGCGCCAACTGCATATTCGACTAAATGCATTTTTACAAAAGCGTCCTTCAGATCTATGCACAAGCGATCTGAAATTATGTTTTAGTATATACTTTTGTTATTATGCTCAGTGTTTTTTAATAATACACCAACATGTAGAACTTACAAAGTGCACCAAAGTGGAGGGAGAATCTAAAGGTAGTGTTCAGAAACACGCAAGTCACCCAATTTCAGGAAAATATAGCAATGTAAAATGCATATGATCATTGAGATCTGATAAATTAAAAGAACATGTTACCTTTCGTTTGACATCCTTTTTCAATGTTATTAAAAGTATTCACTTTCAGATGCAGTAAGACTTCCCCTGTCCCGAGCTCGGGCTGGCGGCGCATTTAAACCAGACTCTGGACCGCCTGTCTTGTTGCAATGCCATTGGCTCGAATGTAGGTCGCCGGAAGTGATGCATTTCTGACAGAGTAATGAAAGGGTATCTATTTCGCCCTCTGCTGTGGAGGACTAAACATACGACTCTTTACACATTAAAACGTGGAGTCATATATGTGACCCTGGACCACAAAAACAGTCATAAGTAGCATGGGTATATTTGTAGCAATAGCCAAGAATACACTGTATGAGTCAAAATTATTTTTTTCTTTTATTCCAAAGATTATTAGGATATTAAGATCACGTTCCATGAAGATCATTTGTAAATGTTCTACGGTAAATATATCCAAAAATAATTTTTAATTAGTAAGATGCTTTACTTAGAACTTCATTTGGACAACTTTAAAGATAATTTTCTCAATATTTAGATTTTTTTTTTTTGCACCCCAGATTCCAGATTTACAAATAGTTGTATCTTGGGCCAAATACAGTCCTGACAAACCAAACATTAATGGATAGCTTATTTATTCAACTTTCAGATGACGAATGTCAATTTCAAATCTCAAATTTACCCTTATGACTGGTTTTGTGGTCAAGGGTCACAACCCTGCTGGAAAATAAATAAATAACTATATATATATACATATGTTGATGGTTTGTAATGTTTGTAATGGCATTTGTAGTGGGAACCATTAGAATTTCTGTGATATAAACCATCGCAGAAATTCTAATGGTTTCCACTACAAATACCATTACAAACATTACAAACCATCAACTTTTAACCATTAAAACAATTAAAAATGGTTTTCTGTAGTGTGTTTTGAGACATATTCCATTAGTATTTAGTGGTTTTAACAAGCCACCAATAGAAGGCGACCAATTACTAGAAATCCACAGGGTCCATTACAGTTTCCATTAAAACCACTACAAGTCCCATTATAACCATTACAAAACTTTATAATGGTGTCTATTGTTTTTCAGCATGGAAGACACGCAAAAATTAAGTTACTTTCATCCCAAAAGTAAAATTGAAAAATGCACCAAATCATACAATACATGCAGGCCTATACATTTATAAAGTTATTTGTAGTCCAAATCTGGAAGAGAATTAGCATTTACAAGCCATGGGTTTTCTTGGGCATTTTTAATATATGAATAAGATGGTTGACATTACTCTGAAAGACTTTCGAGGTGTTTTTATTTCAACAAATATAATACAATCATGCTTCAAATATGATTTGTATAGATGCTGTGTGTTTTTAAATGTAGGTTGCTAAGAAGTGGGTAACTAAACTGGCAGAAGAATGCAAGTTGTCTTTATATAGCAACTTAGAGAGAGAGAAAGAGATGTGTAAATGCATTATCCATGCACTTTACCTTAGTAGTGTAATCCTTAGAGTTTATTTCCTAGAAACCTGTGGCTTTTGCATATGATATCTGCAAAGGCTTTGTTCTACTGCACCAGTCCTTCCTGCTGATAAAGCCTAAACCTAGTGTACATGAGCAAGTGAGGCTGTTTTCCATATTTGGAGTCCATGCATCTGCACCAGCTGCAGAACCAGTAATGTGACCTTAAAAAAAAAAGAATTAAGATATATTAACAATTAATAGCATATAATTACATTTTATGTATTTTCTTATTAACTACACATTCTGACCAATTATATCTTTAAGCAGTGTATTGGTAGTATGCTACACTTTTAGGAAACGTGTAAAATAGGGCACAATGCATTGTGTTCATTTGAAGGAAATTTCTGTATTGATTTTTCAGTTTTTTTACCTGAATTTAAAATAATACATTGTATTTTGTGTTCTCAGGTTATAATTTTAACAATTACCAGTACCTTTCCTATTTTTTTTTGAACTGATCAACAAGTGCAGGTACAAAGTAATAACAAGGTGTTATCATAAATGAACAATTTTTATAGAACAATTCCATCTAGCAACTTAATTCATGTGATATGTGTACTGCTAGACACCTTTGATTTCCAATTGTTGTGCCTTTTTATCATTTGAGTTGCTAAAACAGTTGCTAAAAGTTGCCAGATAGATTTTAAAAATAGCTTAATTTGTTGCCAAGTGCATTTTGAAGAAATAGTTGCTAGGGTAGTCTGAAAAGTTGCTAAATCTAGCAACAAATTGCTAAGTTGGCAACACTGCTGACAATTATATTCTACTGGTCTTTCAGTGCTTAATATGCATGCATGTAAGTGCATTCTCTCTCCTTCCACGTTGATCTTTTTATTTTCCTTTTTGGAAAATCTGTACAAATGACTTGAGCTGCTTTAGTGTAAATATTTAGTCCAAACATACCTCTGACTCTCCTGAATTTGCCACCTACAGTGCCTTCCACTAATATTGGCACCCTTGGTAAATATGAGCAAAGACGGCTATGAAAATAAATCTGCTTTGTTTATCTTTATGATCTTACATTCAAAAATTTCACAAAATGCTAACCTTTCATTGAAGTAAAACAATTAAAAGTGGGGGGAAACTTACGTTATGAAATAAATGTTTTTCTCATATGCATGTGGGGCACAATTATTGACACCCTTAGAAATTATAATGAGTAAAATACCTCTGAAGTATATTCCCATTCATATTTGCATTTATTTAGCACACTAGAATGACTAGGAGTATGATATTGTCCATCAATAACTTCCTGTTTCACAGGATTATAAATATGAGGAGCACAAAACCAAATAATATAGTTCTGATGTGCAGAACAAGATTGTTAAGCTTCACAAAATAGAAAGTGGCTGTAAGAAAAGAGCTAAAGCATTGAAAATCCCAATTTCCATCATTAGGACAATAATTAAGAATTCCAATCAACTAAAGATGTTACAAATCTGCCTGGAAAAGGACGTGTGTGAGTTTAAGTGTCCAAAGACTCTCCAAGGATCACAGTAGGAGAATTGCAGAGATTAGTTGAGTCTTGGGGCCAAAAGACTAAAAAATTCTACCACATGTTGTTCAGGATGGCTTTAAGAAAAATCCTCCTCGCTCATCCAAAAACAAACTCCAGCATATTCAGTTGTCAGACACAACTTGAATTTCAATTGGGACTGGCTTCTGTGGTCAGATGAAACAAAAAAAAAGAGCTTTCTGGCAGCAAACACTCAAGATAGGTTTGGTACCCCATGCCCACAGTTAAATATACTGCTGGATCTTTAATGTTGTGGGCTTATTTTCCTGCCAGAGGTCCTGGACATCTTGTTCAGATACATGGCATCATGGATTCTAGCAAATACCAACAGATAAAAAACGTAAACCTGCCTGCATCTGTTAGAAGTTCTATAATGAGCTGTGGTTGGATCTTCCATCAGGACAGTGATCCAAATCAAACATCAAAATCAACACAAAAATGTGTCACTGAGCATAAAATGAAGTCCCAGTTGCCTGACCTGAACCCTATAGAAAATGCGTGAGGTGAACTGAAGAAGAGAAGCACCAGCATGGAGCTGGGAAACTAAAGGATCTGAAGAGTTTCTGTATGAAGGAATGGTCTCTGATCTCTTGTCAGGTTTTCTCCAAACTCTTCAGGCATTAAAGAAGAAAACACAGAGCTGTTATCTTGAATACATTGCAATAATTGGGTGCCAATAATTGTGGTCAACATGAACTACAGAAAAACATTTACTTCATAAAGAGATTTCCCCCCTGCTTTCCATGGTTTTACCTAAATGATAGGTTAGAATATTGTGAATTTTTGAATGAAAGATTAAAAGGATAAACAATGCAGATTTATTCTTACAGCCACCTTTGCTCATATTTACCAAGGGTGCCAGTATTAGTGGAGGGCACTGTATAACAAACATAAGACTGATGGTTATTATTGTGGGTATTATTTTACTTTTTAATAAAATTCTATATTAAAATAGAGATAATTGTTTATAAATCTTGCAGTCCAAGCTGTGAAAACACTGGTAATTTGAAATCAAGTCTCAAAAATATCAAACTTTTATTTTATATATAGAATCCTGTATGTTTTTGTTTTCTTTTCAAAGACAATACTTAATATTCAGGTAAACAGTCATGAACGTGTAAACTGACGTTTAGATAAATACAACGGTTGACAAATAATATGACGTCGAGTTGTATTTGCATATGTAAGTCCTTGAGTTTAGTTTTGCAACACACAATGTGTTTGCGCTACAATCTTGAAAGTCTACAAAATAATGTTGTTTTGAACTCTGACTTTTAATATGTTTCGTGCTTACAATCTGATACGTGACACAAAAACAGAAAGGTGTGGAAAATAGTCTTAAATGAAGAGCGTTTGTCCTGCACGGACGATCTCCTCTGAATTATGAAGCAACATACACGACAACATTTATTTAGTAACACCAGATTTTTGTGGTAGGTGGAAATTAAAATACGTGTTTTAATTCTTGTTTTGCCTCTGCGTTTTCAGGTACAAACGGTCAAAGGAAACAACGCAAATTTGGCACCCAAGCTATGCGAAAACAACACATATGAATGGTAAGTCGGTTCAAATTATTTTATACGTTAGTATTTGTTATATATAATTAATTTGGATTGATTTCATGTCGATATTTGCTGGTTTGACTCGAAAAGAACGAAGATTCGGAGTTATCGTTAGTGATGCTGACACATTACCAGCTATCAGATTAAATACGGTACATTAAATCGTCTAAACAAACATCAGGATGCTAAATGCAATCATTTTTAATAATTACAACCATTTTTGGCTTAAAAAAAGTAGAAAAAACCGTCTCTGTTCAGACAACTTTATTAAATCCGAGCTCTGCTGTGCCAGACTGCCAGTGCAGCGCTACCATCTAGCGGCGGACTTGCGTACTGCAGGTCTTCTGCACTAGATACAGTATAAGATATAAAATATTACAGTAAGTTATTATTTAATAATTCATAATAATAAATAAAAATGAGGAACGCTTCACGAATTTGCGTGTCATCCTTGCGCAGGGGCCATGCTAATCTTCTCTGTATCGTTCCAATTTTAGTATATGTGCTGCCGAAGCAAGCACGAACAGAGGGTGCCGACGAGGGCTATATATACCACTGACTCCCAGCCGTGTTTCTCATAGGTGGTAAGTGAATAAATCCCTTATTCTGCTCACTTATGTCAAATGTGACTGTGAATCATGCTGATCTAAACCAGCAGAACTCTAAAACCAGAGAATTTTATAACCAGTACTTTTGTAAAGGTTTAACAGAACATTCTCTGAGCTGTAGATCATATGCAAACAGGCCTCAACTCTTCTAGCTATGATTGGATTGCTCAGCTTGACGTAGCGGCGCTCTTGGTCACATGTCACGCACCATCCCCCACAGACAGCACACAACCTCCCCCTCGGGCAACGAGCGTCCGCCTTTCTCACAGAAGAGCACAAAAGGCTGAAAGACCAGGAAACTGCTTTCAGAAGAACAGAGGCTGTGAAAACACTGTGCACCTCAAAACTTAAAAAGTTCAACTGAGAACAGACACTAGAAACATTCCATCTGAGGGTTAAGATCTATATCTAACTCTCCAATATCATGTGCAATTTAACATCATCACGTACAATGTAGTTGTAAAATACTTTTTTAAGCATTTTAAAAAGTCTAGCTTTAGCTGAGATGTGTTATATGTTTATTTATTTATTTTTCTAATATCTAATTAATAAGTTTTTTATCTGCAAAGCTGAATGAGGTTGTTTAGCATATAGGTTATATGAATATATCCATCAGCATGGTGCCGGTGATAGTTAAATAAAGGTGGAGAAAGTACATGTTATGTAGAATATGACAAATACGACCAGTAATGAGCAACAGGGCCCACCAAATCCTGTCTAAACGTATTTGAAAAGATAAGGGGCCCAGAGTAATATAAAATCAGGGTGATCTGAGAGTAAATAAAAACCCTTAATAAAAAGCATTTAGGTGAGATATTCTCTTCAGTTATTAGAAATGTTTTTCAGGCACTGTAAAAACATTTTTTTTTAAATAAATACTACTCCTGAGCTTTCTATTCATTAAAGACTGGAGGTGACTGCTGGAAATTCAGCTTTGCCAACACAGGAATAAATAACCTTTTTAAAAATATATTAAAGAAAACAAAATATATACACTACCGTTCAAAAGTTTGGGGTCAGTAAGACTTGTAATAGTCTTTAAAGAAGTCTCTTATGCTCATCAAGGCTGCATTCATTTAATTAAAAATATATAAAAAAAAAAACAGTAATATTGCAAAATGTTTTTACAATATAAAATAATGTTTTTTTTTATTTTAACATACTTTAAAATAGAATTTATTCCTGTGATGAAAAGCTGAATTTTTATCAGCTGTTACTCCAGTCTTAAGTGTCACATGATCCTTCAGAAATCATTCTAATATGCGGATTTATTATTAGAATGATCAATGTTGGATAATATCAACAGTTGTGCTGCCAAATATTTTTTGGAACCTGTGATTTTTTTTTTTCAGGATTCTTTCATGAATAACAAATTTTAAATGTAATAATAATCAAATGTAATAATATTTCACAATATTCCTGTTTTACTGTTTTTTTGATTAAATACATGCAGCCTTATATATATTATATTATTTATGTATATACTATATTAAATGGCACTCAAAAGACACTCATTTGTCGCCATCTAGAGGCGAAATTGTTTTCCCTGCTTTGCCATCGCAAGAATAAATTACCTTTTTTTTTAAATATATTTAAAAAGCAGTTATTTTATAACGTTATAATAATCTAATGTAATCATATTTCAGAATATTCCTGTTTTTCTGTATTTCTGATTAAATAAACGCAGCCTTAGTATTTTTTAGTATTTAATGTCACTCAAAAACACTCACTTCTCGCCATCTAATGGCGAAAGCAGTTCTTTTAGAACGTAATAGTGATAAAATACAATAATATTGAACAATATTGCCGTTTTTTTTTTTTTTTTTGTATGTTTTATCAAACAATAGCAGCTTTAGTATATATGAGTATTAAACGGTAGTCAAAACACACTCATTTGTCGCCATCTTGTGGCGTAGTTATGTTTTCCCAGCGTTGCCATCACAGAAATAAATTACGCTTTAAAATATATTAGAAAAGAAATCAGTTATTTCAAAACGTACTAGTAATCAAATGTAATAGTATTTCACAATATTCCTGTTTTACTATATTTTTGAAGAAATAACTGCAGCCTTTGTATTTATTAGTATTAAATGGCAGTCAAAAGACATTAATTTGCCGCCATCTTGTGGCGTGATTTTTATGTTTTCCCAGCTTTGCCATCACAGGAATAATTTGAACGCAGCTATTTTAAATTAAAACAATATTTCAATATTTAATTTTATGTAGTTTTGACACTCAATACACTCGTCACCATAGTGGCGTAATTATGTTTTCCCACTCACTTAAAAAACATCACCACGAGAAATATTATTTTGCTCTTACCAATAAAGGTAAGAATCATTTCACGTGTCCGTCACGAATAGTCATATCACGCTTCTGATGTTAGGCCTATATGACTGTGTGTTCAACAAATTTCAAAACTTTTAGCACTCACCACAACGACTACAGTGTCATTACAATAGATGTCATCTGTTTTTATAGTCTGCGCTTATGATACTTCTGTATTTTTTTTAATGGTCATTGTTCACTGCCATTATATGGACAAACATAAGCAGAACATCTAAAACAATCTCCCTTTGTGGTCTGAAATAGACATTATAACGACACCAAAGTTTGTAATACAACGTTTTTACACTGGGGGAACCTGATGTGAATATATTAAACGTTAAAAACATTACAGAGTTTTATCTGCCTTTTGTTTAAGGGCCATTTTAGACACAACTCTACACTAAAAAACTGTAAATTCAGTCTTTTTGGAACCGTGCTAAAGTTTTCTGCAAATACGTTTTCTTACTGTAAACGAGCACGTGGTTCAGAACGAAAGTTAGTGGAACGTTGAGGCGAAACAAAGGTACAAAAATGTATTATGACGTTAGTTATTTCATTGTTTAAGGAACGTCACTAACAAACATTTTTTTTCTGCATTTAAGCACGCTTTTTTAGGAGTTATTCCATAACATTTAGTTTTCATACGTGTACCACTCGCTAACTAACCGTGTTCTGATTAGCATCTTTGAGCTGACATCTTTGTTTTTGGTGTTATTCCATAAAATTGTCACTACAAAACAGCCACAACCGAAACGTCATTGTTTCGGGAGTGAGAAAAGGGAACACATAATCATATCTGGGGGAAATAATAAACCAACAAGGCCAAAGAAGCCTAAACAGCTAAGGAGTCTTTTTAGGCACAACGCGAAGCGGAGCAAATAAAGTGTAATGATGTAAATAAAAACATTATTCTTACACCAAACAATGTAGTTCCTCAGAAACGGTTGTGGTTGCTGAGCAACACAGATTCGAATGTGGCTCAACCAATCCGAATCAAGGACCGGAAGCGAATTTTAGTACAGTTATGCACTAATGTAGTTTAAATGCAGCTTCAAAGAACTCTAAACGATCCCAGCCGAGGTATGTTTTAGTAGTGTTTTAGTATGCAAGTTAAAATTCTGTAATGTGATGTGGTCACTACCAAAGCATTACTGTCAAAACTTAAAAAGTTCAACTGAGAACAGCCACTAAACATCCCATCTGAGGGTCAAGATCTATATCTAACTCTCCAATATCATGTGCAATTTAACATCATCATGTACAGCGTAGCTGCAAAATACTTTTTTAAGCTTTTTTAAGCATTTTAAAAAGTCTAGCTTTAGCTGAGATGTGTTATATGTTTATTTATTTATTTTTCTAATATCTAATTAATAAGTTTTATCTGCAAAGCTGAATGAGGTTGTTTAGCATATAGGTTATATGAATATATCCATCAGCATGGTGCCGGTGATAGTTAAATAAAGGTGGAGAAAGTACATGTTATGTAGAATATGACAAATACGACCAGTAATGAGCAACAGGGCCCACCAAATCCTGTCTAAACGTATTTGAAAAGATCTGAGAGTAAATAAAAACCCTTAATAAAAAGCATTTAGGTGAGATATTCTCTCCAGTTATTAGAAATGTTTTTCAGGCACTGTAAAAACTTTTTTTTTTAAATAAATACTACTCCTGAGCTTTCTATGCATTAAAGACTGGAGGTGACTGATGGAAATTCAGCTTTGCCAACACAGGAATAAATAACCTTTTTAAAAATATATTAAAGAAAACAAAATATATATATTTTTTAAATGTAATAATAATCAAATGTAATAATATTTCACAATATTCCTGTTTTACTGTATTTTTGATTAAATACATGCAGCCTTATATATATTATATTATTTATGTATATACTATATTAAATGGCACTCAAAAGACACTCATTTGTCGCCATCTAGAGGCGAAATTGTTTTCCCTGCTTTGCCATCGCAAGAATAAATTACCCTTTTTAAAATATATTTAAAAAGCAGTTATTTTATAACGTTATAATAATCAAATGTAATCATATTTCAGAATATTCCTGTTTTTCTGTATTTCTGATTAAATAAACGCAGCCTTAGTATTTTTTAGTATTTAATGTCACTCAAAAACACTCACTTCTCGCCATCTAATGGTGAAAGCAGTTCTTTTAGAACGCAGTAGTGATAAAATACAATAATATTGAACAATATTGCCGTTTTTTTTTTGTATGTTTTATCAAACAATAGCAGCTTTAGTATATATGAGTATTAAACGGTAGTCAAAACACACTCATTTGTCGCCATCTTGTGGCGTAGTTATGTTTTCCCAGCTTTGCCATCACAGAAATAAATTACGTTTTAAAATATATTAAAATGGAAAGCAGTTATTTCAAAACGTATTAGTAATCAAATGTAATAGTATTTCACAATATTCCTGTTTTTACTATATTTTTGAAGAAATAACTGCAGTCTTTGTATTTATTAGTATTAAATGGCAGTCAAAAGACATTAATTTGCCGCCATCTTGTGGCGTGATTTTTATGTTTTACCAGCTTTGCCATCACAGGAATAATTTGAACGCAGCTATTTTAAATTAAAACAATATTTCAGTATTTAATTTTATGTAGTTTTGATCAGTATTACATGTATAGTAGTATTAAATGTATTAAATGACACTCAATACACTCGTCACCATAGTGGCGTAATTATGTTTTCCCACTCACTTAAAAAACATCACCACGAGAAATATTATTTTGCTCTTACCAATAAAGGTGTCCGTCACGAATACTCATATCACGCTTCTGATGTTAGGCCTATATGACTGTGTGTTCAACAAATTTCAAAACTTTTAGCACTCACCACAACGACTACAGTGTCATTACAATAGATGTCATCTGTTTTTATAGTCTGCGCTTATGATACTTCTGTATTTTTTTTAATGGTCATTGTTCACTGCCATTATATGGACAAACATAAGCAGAACATCTAAAACAATCTCCCTTTGTGGTCTGAAATAGACATTATAACGACACCAAAGTTTGTAATACAACGTTTTTACACTGGGGGAACCTGATGTGAATATATTAAACGTTAAAAACATTACAGAGTTTTATCTGCCTTTTGTTTAAGGGCCATTTTAGACACAACTCTACACTAAAAAACTGTAAATTCAGTCTTTTTGGAACCGTGCTAAAGTTTTCTGCAAATACGTTTTCTTACTGTAAACGAGCACGTGGTTCAGAACGAAAGTTAGTGGAACGTTGAGGCGAAACAAAGGTACAAAAATGTATTATGACGTTAGTTATTTCATTGTTTAAGGAACGTCACTAACAAACATTTTTTTTCTGCATTTAAGCACGCTTTTTTAGGAGTTATTCCATAACATTTAGTTTTCATACGTGTACCACTCGCTAACTAACCGTGTTCTGATTAGCATCTTTGAGCTGACATCTTTGTTTTTGGTGTTATTCCATAAAATTGTCACTACAAAACAGCCACAACCGAAACGTCATTGTTTCGGGAGTGAGAAAAGGGAACACATAATCATATCTGGGGGAAATAATAAACCAACAAGGCCAAAGAAGCCATGGTTTACAGTGAATTTATAACAGCTAATAAGGAGTCTTTTTAGGCACAACGCGAAGCGGAGCAAATAAAGTCTAATGATGTAAATAAAAACATTATTCTTACACCAAACAATGTAGTTCCTCAGACAACACAGCTTCGAATGTGGCTCAACCAATTCGAATCAAGGACCGGAAGTGAATTTTAGTACAGTTACGCACTAATGTAGTTTAAATGCAGCTTCAAAGGACTCTAAACGATCCCAGCCGAGGTATGTTTTAGTAGTGTTTTAGTATGCAAGTTAAAATTCTGTAATGTGATGTGGTCACTACCAAAGCATTACTGTCACTACCAAAATGTGCTGTTACAACGTAAATATGGGATGTTTTGTCAAATATAAAGTATATTAATTTATCAACAGATATTATGGTAGTTTTTGGTTCAGTGTATTTTCATACTAATGAATCCTTAACTTTGAAATCAATATGATCAACTTTATGCCTTATACAAAGGAAGTTGGATTCAAAATACAACAAATCTCAAAAATTACATTCGAAATATTGTTAAAATGTTATTTATTTAGCTCTGAAAACATTTTATAATATAGAAAAAATATATTTAGATGCAAGCAAAATCTTAATAGGTCAATTAGCATTTTTTTTAAATTATATATTACTGTTTTTAGTAATGACAAATTTGGGAAGAGGACAAATATTCAGTCCAGCCAGTTATAAAAATACTGATCTGAACATAATGTGCGTTCATTAAAACTGTATTTATTTTTCTAGGCAAAAACAATGGGAATATTTATTAGTTCAATAGCTTTTTTTTTCAAATTCTCAGTGGAAATAGGAACACAAATTTTCAATTCCTGTGTCAAAAATGTACAGGCAAAACCACATTTATAGTTTCTTTCTTTTTTAGACATGCCTTATTTTTTAGTCAAATGGCTCATGACAATTCCATTTATATTGTTATACTGATTTTTTTTCTTATTATTTAACAGATTACTTATTAACAGTTATTTATGTCTGTAATAAGGCCTCTAGTGTATGAACTTTTATAAAACAACTAAATAAATGTTCTCAATATTGTTGATTAAAACAGCATAATTAATTCTTATGAGGACGTATTGTGATCACACTTTCCATGTGTACACCAATGTTTGATAAATACAAAAAGTGACACTTAAATCAAGTCAAGAGGGATAAACCCCAAAATGTATGTAAAGTGTTTAACATAGCTATCATACACAATTGCAACAAATTACACTGAGATGAGAATAAAAAGACCTTTATTGCCATTTTACAAATGACAAACTGGTATATAGAAAGCTATAAATAATTCATTTTTGCTATTACCTAAAGAGTACTATCAAAGTATTTACAAACATAGTATATAAAAACAATGTAAAACTAAAAAAATTACATTTTTAATGTCCATTTTGGCTCACTTCGCCCTCCTCATCTCCTCCATCCACTGCTCTACAGTCTTTCCAGAGGCTTTGGCACAAAAGTGGACGCCGCGGAACTGGCTATGACCGAACTCTTTTGTCTTCGGTTTGCCACACTTCTTACAAACATACTGTTCGCAAGGCCTCTTGAGGGGTATCCCTCGTTGGGCTGCCTCTTCCTCTGCCTTCCTCCGTCGCCAAGCAGTGGTCCTAGGGACCTTTGGACTAGGGGGCCCGGTGGCAGCAGCTGTTTGCTCTGGGTCTGCTTGAAAGTGCTCGGGCCCCCCAATCACTACTTTAATTACATCATGGCCTACATGTCCCCGTCGAAAGGGCTCTGGATCATTGTGTTGAACAGGAAATTGAGACTCAGAAGCCTTCATGTTTTCAATGCACTGGTTGAAGACCAATTGTCCTTGTCTTTGTTTCCTGGCATTGTACCTGTGGACAGAAAAGAAACATGATACAGTGATCAATCTTAAGGAAATATAATTAATATAATGCAAATGCATATTAATGATCAATTACCACTGGCACAGTGTCCGCTGGTTTATCTCAAGCAGCTGTATCCGTGTCCGGGTGGAGATGGCAGCGCTGTCCTGGACGATGTCCCTGATCATGTTATAGTCGCGGAGGATGGCAGCCCATCTGTTGACCCTGAAACCAGCGATGGTCTGACCCGCAGGGTGGATGTGGCTGAGAGCGAGGCAAATGGCTGCGACAAGGCGGCTAACATTGAAGCAAACCAATGTTAAATAACAACATAAAAACCACAATTATGTAAATGTCTAGCACACATACCTTTTAAAACCATCAACACATGGAGTTAGAAAGGTATCACTATGGCTGTTGTTTAAGCACTGGCTGTCTTCAACCCGGGCCGGAAGGATGACACCACCCTTGTCATGCTCTGACAGCTTATCCCACAGAGCGACAATCTCGTCCACCTTTCGCTGCGTGACAAATCCATGATTTCTAAGCTCAACCAGACTGTTAGCAAGGTTAATAACATGGTCATACCCAGGAACACCATCAGGCCCCACACACTTTTCCTGAGAAAAACAGAAAGGTTTTTTTAAATAACATCAATATATTAGAAATATATTTTAAAATAACATCTGTTTAGTTAACCTTTTTTTGTTAACGTTAGTTAATAAAAATACAAATGTTCATTGTTGGTTCATGTCCATTAAAGGAGAAGTTCACTTCCAGAACAAAAATTTACAAATTATTTTCTCACCCCCTTGTCATCTAAGATGTTCGTGTCTTTCTTTCTTCAGTCGATAAGAAATGTTTCTTGAAATTTCAGGAATGTTCTCCACATAGTGGACTTAAATGGTGCCCCCAAGCTTAAACTTCCAAAATGCAGTTTAAATGCAGCTTCAAATGGCTCAAAATGATCCCAGCTGAGAAAGAAGGGTCCTATCTAGCAAAAAGATCGGTCATTTTCTAAACAAATTGACAATTTATATACTTTATTATTAACCTCAAATGCTCATCTTACACTAGCATGACTTCATGCATTATGTAGTCATGCTGGAAAGATCACACATGACAGACTGAAGTACCAACCCAGTGTGAGCATGCAAAGAATGTCAAACGCCCTTTACAAAAAAAGCTAAAACATGTTGGACGATTTTGAAGTTGCAGTAGAAAAAGAGATGAAATGACTTTACCTTTTTGAACTGAAGTACACAGATGAAGAACTAAACATGTGTACCTTTTCCAGTGTGATATACGTAATACGTGAAGTTGTAGACACGCATCACAGAGCTAGTGCAAGATGAGAATTTGTGGTGAAAAAGTATATAAATGTTCTTTTTTTTTGTTGTTTTTTTTTTTTTTTAGAAAATGACAGATTGATACGCTAGGTAAGACCCTTATTCCTCAGCTGGGATTGTGTAGAGCCTTTTGAAGCTCCACTGAATCTGCATTTTGGACATTTAGGGTATGTCGAAAAACTCCCGTTTCTTTTTCTTCTTCAATGTCAAAATCATTCTACATCGCTGTTTTACCTTTTTTTTTCTCTGCATTTTACCTTTGTAAACACTGGGCCGGTACTTCTACAGCGATGTAGGATGATTGTGAAGTTGGGAAAGAAAACGAGATGGGAGTTTTTCAACATAACCTAACTGTATTGATCGTACTGAACCGGAAAAAACAGTTTACGCAGACATAGACAAAACAAGCGTTTGAGGTTAAAAAGTACATAAATTGTCAATTTGTTTTGAAAATGACAGATCATTTTGCTAGATAAGACCCTTCTTCCTCGTCTGGGATCATTTAGAACCATTTGAAGCTGCATTTAAACTGCATTTTGGAAGTTCAAACTTGGGGGCACCATTGAAGTCCACTATATGGAGAAAAATTCGGGAATGTTTTCCTCAAGAAACATAATTTCTGATCAACTGAAGAAAGAAAGACATGAACATCTTAGATGACAAGGGGGTGAGTAAATTATCTGCAAATTTTTGTTCTGAAAGTGAACTTCTCTTTTAATTTCTTTTTCGAACTGAAGAAAGAAAGACATGAACATCTTGAATGCCATGGGGGTGAGTAAACTATCAGGAACATTTTATTCTGGAAGTGAACAGATACAACTTTTAAATAATTGTATTAATTGTGTAGTCATTATGGTAAATGTTGAAATTAACATGAACTGATATCAATAAGTTATATTACTATGTTAGTTCTTGATTTTTTTTTATTTACAGTGAACAGCACTTACATTATCTTCCTCTTGTGAGATGCCCTGAGGTGCGAAATGGTCTGCAGTGGTAGGCTCATCCTTTATGGGCCCAGATGTGGAAGACACGATTGGATCCGGCTGTGACATTGAGAGGCCGGAGGAAGGTGATTGCAGAAGTGCTGCCTGATATTGAATGGGCTGAAGTGGTTTGAGGCTGAGCTCCAAGAACTGTGGTGATTTGATGTCATCAAAGTCTGAATCCTCATATTCCAGGTCTCCCTCCAGATGCTCATCACTCCCATCAGGAGCATCAGGATCCATAAGGTAGTCGACCTCCAACACTCTGTTAGTTTGAGAATAAAGATACTCCACCCCTATGAGCTCACCTGTGCAAACAGTATAGATTTGTGTGATTAATAAACATATAAGGCATGGTATATATCAACACACAAAAATGCTGAGAAGAATTTGAAGAGACACACATAAACATAAAACTCATGCAATGCATTACCAGTATACTCTCCTAAGCCGTTGTGTTCCTCAACCAGTTTACGGCCTAGAAACTTCTGGCTTAGACGGTTTACATGGTGCTGCAGTGGACTGCCTTCATCGACAGCAACAGATCGGGCCTCGTTCCACTGCACTACCCCGTCTAGCAGATAAACATGGAAGTGCAAGTCATTTGTTCTTTTACCTAAAACAAAAAAAAGAAGAGCAATTAAAAAGCCTGAATTCATGTTGACATAATTCACAGTATTTTTGGGTCCTGCAAACCTGGAATGAAGTGGTTCAGATGCTGATGGAATGATTCAAGGGATCCTACGCCACGTGCACAGTGATACATGGGCAGGATGAACCCTCCTGTGTTCACCTCTCTAACCTTTCTATAAAGCTCTATGCCTGGAGGGTCCTGGATGCACAAAAGATGGCATTGTTGTGCTCGCCAAATCTCCTCCATCCTCTCCTGGTCCAGCAGTTTGTTGCCCATGAAGTCTGTAGCCCCCATGAAGTCTTTCAGTAACTGTTCAATGAGCTGCTTGGTCACCTGAGGTTGACGTGTCTGGTGGCGGCAGTGCCGCACTAACTCTTCAGCAGTGGGATTCTTGCTAGTCTCAGCTTGTTTGGCTTCTTGTAGTCTTTTTAAATCTTCAGCATCCCACTCAAAGATACAGGAGAAGAGCCGTCCCATGAAAGGGCCGTACAGCGGGTGGCTTTCTGAAGTGAGGCCTGCTGTGAACCGCATTATAAACTGCCACGGGTCCAGTCTGATGACCAGCTGGTCCCACTCGTGAAACATGGCTTCCACTTTGTTTTTGCCTGTAGTTAAGCAACAGTCCCAGTCCACATAGAGGACTTGCGGAGGGGGCTTTCCGGCTCGCCTGTAACGATCCATCAAGCCGGAGGACATGGGAAGCAAGTTGTCGACTGTTTGTGAAAGGACACATATTAGGACCTGCCCATTCTCATTACTCACATTGGTGGCCCACACAGAGGAATCGTGTTTCTTGGTGACCTAAAAATGGATGAAAAGTGGTAAATGCAACAAAGTTGGATGAATTACACTACCAGTCAAAAGTTTTTGAACAGTAAGATTTCAGTAAATGAACAGTAAGTCTCTTCTGCTCACCAAGTCTGCATTTATTTAATCCAAAATAGAGCAGAAGCAGTAATATTATGAATTTTTATTTTAAAATTGTAATTTATTCCTGTGATCAAAGCTAACTGTAGCTCATTACTCCAGTCTTCAGTGTCATGATCCTTCAGAAATCATTCTAATATTCTGATTTGCTGAAGAAACATTTATTATTATTATCGATATTTAAAACAGTTGAGTACATTTTTTCAGGATTCTTTGATGAATAGAAAGATCCAAAGATCAGCATTTATCTGAAATAAAAAGCTTTTGTAACATTATACACTATACCATGCAAAAAGCATCTTTACTAAATAAAAGTATTAAATTCAATAGAAATTAATACTTTTATTTACTAAAGATGCTTTAAACTGATCAAAAGTGATGATAACGACATTTATAAAGTTACAAAAGATTTCTATTTCAGATAAATGCTGTTCTTCTGAACTTTTTATTCATCAAATAAACCTGAAAAAAATTATACTCAGGTGTTTTCAACATAATAATAATAATAATAATAATAATAAAAATGTTTTTGAGCAGCAAATCAGAATATTAGAATGATTTTTGAAGAATCGTTTGACTGGAGTAATGATGCAAATAATTCAGCTTTGAAATCACAAGAATATATTAAATTTTAACATGTATTAAAATAGAAAACAACAATTTACAAATAGTAAAAATATCAAAATTGCACTGTTTTGCTGTACTTTGGATCAAATAAATGCAGACTTTGTGAGCAGTAGAGACTTCTTTAAAAAACAAACAAAACTGTCTAAAAACTTTTGATTGGTGTGTATATAAACTATACATTTATTCAAAAATACATTCAAAATACATAATATTCACAATTCATACAATTCATACATATTTTTACTTAAACAGAGCTATTATTAATATAATATAATATATAAATAAATTTTACAATTAATAAAAACAATTAATTAAATTACAATTAAAATGAATAAAATGTATTATCTGGGAGTGAGAAAGGCTTAAAATATGAAATAATGAAATTCTTGAAAAATCATGAAACTGTGTAACATTATATTATATTACTAACACTATTATATTATAATACTAACCGTATTTTAATAGAATTGGAATTGCAAAAGTTATGTGGTCAAACCAACATGCAGAAACATGCAAAAAACAGGATATTATATCATTATGTACGCAACTTCTGGTTGTAAAATGTTGTCAAATGTAAAACCATATATGAAACCAACATAAATATAAAAAGCAAATTTCTACAAACTACAAACAAAAGGTTTGGGGTCAGAAATTCTTCTATTTTTTAACATAAATTAATAATTCTATTCAGCAAGGATCCATTAAATTGACAATGAAAAGAGACATTAATGATATTTATAATATTACAAATTATTTCTTTTTCAAACAAATGCTGTTTTTGAACTTTCTATTTATCATAGAATCCTGAGGAAAAGTATTATGTATTATTTGTTACCACAAAATGTTATGAAGCTGTTTCAATAATGCATGTTTTTTTAAAAAAAATAAAAGCAGCCTTGGTGAGCATAAGATACTTTTTTTAATGGTAGTGTAAGTATTAACCCAAATACTTCAATAAATACATACAATTTAGTTGTGTCTGCTCACCTTCTTGGTGGAGACCATTTTCAGGATGGAGCCGTAGATGGAAGTGACCCTGGCCTTCATTTCTCCAAGCCTTGTCAGTACATCCTTTGCATATACCGTCAACAGCAATGATGGAGAAGGCACTGGCATCATCTGTGGCAGCTTGGCAGTAACAGTGCTGAGATCTTGAAACTTGTCCAGCACAGTGAGATACTCTGCGGACTGAGCCAGCCATTTGTCTTTGTGCCGCACACATAGGTGCCGATACAGCGACATCGCACTCTTTCCTGGTGTCTGACTCCGCATCAGTTGAACAAGCTCCTTATCGCAAGACAACCTTTGAACAAAAGACACAACACAAAATCAAACCACAACTTTACAATATCATGACTGTAAAACAATTCTACTAACCTGTAAGTCAATACTGCTGGGAATTTCTCACGATGGATGGGATCCAGTTGATCTAGAATGTCTTGCGACCAGCCCGCCACCTTTTTCCTGCAAGAATAGCATTCAAGGTACTCCGTGACCATGAAATACCACCCGCTCATGTCCAAAACCCTCCGGACAGTGTTGTACAGTCCGCAAGGCCTCAAATGATTCCCGAGACGACGGCAGTTGGGATTTGTGCACGGCAGCCTGTACGCCCACATGCGGCAGGGCATCCAAAGGAACAGTCTGCTGTGAAAGAATGGGTCAGGAAAAGCAGGAGGCTGTGAATACAACAACTGGGGTCCTGGAGGTGACCACCACAGCTGCAGAGCTTCAGTCAGCTTTAACTTCCCAGACACGTCTCTGCTGAAGAGAGCCTTACTGACCCAGAGATGCTGCTCTTTTGGCAATGTCTGCTTCCAGCCTTCTGGTAGTAAAAGCTGTTTTTGGAGAGAAAGGTTAACATGCAGCTGTTTTCGTCATTCTGCAAAATAGCCACAGATATCATTCGACTTACTTCTTCAGGGGGATCAGGAAGCTTTTTTGCTGCTTGTGTGTCCAGTTCAGCCATTTGTGATGAGGCCTGGGCTGTCCAGGAGAATTGGCTCGCACAAGCTGGCATAAATAGATAAACAGAAAGATTAGTGCTGTATCAAAATTCTTGTTTTAATAGAAAACCAAAACTGAAGTTTCATATTTTTGACTATGGGGGTGCCATTTTTTCAATAAAGTGGCTCCACTCCGTGAGCTACTGCCGCTACCTGTTGCTAGTTTTACTACAACACAACTCGGAAAATAAAAAACTGATATGATGCCGCATTGTGCAGCTTTTGGTTGTAATTTTCAGTCGATGGGCAACAAGAGAAGCGATGTAATTCTTCACTGCTTTTCTAGCGATAAGAAGAGGAGAAAAGAATGGGAAGATGATTGTGGATGAATAAAACTTTATAAAGACCCGCGTCTTTGTTCTCCATACTTTAGCCCTGATGCCTTTGAGGCTTTTAGTAGCTACTGAAAGAGCTTACAAATGGCAGAGACAAGAAATGCTAGATGCCATTCTGGCAGGATGTAAACATGCCAACGCTTGTCATGAAGCCGCAGCCACTAAAGGAGTTTCTCAGCATGGATTTCACTCAATATCCATAGCGTTTAGACTCCTTGTGGGGAAAAATCGATAGTATGACATTTGGTTTAAGCCTACGCTTACATCCAGTTGCACCTGTAAGCTCTTTCAGCAGCTCTGGTCATCCCATCAGAGTTGCTTATTCTGAACTGTGCTGTGGCAAAAATAGCAACCTGTAGCTCACCGACAGGGTTGCCAGGTTTTCACAACAAAACCTGCCCAACTGCTACTTAAAACTAGCACAAAACAAGCCCAATCGCATTTCGAGCGGGGGCCACTGGTAAAAATCACGTTCCCAGAGTAAAATACAAGATTTTGGCAGTGTTCCCCTGGTAAAATTCACATTTCAGGAGCTAAATATCACGTTTATTTGGGTCTCTTCAACCCGCGGCTATGAAAAACAACCCACGGCAACAGTGTTAAAGTAGCTCAATTCTGCAGGAGAACCATGGACTTGGCAACACTGCTCAATTTTTTGTGTCTGGCTTCCAGTCTCATCCACTTCCAGCTATTTTTAGCTTGTTTTGCTGCTTAATATTGCAAACAGGTTTGTCTTACCATATTATTTTAATGTATAATCTTAATTATGAACACACTGGTTTGTAGTACATACTGTTCTACTGTTTACTGCACTTTGATACTCTTCTCGTTATTTCCATATGGTTGATTATGAACTGGACGTCTAACGCATTACCAGAAAACAGCTTACTTCCACATTGAAAAATAAGATGGATAAAACGATGTGGATTTTTTAAATAACGTAAATCTTTCATAAGTTGTCTACTACATATTTTAGTAAGAGACATCACTTACGTTATATTATAGAGCCATACAAGTCATAATACCCAGGGTTCCCTGTCCTTGTTATAGTGTAATTACTAATGGTACTTATAGTGTAAGTACTAAGTAATATTAATCAGCATCATGTACTTATATACTTATGGTTAGGATTAGGGTTTGGTTTAGGGTTAACTACTTATAATTATGCATAATTTTCTGTTATTACTATAGTAAGGATGTGTAACGTATAACTACTAGGACACTGTAAAATAAAGTTTTACCAAAAGCTCTAATTTATTGGAAGTCAAAAATATGACAATGACAAAAATGACTGGAATTAGTCAGACTTAGGAATGCCCACATACACTAAATGGCCAAACGTACATGGACATCCTTTGTAATTAACAGGTTTGGCTGTTCCAGTGTTAATGGGACACAATATAAGAACTGTGTGCTTCCAATTAGCATTAAAGGGATCATCCAAAAAATGAAAAGTATGTCATAATTTGCTCACCTTCAAACCTGTATGACTGACTTTCTTCTGCGTTTTGAAAAAGATTTATGGGTGTAAAATGAAAGTCAAAGAGGTTCAATGTTGTTGATGCAGTTACAATTATTTCCAAATGTGTTCAGCAGACTTTAGGTCTGGGCTTTGTGCAGGCCAGTCAAGTTTTTTCACAGCAGACTCAGTAAATAATTTCTATTTGGGCCTCACTTTATACACAAGGACATTGTCATGCAGGAACAGAAAACACCCTCCCTAAACTGTTGCAACTACTTTGGAAGCAGAGAATCCTCTGGAATGTCACTGAATTGTGTAGAACTTTTTTTTACTGGAATTACTGGATTGGCCAAACCTAAGGGGGGCCACATTTTTAGCGATTTAAGCATATTGTGTTAGAGCTATTTACAACATAGGTTGTTTTTGTTAGTATAGTTTAAAAATACGTATGACGAAAGACAAAACAATACCAGTACAGTTACAGTACCGTTTACAAACGATACAAAAAACTCAGAATATTGTATAATCTGGACAAATAAACAAACGCGTCAAGCTCATTTATTCATAAATGAGCCATGATTGTGGAAAGACACATCTCTGCAAAATTCCTGGTATTAATACATCAAGTTGCCACAAACTCACATGGAACGGGTCATATTGCTCGATAAGTCTTACCTCGAGGACGCCTAAATAAGTCGAGACAGCGCAGATATATCAGCAAACAGTTCACCCCTAGTACTTTAACGTTTGTTTTCTCAAACACCTGTGCTGTTTATCTGTCCCAACAGTCGTGCTTTTCTACCTCAACTGCAGCGAAAGTACATGCAGAGAAATTGCAAAAGGTGGAGGAGATTTCCACTCGTGAAAATCACAGTAGCCCCGCCCTGGAGCCAAGTGAGCCAATCGCATTTGTGGTAGCGACTGAAAGTCCCGCCTTCCGGTTAAACAGCCAATTGCCATTTTCATAAGGCGTCGCTTGTTTGTTTACTCTTTACTGAGCATGCGCTTTAGACTAGAACTCTACCTTTGCGGTCAGACGTTGTTTTTGGTTTTATTGTTATTCCTGATTTTTTAAATTAGGTAAGAGCTGTACTTGTAGGCCTCCGCTAAGTAATCATTGTTTGGGCAGCGATGCAGGAAAGGCTCACAATATTTCTGGGTTCTTTAAATTGATGAGCACATAAGCAAAAAATAATTTAGTAGTGTATTAAGGCTTCTCTGTGGTTCCTGTTCAAACTAAATGGTCCTCGTTTTTCTGTCAGGTGATAAGCATTTTTAATCACAGTGCTCCCTCTACAGAAAAGTCTTTGCCTTGGCAGAACAGCAGCAGCTTTTTTGCACTTTTTTTTTTTTTTTTTTGCAACACATACAGTTTTTGAACAGTAAGATTTTTAATGTTTTTAAAGAAGTCTCTTCTGCTCACCAAGCCTGCATTTATTTGATCCAAAGTACAGCATATCAGTAAAAACGTAAAATATTTTTTTTTACCATTTAAAATAACTGCTTTCTATTTAAATATATTTAAAAAAATATAATTTATTCAAAGCTGGATCTTTTAGCATCATTACTCCAGTCACGTGATCCTTCAGAAATCATTCTAAAATTCTGATTTGCTGCTCAAAAACATTTGTGACCCTGGACCACAAAAGCAATCTTAAGTCGCTGGGGTATATTTGTAGCAATAGCCAAAAATACATTGTATGGGTCAAAATTATAGATTTTTCTTTTATGCCAAAAATCATTACGAAATTAAGTAAAGATCATGTTTCATGAAGATATTTTGTAAAATTCTTACTGTAAATATATCAAAACTTGATTTTTGTTTAGTAATATGCATTAGTAGGAGCTTCATTTGGAAACTTTAAAGGTGATTTTCTCAATATTTTGATTTTTTTGCACCCTCAGATTCCAGATATTCAAATAGTTGTATCTCGGCCAAATACTGTCCTATCCTAACAAACCATTCATCAATGGAAAGCTTGTTTATTCACCTTTCAGATGATGTACAAAGCTCAATTTCGAAAAATTGACCCTTATGACTGGTTTTGTGGTCCAGGGTCACATTTAGTATTAATATGTTGAAAACAGCTGAGTTTTAAACATTTTAAAATATATTCAAATAGAAAACAATTATTTTAAATAGGAAAAATGTTTCAGAATGTTACTGCTTAATTGCTTTGGATCAAATAAACGCAGGCTTGGTGACCAGAAGAGACTTAAAAAAAAAAAATAAATAAAAATCTTACTGTTCAAAACAGATTGACTGGTAGTGTACGTTTGTGCATATTCTCTTTGTTATAGTGTACTATTTTTGTTACTCACTGTCCAATCTTCCTCTTTTTAACTAAAATCAAATAATCATTTTACAATACATTACACACAAACTGTAATAATTAAAGCATCTACCCCAAACGATTTTAAACAGTGTTTTTTTCTCTCTGTTACTTGAGACTTACATGCATTGTTGGTGATAAAAAACTATTTTATTTTGCGTAAAATTAGGTTATTTGCTCTCATACAGTAGTTGGCGATATGCACCTTCCCTGTAACACCAGAAGAAAATAGGCCGCCGCCCTTAAGATGCGTCAGAGGCGTGACGTTTGTTTTCTGGACATCAGTGAAATGTGGGTTTCCTCCAGGTAATTTTTATCATCACGCGATGCTCTCGATTTGTCTCTACTTTGGGAATGAATTAGGGTATACGTTTATTGCGTCACATATTTCTCTGCTGCAGATCTGAGGTAAGGCGAATTAATTTGATCCCATGATTCAGAGCAAAACACGGGCAACTGCCCGAATGACCAGCTGAAGATTTTGTTTGACAGATTTGTTTGCGATTAAACCAGGCGTTGTCGTCAAACAGTTGTGTATGAATTGCAAAGCCCTGCACGTAATGTATTATATTCGTATGTGTATGCTTTATTCCAGCGATGTCCGCTTCGTTGAATCACTGAATCATTCTTTTGAGTCGGATCTTTTTAAATGAATTATTTAAAAACCGGATTCAAAACCAGTCGGGGTGCATTTCTTGTGAGCACGGTGCAAATGTTCTCTAGAGTTCACAATGCTCTGAGCGATTGTTTACGAATTGAACTGAATCAGTCAGAGTCGATTCCCGAGTCAATTCATTGAACGATTACATTCCAGTTTTAGTAACAAAAACGCATTATGATGCTCAAAAGAATCTGTTCTGTCTGAAAATAACGATTTGCGGAAATAATCCTGTCATTACTTCCTATCACGTCATTAGACTAACCTGATTGTCTGATTGTGCGTAAGATTATTTAGGCGTGAATGAATAAGGAAATTGCACATAATTAGTCCTTGCGCTCAAATGAGGAAAAACAAAAGCGTCTCTGAGATGCATAATCTGCTGTCACATACAGTAAGTACAGATTTTAATAGGGAGCAGTTTCACCTCGTTGAGGGCACTTTTTTGTAACCATATAAAAACGCTCCATGTCAAACACTTCAGTCGAATTATTTAAAATAAATTCTAAATGTTTGTTACCCATTTAAATCACGTTAACATCAAAATGTATTGTTTTGTATCTATTGGTAGCATTTTCCTCACTTTATTTGTCTAAAATCTTAAAATCCCTGATAGCACACATACATCATGGAGACGTCTATTTAACATCTGGAAGACGTATTTTTTTTAGAGTGTTTGCTCATCTGCAATATGTCTACAGGATGTTGCCTATCAGATCTCAAATAGATGTCTATTAGATGCTTTTAAGATGTTTATGATTTAGAATGGATGTAAAACTGACATCTTACAGACATCTTCAGATGTTTGTACACAGCAGATGCTTTCCAGATCAAGTGATCTTTAACGGACATCTTGCAGACGTATGTGTGCTATCTGGGATAGTTTTATGCAGAAATTCAGATTAAGTGTTAAAACATAATTTTTTTAAATCCCCCACCCCAACTTTCATTTCACGTGGATTTTAAATCTTCCGTGTTGCAAGTCATTTGTCTTTTCTGTTTTCAGTTGTTCTCAGTCCCTGGAAGAGTGAGAGGAGTGCGGTGTGCACTATGAGCGGGGCGGCGCTGGGAATAGAGATTGTGGTCGTCTTTTTCCTGGCTCTCTTCCTCCTGCATCGCTATGGCGACTTCAAGAAGCAGCAGCGCATGGTTCTCTTTGGCACACTGCTGGCTTGGTATTTATGCTTTCTCATCGTCTTCATTCTTCCCCTGGACGTCAGCACGGTTAGTGTGGCTCTCACTTTATAGAAGTGTCCAGTGCTGTTAATTCCTGATGCAACTCGGCAACTTGTGCAATTGATTTTCAGACAATCTACAAGCAGTGTTTAATTGATCACGGCGCACATGCCCTGAGCCCTGTCCTTTCAAACCAGACGACTCCAAATACCTCTATCTCACCCAATAAAAGGTAAGCCTGTGAGTTCACCTGCACGCTATATATTCAGTTAGCCCTATTCTGTTATATTGTTTGATTGTGAATGTATATTCTGTCGTTTTTATCCCAAAGCACCCAACATGTGTGCTATAAACCATGGAGCTACATTCCGGATGGCATCATGCCTGTGTTCTGGAGGGTTGTTTATTGGACCTCACAGTGTCTCACTTGGTGAGAAAGCTTTGTCCTTTTCAAACTTGAAAATGGCGTCTTAAATCTTCCTGATAATTATTTTGTCACTGTTGCTACACAAGTCTGTTGTAGGGCTGCAAGATTAATTGATATCACAAAGAATTTAGTTTAATTTAATAAATGTATGCACTGCTTGTTTCAGAGTGAATTGTAGCAAGTAATTTTACATTTGTACGTTAAAATTTATGTTATTTATGTTTATTATGATTTTGATGATTCATAGTTTTATTATTATTTTTCTTACTCATTTTTTTATTTTATAGTGAAATATTGCATTAGTAATATTTCTTTTGTTTATATAGTACTAATACTAATAAATAAAAATAATGCCAATAATAGTGCCCCTTAAAACTGAGGATAATCATAAATTTAAGAATTTTTAAATCATTTTTAGTTTTAAATGTTTATATTGCCTTTATATTGTATTAAAGCCAACTGAAATTTATAAATGATCAATATCGCAGGAAAAATATTATTTGTCATTTTAGATATGTAAACCTGAAGTGAAACATGTTTAGTTTATTTCAAAATTATTTGTATAGCACTATACGGTGGTGCATTGCTGCCACAAAGTTTTATGACATTTTAACATCTTTTCTCATAATACCAAGATGTTATGTTGTTAAAACGGCATCTTTTCTCGTAATAACGAGATGCTGTCATTAAGAGATATTTTAATTTTTTTTTCTTGTAACAAGATGTTATGTTGTTAAAACATCTTTTTCTCGTTAAAACAACATAATTATTTCTTAAAACAATATAATTTCTCATAATAACGAGATGTAATATCCTTAAAACAACATAATTATTTAATTAAACATCTTTCCTTGTAATGAAATGTCGTTAAAACAACAGCTTTTTCTTATTAAAAGGACATCTATTTCCATAATAACGAGATATTATGTTGTTAAAACGACAATCATCTCATTAAAACGTCATCTTTCCTCGTAATAACGATATGTTATGTCGTTAAAATGACATCCTTTCTTATAATAATGAGATATGTCGTTAAAATAGATTTTTCTCGTAATAACGCGGTCATTAAAATGACAGTTATCTCTTAAAACAATTTCGCATAATAACAAGATGTTGTCGTTAAAATGACTTCTTTTCTCGTAACGAGATGTCGTTAAAACAACATCTTTTTCTTATTAAAACGACATTTTAATAATAACAAGATGTTATGCCATTAAAACGACACCTTTTCTCATAATAATGAGATGTTGTCGTTTAAACATCTTTTCTTGTTAAAACGACATCTATTTCCATAATAACGAGATGTTATGTCATTAAAGCAACAATTATCCCATTAAAACGTCATCTTTCCTTGTAATAACGAGATATATCATTAAAACGGCATCTTTTCTTGTAATAATGAGGTGTTATGTCTTTAAAACGACATAATTACCTCGTGAAAACATTTTCTCATTATCCATAAATAATTAAATTGTTAAAACAATATCTTTCCTGTTAAAATGACATATTTCTCATAATAATATGTTATGTCGTTAAAATGTCATAATTATCTCATCAGATTAACATCTTTTCTTTGTAATAACGGGAGATGTCATTAAAACAACATCTTTTCTCGTTAAAACGACATCTTTCCTTGTAACATCAAGATTTTAACAAGATAATTATGTCATAAAACAACTTTCTCTGTCGTAAAACAACTTCCTCTTTAAAACAACATCTTTTCTCGTAATAACGAGATGTTATATCTTTAAAACAACATAATTATTTAATTAAACATCTTTCCTTGTAATGAGATGTCGTTAAAACATCTTTTTCTTATTAAAACGATATCTTTTTCCATAAAAACAAGATGTTATGTCGTTAAAGTGACAATTATCTCATTAAAACCTCATCGTTCCTCGTAATGGAATGTTACGTCATTAAAACAACATTCTTTCTCGCAATGAGATATGTCGTTAAAACATCTTTCTCTCGTTAAAACATCTTTTCTCGTAAAACAGCCTAATTTCTTGTAATAACAAGACATGTCGTTAAAATGACATCCTTTCTCATAACAACGTGATGTTGTTAAAACAACATCGTTTTCTTATTAAAACGACATTTATTCTCATAATAACAAGATGTTATGTCGTTAAAACGACACCTTTTCTTATAATAATGAGATGTTGTCGTTTAAACATCTTTTCTCGTTAAAACTACATTTTTCCTTCTAATAACAAGATTTTAACCATATAATTATGTCGTAAAACAACTTTCTCTTTAAACGACGTCTTTTCTCGTAATAACGAGTTATGTTATTAAAATAACATCTTTCTTGTTAAACAACGACATAGTTATCTTGTTAAAATGACATAATTAACTTGTTAAAACGGCATAATTATCTCGTTAAAGCGACACATTTTTTCTCCAGTTAATGACATATGTCATGAAAACTATATGTTTTTCCTTTTATCCCTGCTGAAAAAAACAATAGATACAATCGCAGAAATTTTAATGGTTTCTGCTACAATACCATTACAGACAAAATATTAACTATTAAAATTGTTAAAAAATGGTTTCCCGTAGTTTGTTTTAGGACATATTCCATTAGGATTTAGTAGTTTTAATAAGCCACCAATAGAAGGCAACAAGTTACTAGTAGAGACCAACAGGTGTCTATAAATAACTATGCTGTATAATACCTGTGAGAATAGTGGTTAATAACAATATTTATCCTCCAAGGCTGCTTCTGCCATTCATGCAGTCGTATGCTCGCTCTGGAGGATTCTCCATTACCGGAAAGATCAAGACGGCCCTCATTGAGAATGCCATCTATTATGGCACATACCTTTTCATCTTCGGCTCTCTTCTCATCTATGTGGCTGTGCATCCTAAGTGGAACCTCTCCTGGTCTGTAAACCAATCCAGAATATTCTTCCATCATTGTCACACATTGCTGTTTGTACTGACTTTTCTGTATCACCTCACCAGGTATGAGCTGCAAACCATCGGCATCACTGCGGCCAACACTTGGGGTCTGTTTCTCCTAGTGTTGCTGTTGGGCTACGGCCTGGTCGAGATCCCTCGCTCGTACTGGGAGGCCTCGCGTCAGGGTCACCTCCTCATCAAGACTTACTTCAAAGCGGCCAAGCTCATGACAGAGAAGGCGGATTCAGAGGAGAACCTAGAAGATGTCATGGAGGTAAAAGCCATGTGTGTTTATACGCCGTAAACAAAGATTGAGCTGGTTTTTGAACGGTAATGTCAGATCTGAGTCTGTTCAGCCAACACTGTGTCTTAGAAGTTTGTATTTTTATCACAGGAAGTGAGAAAAATCAACGAATCAATCAAATATAATCATCCACTGAGGAAGAACGTGGACACCATTCTCCGAAAGGTGAGAGGACAATGTGATAGCAGCCTTTAAGTATTAATTTGAACTAATCATGCCACTCTTTTTAATAGAAAACTTTTTTTTTTAGTGTCCAGTTGAATATCAGGAGAAAATGGGCAGGAATATGGATGACTATGAGGATTTTGATGATAAACAAAACGCATATCCCACTGAAAGAAGTCTTTCGAAACTACACAAGCAGGTACTGCTCAATTATTTTCTTTGTGTTTTCAGAATTTTGCTTGAAAATATTACTAACAGCTAGTTTCTCAGGTAATTTATGCCGTGCAGAGGCACAATCGCACCCGTGTTCAGTGGCAGATATTGCTGGAACAGGCTTTCCATCTCGAGGACGTTGCCAAGAACGAAACCAGCACCTCTCGGCAGTTCGTTCACAGTTTTGCCCCTCCAGAACCTGTAGGCTGGTTCAGACGCTACATTTATACTCCCACAGTAGGTAGGTGCTCTAATAGATGATGCATTTGAAACAAATGTCAATGTTGATCCTGTCTTACTGTCTTTTGCTCCTTCTTCAGAGTGGTACTGGGAGTGTTTGCTGAAGCAGTGGTTTTACCGTGCACTGTCTGTGGTTCTGTCGCTGTTTTCGGTGGCCGTGGTTTGGTCTGAGTGCACTTTCTTCAGTACTCATCCCGTTCTGTCACTCTTTGCTGTGTTTATCCAGCTTGCTGAGAGGGATTACAACTACCTGTACATTGAGGTGAGTCTGCTTAAACTTAGGGATCTAATCTAGGAAAATCTGTGATTAAAAGATACATGTATGTTGTTTTTAGTTCCAGGTCTTTATTGAAGCAAAAAGATCTTCAGTTATGATGGTTTTAGATCTTTATACAAACATTGTGGGAGAATCTAAAAATGAAGGCAGCAGTAGACAAAAAGTAAGATGAGATAGATAGATAGATAGATAGATAGATAGATAAAAAGATAGGGGGAGAGATAATGTCAGTAAATTCACTTATGTAGTTTTACATTTGTATGTTAAAATAAAATTTGTGTTATTTATTGTTATATATATATATATTTTCTCTTACTCAGTTTTTTTTATTTTACAGTGAAATTTACACTAGTAATATTATTTAGTTTATTTAGCAGAAATACAAGTAATTATTATTATTATCATTATTATTATTAATAATAATAATAATAATTATTATTATTATTATTATTATTATTAATTAAATAATAATTATTAATATAATTATTAATGAATTATTAAATTTAGTAGTAATACAAGTAATTATTAATAATAATGCCATGGCCCTATTAAAGTGTACCTTCCCAAAAGTAAAATTAATAATAATAATAATAATAATAATAATAATAATTATTATTATTATTATTATTATTATTAATTAATTCTTAATTTAATAAGAGCTATTTAAACAGTAAGTTTGATATATATTTATTTTAATTTGATAGTTTTAAATTGGCTGTTAAATGTTTATATTGCATTTATATTGTATTGTACAAAATATTGTATTGTATTTATATTATACTGTATATGTAGCTAAATTAAATTATTTAAATATTTAATGTTTTTAAAACACAGTCTCTTATGCTCAACAAGACTGCATTTATTTGATTAAAAATACAGTAAAAATTGTATTATTGTAAAATAATTTTTCAATTTAGAAAAAAAAATTCTGTTTTAATATATTTTATAATTTATTCCTGTGATAGCAAAGATGAATTTTCAGCACCAATTACTCCAGTCCATTTCTTCTTCTTCTTCTTCTTATTTATATATATAAATTAAATATATATTATATATACATATAAATTAAATATATATATATATATATATATATATATATATATATATACAAATAAAATTAAAATTATTTTTATCATGAACTTATTTTATATTTTGTTTAGATTTATTTTAGTAATATTTTATATTTAATTTTATATTGTCTGTTTAATTTCATATATTTTGTATCTATTTTGAATATTGTGTATTTTTATATATATTTATTTTTATTCAGTTTAGGTATTTATTTATTTATTTATTTATTTATTGTGTCTTGTTGCTGTTATTCAGATTCTTTCCTCGTAATATTCAGATATGTGTCAGCATACTTTCAAAAAAAGATCATTCTGATTCAGATTAAGTTATTTTTTTCACTTGACCAAAACTAAAAGCTTGCTAACACAGTCAGACTTGGTTTTAGACCTGTGGCATTAGCTGAAACAACCTAACATTGTCATTTTGTCCTGTAGATGGCGTGCTTCATTACCATCTTTTTCCTCTGCACCTGCGTCTACTCCACTGTGTTTCGCATCCGAGTCTTCAACTACTACTACTTGGCCTCACATCACCAAACTGACGCTTACAGCCTGCAGTTCAGCGGCATGTATGTTATATAGAAGTCTTCAGTCTATTAAGCTGAACCGTATTTCCAGTGAACTCTGCCCTTCTCTGTTAAACCACAAAAACCAATGTGTTTACTAGGCTTTTTTGCCGCTTGACTCCTCCACTGTGTCTAAACTTCCTGGGACTGATTCACATGGATTCTGCCATATCCCACCAAGCAAAGCAGCAGACGGCATACACCTCTGTGAGTTATTTAGCATTATCTGAAATGCACAGAATTATTATTATTTTAAGTGGCGCTGTTAGGCACAACACGAAGCAGCTTGTTGCTTTTATAAAACGTTATTCCATATACATGTCACAAAATAAAACGGAGCAAATAAAGTGTAATGATATAAATAAAAACAGTATTCGTCCACCAAACCATGTAGTTCCTTAGAAACAGTTGTGGTTGCAACAAAGTGGTTGCCAAGCAACATACAGAAGTAAACAAAGCAATTTACAACAGCTTAGAACGCGGCTCAACCAATCAGAATGAGGGACCGGAACTATCTGTTTTATAATTACTATTAAACATTAAAGGAACCTTCTGTAATGTTGCAGATCATGGGTTCCATGCGGGTCCTGTCCTTCATTGCGGACGGTTTCTACATCTATTACCCCATGCTGATTGTCATTCTGTGCATTGCTACTTACTTCAGGTTAGTGTAATCTTTTCTAGAAATCAGCAACCAGAAGAGTTTCATGTCGGGTATTATGTGTCAAATATTAAGATGTAGTTTCTGACCGATTTTAAATGTTTTCTGCCCAGTCTTGGCACACGTTGCCTGAACCTCCTGGGTTTCCAGCAGTTCATGGGAGACAACGAAATGACCTCTGACCTCATAGATGAAGGCAGAGAACTCCTGCGCAGAGGTGATTTGATTATATTTATATATTAAAATAAATGATACAGCTGAGGTCAAAAGTTTACATGCACCTTGCAGAATCTGCAAAATGTTGGGGGGGTTTTTAACTAAAATAAGAGGGATCATACAAAATGCATGTTAGTTTTTGTTTAGTACTGACCTGAAGACATTTACACAGTCTATAAATAGTTGAATTTATAAAAATGACCCTGTTCAAAAGTTTACATACACTTGATTCTTAATACTGTGTTGCTGGGGGGTAAAAACTTTTGAAATTTGAAGATCAGGGTAAATATAACTTATTTTGTCATCTGGGAAGTGTATGTATCTTCCGTAGCTTCTGAATATTCATTCAGTTCAAAAGTTTTTAGTTCAAAAGGCTCTTAATGTTTTTCATTCTGAATGATCAGTGAGCGTTTGTACCTTCTGTAATAGTTGCATATGAGTCCCTCAGTTGTCCTCAGTGTGAAAAGATGGCTCTCAAATTCATACAGTCATTGTTGGAAAGGGTTCAAATACACAAAGATGCTGAAAAACCAAAGAATTTGTGGGACCTAAACGATTTTTCTGAAGAACAGCAGGCAGTTTAACTGTTCAGGACAAACAAAGGACTAAAAGAACTAAAAACACAGGTGTGGATCATTCAGGTAACAACACAGTATTAAGAATCAAGTGTATGCAAATTAAAATATTTATAAGAACTCTTTTATTTTGGTAAAATAATTAGCATTTAACAGATTCCTCAAGGTGTATGTCCACTTTTGACCTCAACTGTACATACAGTATTATATTAAATATAAGAACTGGAATATAAAATAAACATAAAATGTTATTCTTTATGTTTTGTAAACAAGTTTATTCACAGGCCCAATTTATACTTTTCAAGACTATAAGAAAAATGTAATGTGAAGACTATCTAACTGTTGGACCGGTAGTATAAAAATAAGGTAGAGCAGTCTCCTGTGGTTGCTATGGTTAGATGTAATACAGAAATAAATAATGATTCAGACAGAAATCACTTTTGCTCATTGCAGCAGCTTTACTTTCTGCAGTGGTGAAAACCTCAGAACGTCAGAGGGTAGTTACCGCTGACACAAACATTAAACACTTTTAACACAGTCCCATCCGGTATTAAACGAGGACATGTATCTGAATTATCTGACTTGCTGTTTTTTTTTTCTTGCATAGAAAGAAGAAAACGCCAAAGAATAGAAGATGGGGAGAACAGACGAAGAGTGAGTCATATATTACAGAGTAATATATTTATAATTACTTTAATAAAACATATTAGAGTTAAATATGGTTTATATGTATATGGCAGGAGTGGAGAGAGCGTTATGCACAACGAGATGAGGTTGCTGCCAGAAACAGGATGTCCATGTCTGAGATGAAGGAAACCAACTACGGTGAAACCCTACATTCAGACACAAACCGGCGTATGTTCAGTGCCCAATAAGACATCTGTCCTGTAGTATTCCTATAGTGTTTTTGTTAATAAAGGATAACTTTACTTCCAGAATAAAAAATTTCTGATAATTTACTCAATCCCGTGTCATCCAAGATGTTCATGTCTTTCTTATTTCAGTCGAGAAGAAAGGTTTTGAGGATTTTTTTTAATGCAGCTTCAAAGGGCTCCACACGATCCCAGCCGAGGAATAAGCATCTTTAGCGAAATTATGTATATGACTTCACGCATTAAGTGATTGTTTCGCTAGATAAGACTCTTATTCCTTGGCTAGGATTGTGTAGAGCCCTTTGAAGCTATGTTGAAACTGCAGTTTGGACCTTCAACCTGTTGGCCACCATTGAAGTTGATTATATAAAGAAAAGTCCCAGAATGTTTTCCTCCAAAACCTTAATTAAAGAAGGAATGACATGAACATCTTCGATGGCATAGGGGTCAGTAAATTATCAGGAAATTTTTATTCTGGAAATGAATTAATCCTGTAAGTGACTTTTGCAAAAAAGCAATCAACTGAATATTTATCCGTTTATTTTTTACGCAGAGGCCAAGTACACCCGTAGTGGCAGCCAGACGGGGCGAGACAGCATTGAGTTGCTGCAAGATGCTGAGCCGTTGGACTTTAATGCTGAAACGCTCACTGATGACCCCTTGCAATCTGAACCTGGCAGGTTAGTTTGAGTTTTATTAAGTGCTCCAGTCATGAAGTATATTTGTGGGCCAACATGAAAGTTAGCATCAACTTTGTTCTCTTGACAAATTGCCTTTTGGATTACTGCAGAAAATGTGGTGACTGACTCATAATTGAACACAACTTTTACAGTTTTAAAGCCTAAACAGATCAGCAAAAGCTAAATATAGGCTATAAATAAACTACACCACAGCCACTTGACCTCATTATCACAATCTCTAAATCTTCTGTATTTATTTGAAAACATTTTCCCTGAAAGGTCAATTAGAATAGATTGCAAGAGCACAATTCTAAACACAATGAGGATGTAAAAGTTGACTAGTGAGTAGATGAGGTTATCCATTCCGAGTGTTGATGTTTAAAGAGATAGTTCACCCAAAAATTAAAATTCTGTCTTGAATATCGTTCCAACCCTCATAACCTTTCAAACGAAGGCAAGACCTTCGTTTATCTTCGCAAAACAAATTAAGATATATTTGATGAATCCGAGAGCTTTCTGACCCTGCATAGACAGCAACGCAACTGACACGTTCAAAATAAAGTTCAAGGACCAGAAAGGTAGTAAGGACATCATTAAGTGCATGTGAAATCAGTAGTTCAAGCGTAATTTTATAAAGCTACTTCTGTACGCAAAGAAAACAAAAATACGACTTTATTCAATGATTTCTTCTCTTCTGTGTCAGACATGGAACGACATAAGGGTAAGTAATTAATGACAGAATTTTCATTTTTGGGTGAACTAGTCCTTTAATGTCACCGACAACCTCTGTAGTCCCATTTAGCCATGTGTTATGATGTGTGTACACCAAACGCAAAGCGAATATTTTAGTACTTTCAAATGATTAATCGTGACTAATCGCATACAAAAATCACCCTTTTGTGTTTTTTTTGTGTGTATTTATATATACATAATAAATATACACCATAAACAAACATATATTATGTAAACAAAAACTTATTTTGGATGCGATTAATCACGATAAATTGTTTGACAGCACTAAAATACTTTGCATCGCATTACTCGCTCTAGTTTACTCGTGGGATGTTTTTCACATCACTCGCTCAAATTAAAACATGAAAACAATATAAATACATATTCTCATACAACCGGAGGAGCTCTTCACTGATTGGCTTGCGAATTTTCGGCTTGAATTTTTGAACTTGTGTGGCAGATGCCATTGAGGCATATATCACGCAATCCGATTCACGTCATTCGCATGAATTCTTTATGAAGTCTGACTGTGTTAGTCTTTGCATTGACTTTGTACATAATTTACTTAATAATTAAATTCACTTTTTGGGTGTATTATTGATTTTATGTCATATAATACAATCTTCTTGAACTTGAGTCCTGAATAATGACTGTTAACCACAGGCATTATTACAGGCGTTTAACAAAAAAAAACCGTAAGTTCAGGATGATGAAACCACAAGTGCAAAATGCTAAGTCGTTTCTGGTTTTTGGCCAACAAAAATGCACCTTCCCTGTGTCACTATTGTCATGAGGTTTTTTTTTTAAGCTTTCCTGTACTGCATGCACTGACTCCTTTGTTTCCTTCCCCCACAGACATGCCGGTGGAAGGTACCTTTCAATGTCTTCTTCTCGAAGCCGAATCTTTGATGACGTTTGATGTTTTTCACTTTGGTCAAAAACACTGTCATGAGAAAATATGCTGAATTTTACCTCTAAAAACACTCCTAAAGAAGTGGTCTGTCCCTCTCATTTTAAGCATCTTCCTGTATCATGTAATGCAGTGTAGTCATCTGCATGCGTCCTGATAAACACACAAAAACACAGAGAAATGTACACACTTGTTTTGAAGTGCCAGACAGTCAGACTGCTACATGAGACAAGTGGGAAATGTCTCTTTTGCTCACAGTTTCTTCAAGAAATGAGTCAATTAATGCTGAACAGTCAGATCACTGAGTTATAAGAGGTACTACAGATGGGGAAAATTTAGTTCAACTCACTGTTTCACATCATTTACTGCTGATAGGTATCAGGTGACGTACCTGAGCGTTTACATTAGTCAAGTAACATGTAAGTATCATGTACATGTGGCCAATTTGTGTTGGGTGTTATTGTGAATAGAGATTTTATAGATCTAAACATAGGCACGTGTATTTTTTGTACACGTGATTGTTTTGGTATAAAGCCAGAGAGATTGCTTAAGATTGAGGGTTTAATCTGAAGTTAATATAACACTCATATTTAACCTTTGAAGGTGTTATGGCTTTCCAGTAGTTCATGTGGGTGTCAAAAATTAAGTTTTTTTTTTTTTTCTTGAATGTTTCATCTTAACATTCCATCCATGAAATTAGTATTTTTAATGAAGGAAATATTAACTTAAAGTCACAAACATTTAATTTGATATGTAAAGCTGTATTTTTTGTCTGTTAGACATTATTTGCTTGTTTCACTTTTTTTTATTATTATCCTTGGACTCTGTATTTATAATGAAGTATATATATGTTACATTATTTTTAGCTGTGGTCTTATGAATGAATGTCTGATAGGCCATTTTTGATTTGCACTGACACGTATGTCACTTATTCTGAATAAGCAAGGATGTTGAAATAGCTTTAAGGACACAGATTACAACAGATTACAAAAAGTACTTACGTTCTGGTTTTCAAGACTTACAAGCATTTCTCAATCACAAGCGCAGTTTTCTTATAGAAAACAGATTGTCAGTATATGAATGTGTTGAAGGAAGTTAGCAACTACATAACAAGCTTATAAAACAAGACTACTGACTGAGTGCATGGCAAGATGTGAGGGAATCACTTTTTTAAATGTCATAAAATATCAAGCATATCTGATGTAAATTTTTGCATGGTGTTCTACTGAGTCTAACTCTTGTTTCTCACAGGACGTGCAGTAGCAGCTAAGTAATGTACAGTATATTCCACTACAAACATAGTATGTCTGCTCTCCACAAATGCTAAGCATCATGGTTTCATCTTGAATTAATGTATTTTGATCACAAGTTTAGCCCTTTGAGTTTAAATAAAAAGGGTGTTTTTGTGTTTTTGGTTTATTATTACTTTTTGGTTTGCTGATAGTATCTACTGTGTATTTATGAAGATATTAATTTTGTTGCCAGTGAGCTGTGATCTTTTTGATATGGTCAGTTCTCAATTAGTATACTGATAAAGGCCTACTGGATCTAATGCTGGAGTTTGTTAATTTGTATAGTTGGTGTAAGTTAACTGTGGTACATTCCAAATAGACACATACTGAATATGTAATCTTGCAATTAATAAATTATTGATTAAATCATATTTGCCTCTGTTTGCTAATGTTGTGTATCTAAAGTTGCAGAATCTGCAAAATGTTAATTGTTTTACCAAAATAAGAGGGATCATACAAAATGCATGTTATTTTTATTTAGTACTGACCTGAATAAGATATTTCCCATAGAACTTATACATGTAGTCCACAAGAGAAAATAATAGTTGAATTTATAAAAATGATCCTGTTCAAAAGTTTACATACACTTGATTCTTAATACTGTATTGTATCTGAATGATTCACAGCTGTGTTTTTTTTTTAGTGATAGTTGTTCATGAGTCCCTTGTTTGTCCTGAACAGTTAAACTTAGCGCTGTTCTTCAGAGAAGTCCTTCAGGTTCCACAAATTCTTTGTTTTTTTTTAGCATTTTTGTGTATTTGAAACCTTTCCAACAATGACTGGTTATGATTATAAGATTCATCTTTTCACACTTAGGAAAAATGAGTAACTCATACGCAACTAGTACAGAAGGTCTAGACGCTCACTAATGCTTCAGAAGGAAACATGATGCATTGGTGAAAACTTTTCAACAGAATGAGGATGTGTACATTTTTCTTATTTTGCTGAAATATCACTTTTTTTTTTTTTACTATTTAGTACTGCCCTACAGAAGATACTTACATGTTCCCCAGAGAACAAAATAAGTTACATTTACCCTGATCTTCAAATTTAAAAAAATTTCACCCCCTGGCTCTTAATGCATTTTGTTTCCTTCTGAAGCATTAGTGAGTGTTTAAACCTTCTGTAATAGTTGCATATGAGTCCCTCAGTTGTACTCAGTGTGAAAAGATGGATCCTAAAATCATACAGTCATTGTTGGAAAGGGTTCAAATACACAAAAATAATTTGTCGAACCTGAAGAATTTTTTTTTTAACTCAAGAACAAATTATCACTAAAAAAAAAACCCCGCTGTGGATCATTCAGGTAACAGCACAGTATTAAGAATCACGTAATTATTAATTCACGTAACTATTATTTCTTTTGAGGACTATATAAACGTCTTTTATGAGAAATATCTTATTCAGTAGGTCAGTACTAAATAAAAAATAACATGAATTTTGAATTAACCCCTTTTATTTTGGTAAAATAATTAACATTTTGCAGATTCTGCAAGGTGTATGTAAACTTTTGACTTCAACCATACGTTCTTATTACGTCTCAGGAACTTTCTATTGTGTTTGTCTCCAAACGTTTAAGTACTTACACAAACATACTCGAAAAGCTGAGATATCTACAGTAGTCATTTCCACAGTTGTTTCATATTCAAAATTCTGTTTCGCATTGTTTTTATACCGTTTGACTGTTCAACAACAACCCGTGTGAACTTGAACAGCAACGGAAGATCAAACACCTGAAGCGAGAACGACCAATCAAATGCAAGAACTCGTCTCTATGGAAACACTGAACGCTGAAACAGGAAAGACCAAACGACGCTAGGAAAATCCAGGTGGTTTCAACACATTTATCATCGTTTTGTTTCACTCCTCTACGTGAGTACGCAGCAAATAGATTATTTAGGGTAAATAAAGACTTTATATCGTGGCGTCTTGTGCTGTTTGCTGAATTATGGCAGGTGAAGAGCATGTTGTTTACTTACTCCATAACGTTAGTCAGTAGTCCACGATTAGAATTACTCAGTCGTAGCTCTAAGGTGAATTACTTTAATATTATTATAATTACAGTGAATTTAGAGACTACATGGAATAATTTTAGTCTTAGAATTAATTTGTCACATCATTTAGAAATGAGCAAGCGAAAGAAAAAGATGGTTACAAATGGTGAAAAACGTCAAAGGAAACATTTTAAAAATCTAAATCCACCTTATATTTACTGTAAAAGTGGACTTCTGGTCTCATCCACGTCCAGCTATTTTTAGCTGTACAAAACAGCTTGTTTTCTGCTTGCAAATTGGTGTGTCTTACCACATTACTTTAATGTATTATCTTAATTATGAACACACTGGTTTGTAGTGCAAACAGTTTTACCATTTACTGCATGTTGTTATTCTTATCCACCTTATTTTCTCGTAAGAACGGGCACAACCCTTTGCAAATTTTATGGGTTTGGCTTCTGGTCTCATCCACATACAGAGCTTGTTTTGCTGCTTGATATTGCAAATTGGTGTGTTTTACCAAATTATTTTAATGTATTATGAACACACCGGTTTGTAGTGCAAATAGTTTTACCGTTTACTGCACTTCTTCTCGTTATTTCCCTATAGCGGGAAAATGAACCGGAAGTTTCACCCATAGGCTTACTTCCACGTTGAAGAATAAGGTGGATAAGCTTTTCCTACTATACAGAACCTTCTGTGCAATGGAAAGTTTCCATGGATGTTAAAGATTTTTCATGGAACCATGGATGCCAATAAGGAACCTTTATTTTTAAGAGTGTAGCCACATAAATAAGTCTAAAAAACACTCTTGTCACCTTCAGATCAGATAGGTGTAGGATGGCAGGTACATCGCGGCACGACCGAGATATGGCAGTCAGTGCCAAGAAACAGCTGACGAATTGTTCAGACCCCATTGAGCGTTTGAGGTTGCAGTGTTTGGCACGAGGGTCCGCAGGAATCAAAGGACTGGGCAGGTACAGTATGCATTATATATGTGACCCTGGACCACAAATCCAGTCATAAGGGTCAGTTTTTCAAAATTGAGATTTATACATTGTCTGAATAAATAATTATTTTCATTGATGTATGGTTTGTTAGGATAGGACAATATGTGGCTGAGATACAACTATTTGAAAATGGAATACACACCCTGGAATCTGAGGGTGCAAAATAATCAAAATATTGAGAAAATTGCCTTTTGTCCAAATTAAGTTCTTAACAATGCATATTACTAATCAAAAATTAGGTTTTCATATATTTACGATAGGAAATTTATAAAATATCTTCATGGAACATGACCTTAATATCCCAATGATTTTTGGCATAAAAGAACCCATACAATGTATTGTTGGCAACTTATGATTTAAGACGGTTTCTTGTGGTCCAGGGTCACATATGTTTCTTTATATACACTGCAATGCTGATATTTGACTACAGTCTGATGTTCTCAGGACTTTTCGGATCATGGATGATGACAATAGTCGCACACTGGACATGAAAGAGTTTCTGAAAGGCCTTAGTGACTATGGTGTGCTCATCGAGAAAGAAGAGGCCATGAACCTTTTTCAGCAGTTTGACAAGGACGGCAGTGGACTCATTGATTTTGATGAGTTCCTTATCACTCTGAGGGTAAACAAACACACTGAATGGTGATGTGTTTCTACACCAGTTTAGGCATCTGTGGTCATGTTGTCTCATTCATGTAATTGCAGCCACCCATGTCTAATGCCAGAAAGGAGGTGGTGCTACAGGCATTCAAAAAGCTGGATAAGACCGGAGATGGTGTGATTACAATCGAGGATCTGAGAGGAGTATACAATGTCAAAAATCACCCAAAATATCGAAACGGTGAGTGGACCGAAGACCAAGTATTCCGCAAATTCCTGGACAGTTTTGACTCTCCGGATGACAAGGATGGAAAGGTATGAAGATACTGAAAAACATTATTGTCTCATCTAAAACAAAGAGTATCAAGCATAACAGTACATTAATAATACATAGACTGTCTTTAGAATAAGTTTGTTGGTTTTAAGCATTCATTTAAGCATTCAAAGTTTGATAATGCTGTCTTCATACATCAG
This sequence comes from Labeo rohita, assembly GCF_022985175.1. Lineage (NCBI taxonomy): Eukaryota > Metazoa > Chordata > Actinopteri > Cypriniformes > Cyprinidae > Labeo > Labeo rohita. Next base: position 16,501,737 of record NC_066889.1, on the reverse strand, counting down.
GTCACAAAAGAGGAGTTTTTGAACTACTACTCCGGCGTGAGCGCATCCATTGACACAGATATCTACTTTATTGTAATGATGAAAAGTGCATGGAAGCTTGACTAAACTTCTAAATCACCTGTTTTTGGGTAAAGAACAAAGACGGTCAACCTTCAGCAAAAGTTCATCTTGACCCTGTCATGAGCCTGTTAAACATTTTATATATATTTTATTTCATTATAAACTTATTATATATTCACAGTGGAGATCAAAATTACAGAACAACCTATAATTTCCTAAATTTCAAGGTCAGTGCTTAGACCAATTTGAAGTTATCCTAACAGAAGTAGAAGGGTAGTTTTTAAGCAGTTTTTGTATCCTGAAGCAAACTTAAATGAGATATTTGAAAAAGGACAAAATTAGAGAACACAGACACCTCCAAGTTATTGCTTGCCAGTTCAGTGCTGAACAGGGTAGGGATCTGTCTTGGCAGGTCCCTCATCAGCAGAAAGAGTCCAAAGGCTAGGCTTTTTTAAAGTTCACTTTATTGATGAGAGCAAGTTTTATTTATTTGGGTCTGATGGGGAAACATTTAGTTTGGCATCAGACTGAGGAAAGACTGAAGGTTGAGTGCGTAAAGAAGTCAGTGAAAGGTGGAGGAGGAAGTGTCTTGTTTTAGGGGATGTTTTCTACAGTAGGTTGAGCCTCTTATATAGATACAAGGCAGAGTGAATGCAAATGTATATCAGAACCTCCTTCAGCAAGCTGCAGTTCCTTCCCTGCAAGCATCTCTCAATCAGCCTGCAATTTTTATTCAAGACAATGTCCCTGTCACACTGCAAAACAGGTAAAACAGTTCCTTAAAAACTAAAAACACTGAAATTGCCGGGCCAGAGTCTTGATTTAAACCTGATCTAAACTGAAAATCTCTGAAAAATCATCGGCGACAAAGTTATAACTGAGAAACCCACTACAGTTATCAAACTGCAGAAGAACAGTGGAATAAGACCACACCAGCAAAGTGTGAGAAACAAGTGATGTCCTGTGGCTGCAGATGTGCTGAAGTCTTTCAAAGCAAGGGCCTCTACACTTCCTACTAATTTCTGACAGCTGTAACCCTCCAAATCTTATTTGTAATCTACTTTTGTGCTACAGTGGTTACTGTTATCTAATTCTGATCACTGTGTTTTCCACAAAATAAAGTTTTTTTTGAAATACAATGGATATTTTGTCAAACATAGTAGCACAACAGTTGTATACCTACAGCTAATATTCCTTCAAATTTTGAGCAATGAAGATTAACAATATTTCAAAATTAAGTATTTATAGATTGTTCTTTAATTTTGATCTTCACTTAATCTTCACTGTGTGTGTATACAAACACATTTTGAGCACATGACAGCTTAAAAGCAACAGTTTTGACAGGGTTGAGTCTAAAATAAGGTGGCAAGTTTACCTTTGGTGTAACGTTGGGGTTTTGGGAATCTACCTCACATGATCAAAAAAAATCAACCAATGACTTATTGCACAGTGTTTCTCACTGCAGACAAGCAGCTGCACTAATGAATCTATTGTTTTATTCCAGAATCAGCCACATGATCTAACAAGCGCAGGTGGTGTGGTATTGAGTCTTATGATTGTGTGCATCCTCTTTATTTGGCTATTGAAAGCTGTCTTTGCACCTGCTTGGATCCCTGTGAGAAACACTCGAAAACTCAAATACAAATTATGATTGTTATTAATTCACTCACTTTCTTTCTGGGTTGGGATTGTCCTTCTGCTTTGTGCTTTTTGGTGATGAGGGTCTTACAAAGGGCTACCGGTTTGTTTTATAACACAATATTCTCTATTCCATTTACAGGTGACAAAAGATGAATTCTGGAACTATTACAGCGGAGTCAGCGCTTCTATCGATAATGATGTATATTTTATTTTAATGATGAAGACTGCATGGAAGTTATGATTGATATGAATTGATAACACTTCTGAAATCAAAGAAAGTTAGTCTTAATAAACATATTAATTATAAATTAAGGATATTAACAAAGAATCTGGAAAATCAAAAAATAGAAGAATTGTAGAAGCCTAAATTGTGTGTAAAATGTGTGAGCTTGGTCAGTGGAAACTGAGTTTTAGGGTAAATCGCAGCATATCTGTGTAAACCAGTGTGGTTTATGTGATACATGAAAGTTTTGAAATTCATATTTATGCATGTTATGGCACACTGTAAAAAAAACAACTTAAAAAAGTAAGTGTTCGTGTTGCCTTTTTTAAGTTTTTAAGTTTAGTCATGAAATGTTAAGTTTTACTACATGAAACCGTGGATATTTGAGTTGAGTAAACTTAAAATTTGAAGGCAGCGCAAACACTTTTTTAAGTTGAAACAACTTTTTTACAAAATGTGACTCAATAAATGTTTTATAATGTTATACAAATTAAAAGCCTCTTTAGATGATTCATATGAAATGCGAAAACATATTAAAACATATTTTACAGTTATGTGGGCTAATGTTTTTTTATACATTCTTTTATTACAAATCTGTTTAATATAGAATAATATATAGGCTACAGCTGATTGCATGACAAAATTAGAATTGCAAGCAGTTATAAACAGAAGACATTTCTTGTGATCATTATAAATAAAAACTCTAACCTAAAAAAGTGCCACTTTACTGTATGTATTAGGTTTGAAAGTTGTGCGTGACGTTAACAGAACCAAAAACCTCTCAGCTTTACTTACGGATGAAAATATACATGGATAAATGTCTGTTAAAGAACACTGAGGCTAGCAGCAGTTACACGAGGTCTGAGTATATGCGTGATGACTTCAGAAATGTGTATTTCTTTGTTTCTTATCACTCTTAATGCATGTGTTTCTAAAACATTCAGAAGGAAACTGGCTACCAAAATGGAGACCACAGCTGTGCACATTGCTTGGCTGAAAATGAAACCTGTGGATGACTGCTAAGATATGTACAAACTTGGTTAGCATCAGAGCTACAAACCGGACATGACTAGGGACATGTCAAAGCTCCTCATACTGTATATAAGTAACAGGCTTGATGGGTTATTAAATGCATCATGCAGTCTCAGTTAACCCTTTCTGTAGGGTCTGTAGAATCCAGTGAACTTCCAGTAAATTCCTGAATTGGTTTAAGACAGTCTCTTCATTGTGTTTTAAAGAGGCTGGACATTGTGACATATGCTTCGTCTTTACATTCTCGCTGAGGGGATGTTATGCTTTGAGAGCTGCCATTTTCGCTGTCTTTCGACAAATCTGAATTATCTAACAGTCTAATTTTAAGGTGGGACTGCTCTTTTGGAAGGCATTCGTCTGCTTTCATGTCCATTTCACTCACTGATGCTCTTGAGGAACTGGCTTGGCTGTAGCAGTGCTCATCCAGGTCGTCCTGAGGCTCAGGAGCACATGGCTTTTCATCTACGTAATCCACACGGTGTATGAAGACGTCGCTGAATATCTCAGGACTGAAAGTGAAAGGAAGGCCCTGAAAACATAAAAAAACAGACTGTGTGAAGACGCAAAGTCTCACATGTTTAATCTTGCAGAACGTCAACAAAACAAGACATGAGGGATTCATTTACCCTGTGCATTTGTGCAAGAGTTGCCTTGGGGTGTGGGATGTTTGGTGTAATGTAGTCTTTTATTCTGGATGAGAAATTCAGTACACGTGTTAAAAAATATCAAATGGGTTGGGTTTTTGAAAGGTATAAGAAAGGTATACATGACACTCACTGTGTTCTCCATCGCAAGGTCGCGAAAGCGATGATGAGCATCAGAACGACAAAGGTCATGATGTAACCGACCTTTGGAAGGTCGAAATTCTTTTCTGTCGTAGTAAATGAAGAACCTGCACCATCATTTAGAGCATCACAATGTGTCAGACATGATAAATAATGGTTAAAATCCAATAACGAGCACAAAAAGCCCAACAAGGAGTATTTACTATACTAAACATAGTATAACAGTAGTATCTTCTCCATTTCTCCACTCACTTTTTATAGTAAAACTGACATTTGAACTCCACTCGCTCCAGTTGCCATCAAAATACCCAGCAGGTTTTGCTCTAACACGTGTATAGTAGAAACCGTCTCCACCAAGTCTCTCCTTGCTGACACTTACGTTCCTATAATCCATATTGAGACACAAAGGCTGTAAAGAAAGAAAACGTTGTTGTTTATTTCCCAAAGGAACTCAGAATTGACTTTTTTTTAAGGGAAGGTCAAGTCTAACAAACTTGTGAGAAACACCTTGTCTGCAAGTTTGTCCCTCCAGATTTCCACTTGGAATTTAGGGCTAAGAACATAATCATGACGGTGTTCAAACCATATGAAAACGTCTTCTGTGTCTTTCTTGTAAGAGGCAAGCTTTATTTCAGGAGCTGGGATTTTGACTGCAAAGACAAAGACATATTAGACAAACTGACAGCCAGGCAACAGACAGACATATAGATAGATAGATAGATAGATAGATAGATAGACAGATAGATAGACTTGCCCATTTTTGTCAGGTCGATGTATTTTTTATAACCATTGTCTCCTATGCATAGCACGTATTTTGCTGCATTGATCAGATTCTTAAAAGTAAAGTCTGGTTGTCCGGGAATAGCATCTGTACAATTGTTTTCAACATCTTCACCTTTCATTTTGCTAAGCAGAAAAAAAAAAACTCTGTCATTTTTTATTATTTTGATTGATTCACATTACATTCAAACACTCTAGTGACAGAAACTTTTTATTAATTTTCTGACAGACAGTAAATATGTCTAATGAAATACCAGAGTTCCACGCGTTTGACCTCCTCAGTGGGTTCGTCGTTTAGCGAGCATGTGAGGATACTTTCTATGAGGGTCAAAGTGGATGTGCAGCTCACATCAGGATCTGCAGGTTCTATATCAGACCAATCTAAAAGCAACCATGAGGAGAAAAATAATTTATCATTTTTCTACTCTTAAGTCTCTACCTTATGTTAGTGTGCTTCAATTATAAACTAGCCTAAGTGATCACATTTCACATGAATTTCTCTCAAAGGCGTCTGTCGTTTTATAATCATTATTATATGTGACCCTGGACCACAAAACCATTTGTAGCAACAGCCAAAAATACATTGTAGGTGTTAAAATTATTGGTTTACTTCTATGCCAAAAAGATCATGTTCCATTAAGATATCTTGTACATTTTCTACCATAAATATATAAAAACTTTTTTTTATTATTAATAATAGAATGCTAAAAACATCATTTGGACAACTTCAAAGGCGATTTTCTCAATATTTTGATTTTTTTACACCCCCAGATATTAAAATAGTTGTATCTCAGTGAAATATTGTCTTATACTAATAAACTGTACATCAATGGGAAAAAAGACCCTTATGGTTTTGTGATCCAGGGTCACATGTCGATCTAGCTACAGTTACACTAATTTATTTAGGAGAACTTGCCAGCGATTTGAGTACAAAGTGCTTATAATAACCAGTCCCATTGAAAACATATAAAAAGTGCGAATATTAAAAACTTATGGATTGTATCAAATCTCAATTACTCACCATCATCTCCACTCTCAGACAGAACCAAAGAACAGAAAATAACCATGAGCATCCAGAAAACACCCGCCATCTCTTATTCAGCAGTACAGGCATAGATCACTGGCGTCTTCATTACTCACACACGTTTACTGACAAGTGACAGCTCACAGTATCACTATCAGGGAGGAAGACAGACAGAGAGAGAGAGAGAGAGAGAGAGAGAGAGAGAGAGAGAGAGAGTGAGACAGAGAGGGTGCTTCTCATTTATTATTTTGCGCCTCCTTCTTTCCTCGTGTCTTAGCTCCACCCCCTGGAATCAATTTTGCTACTTTAATTTAAACGTAACTTCTCAAGAATCTAATAAAAATCTAAACGGAAATTAATGAAATGTCTTAGAAGCTTTTTTGGCTTCGCATTTAGATACACTGCAAGTGTTTTCCACTCTTTCTTGTTACAAATGCGCTGTCGGAATTTTTTTAGGTTTTTGTTTACGCTCCATGAGTTTTCGTTTGCCATTCTAGCACAAATCCCTCGTGGAGGGCGGGGCTAGCAGCGGTGGGGTCTCATTGGCTGGAGAGTTTTTGATTGACAGCTTCTTGACTGGAGTCCCGGACGCCAGAAAGTACCGGTTTGTCCGGTATCACAACAATTAGTCATCAGAGCTGTCGTAATCCAAACCATGTTAACAGTAAGTTAACCAAAACGAGTGTTTAATAGTCTTCAGTCAGCCAAGAAGTTGACTGAGGAAAGCCAGAGAAGAGCAGCAGCTGTCGAAATGATGATGGTAAGAAATGAGTTTACTGAACAATATTAGTTGTGTATGTCTCAGTGCTCAGACTTCGTCTGACAAACACAAATTCAACAAGTAGTATTATACCAAATTGTTTCACAACAACATCCCATAAACCGTTTCTATAAACATTTCATCTTATCTCTTACTCACACAGACAAAACAGTTCATGAAACCCCACAATCTTGAGATTGAACAACAATGAAAATGCATAAGCAAGAAATATAAATTATAGAAGCATAATAAAATTAATAGGTGAATAAGTGATAGAAAAATTACAATTATATAAATGATAAATGATAAAACAATCAGTTTAGAATTATATGATTATATGAAAAAAAGATTTTAAATGAATAAAAACAAGAAAAATAAAAACAGCGCAAATGTATGATTGCTGTCTTGATGCAACACACAAAATGTGCACTTGAGGATTCCTTCAACCTGGACATGAAGACACTCACGTTTTAAAGTGAAACTAGAATTTAAACTCCAGTCGCTATCAAAATACCCTGAAGGTTTTGCTCTTACACAACTGTCTCTGTCAAGTCTGTTCCTGCTGATACTGATTCCTATAGTTTATAGTGGGACTGATGGGCTGTAAAGAAAGAAAACAAGTTTCTTTAGTTAAATGTTTTATTTTCTTTAACATGTTTATTTGTTAAATTCACTTAAAATGATTATTATTATTATACAAATTGTTGTGAGAAACACCTTGTGTGGAAGTGTGGCCCCCCAGATTTCCACTTGGAATGTAGGGTCGATAACATAATCATGACTGTGTTCAAACCATATGAAAATTTCTTCTGTGTCTTCCATGCAAGTGGCAGGCTTCATTTCAGGAGCCGGGCCGACAGGACAGACAGGCAACAGACATAGATAGATCTGGACTTATAAATGCACTGTTAGAATTTTGCTTCTGATGTTGTTTGTTCTAAGTTTTTGTTGGCCATTCCAAGTACTCCAGAGTGCAGCCAGAGATTGTCTTATTATTGGGAGATGGGAGGGTCTGTTTTTGTGAACATATTTCAAATTCCTTCGTGCTTCAGGCTTGACCAGCACTGTTTGTGTGCACATTTTATGTCTTCTTCAAATTAAATATGAGCAAATAAGAGCACTGATACAGTGTTTGTCTGATCAGGAATGCGATGACACAACGGATTATTGTGAAACACAGCAAACAAAGATATAGACCCGAATATATAGACTGGAAAAGCAAGTGGTTTTTATCTGGAAAAAACTGTTTTCCCAATAAGGCAAAGGAAACACATTTTCAGATTTTACATATATACTGTTAAGTCTAATCTTTCTAAATATTTGGACACTTACAGCTCATGTTCTTTTTGCAAACTAGCAGAGGAGACATTAGTACATCTGTTTTTGATTGTCCTTTGTTCAAGCAATTTTGGCCTGACATAGGTTTCATTTTATGTGGTACATTTTTCATTCACAAACAAACATTTGCAAATAGTTACCCATCCCCTTTTTAAAACTGAATTAAACTCACTTCTGAAATCTCTTCATCTTAAAAAGAATAAAAACCCCCTAAGATTCTTAAAATATTACACTGAGGTATTTAAAGAAAATCCATGTATTTAGATGTTTTCCTTATGTGTGGTTGTTTGAATATCATTGTAATGTCACTGTAATGTCATTAACATTCTGTTTTTTAACAATTTTTATTTATCATTAATGCGTATGCGTTTGTTATTTATGTTTAATTTATAACTAATGGTCATTATTTTATGGATGTGTATGTGATTCCTTGGCTATGCTCTTCTTGTAGAGAAGCACCGAAAATTCAAAGAAGAGTACACAAAAAGTAAAACTATGCATTTATTCTTTTTGTTTTAAACTGATGTGTCATTTGTACTTTGTCTGTAGCGCTGGCAAATATTAGAACTTTTAATAACTTATCGAAACAAAGTGGATTTGTTCATGATAGTTTTTAGTCTAATGATACGATTTCTTGAGAGTTCATTATCATTATTATTATGTTTTTAAATATATAAAGGTAGTCCCTATCTCCGCTGTTGTTGTTTTTTCATTCTTTCTTTCTCTGCTCATATTTTAATATTAAAGGGGTGGTTGATTTTGATTTCACTTTTTTAACTTTAGTTAGTGTGTAATGTTGCTGTTAGAGTGTAAACAATATCTGCAACGTTATGAGGCTGAAGGTTCAGTGCAAATGGAGATATTGTCTTTTAAATTCAGTTTTAATGCCTACAAAAATGGCCCGTAGTGACTACAATAAGCTACTTCCCGGGTAGGTGACATCACAAACCCAAATTTCTACATAAACCCCGCCCCCAGGAACATGCAACAAAGGAGGCGAGGCAAGAAGAGGAAGAGTTGTTGCCATGTCGTCAAAACTAGGGGTGCACGAAAAAATCTAGTTGAATAGCGATTCTGTCTTAAAAGGACTCATGGATTCACAAGTTTCAAAATCAGTGTTGTAAAGCAGAGCTCCTTAAACCTGTTTTTCACGTCCCCCTGCTCTGTACACACTCTGATCTGCATCTCTCTGTCTTTATCTCTCCCTCCCACATACAAACCCCGCTCGAGCCCTTCTGGCCCTTTTGAGTTGTGACTAAACTGCCTTTTCGGTCCTGTATAAGTTTCACAATTTCTGCTGAGGGGGACCCGAGATAGTGCCCTTGTATTATAGACTTTATGTGTACAGACAGATAGATATTTTTCACATAGCTACGAGAAGCGTAAGGAGAAGTCCACTTCCAGAACAACAACTTACAAATAATTTACTCACCTTCTTGTCATCCAAAATGTTCATGTCTTTCTTTCTTCAGTCGTAAAGAAATTATGTTTTTTGAGGGAAACATTTCAGGATTTTTCTCCATATAATGGACGTTAATGGTGCCCTGAGTTTGAACTTCCAAAATGCAGTCTTTTCTAGTGAAACGATTGGTTATTTTCATTTTAAAAATACCATTTAAGTACTTTTTAATCTCAAACGTTTGTCTCGTCTTGCTCTGCCTGAACTCTGTGTATTCTGGCTCAAGACAGTTAGGGTATGTCGAAAAACTCCAACCCTATTTTCTCCCTTAACTTCAAAAATCATTTCAAAATTATTCTACATCACTGCAGAAGCACCGACCCAGTCTTTGCAACATGCAAAGATCATACAGGACAATTCTGAAGTTGAGGGAGAACATGTCATGGGAGTTTTTCGACATACCCTAACTGTCATTTACCGGAAAAAAAAAACAGTTCAGGCAGAGTAAGACAAGATGAGCGTTTGACATTAAAAATTATATAAATTGTATTATTTTCATGAAAATGACCAATAGTTTCGCTAGATAAGACACTTCTTCCTTGACTAGGATCGTTTACAACCGCATTTGGGATCGTTTGAAGCCGCATTTAAACTGCATTTTGAAAGTTCAAACTCAGGGCACCATATCAGTCCATTAACAGTCCATAAACTGCTATGTCTTACCATATTATTTTAATGTATTATCTTAGTTACGAACACACCGGTTTGTAGTGCAAACAGTTTTACTTTTTATTGCATTATTCTTCTCGTTATTTTCCTACTGCCACTAAGCGGAAGTCTCACACATTCACAAAAACAGCTTACTTTTTCATTGAAAAATAAGGTGGATAAACAAATAAAATTTGAGGTGGAAAACAATAGTCCAGACTGCACCAAACCCATTAGAAGGCAAGCCTGCAACCTTTAGCCAAAAAAGCGTAACTGCTAAAGATAATGCTGCAATGCAGGGAAGGAGACCAGACATCATTTTTTTAATGGATGTCAATGTAGAGCAGGGTTGCCAGGTTTACACAACAAAACCTGCCCAATATTCTCAAAACTAGGTCAAAACTAGCCCAGTGGCATTTTGGAGGGGTTCCCCCGATAAAAATTGCATTCTGGGTGATAAAATACACATTTTTTGGCGGGGTTCCCCCTGGCAAAATGTGCATTTCAGGAGCTAAATATGTTGTCAGGGTTGCTTCAACCCACGGACATGAAAAACAACATGGGCAACAGTGTTAAAGTAGCCCAATTCTGCAGGAAAAGCGCAGACTTGGCAACACTGATGTAGTAGAGGCTTCACTACGCTGAATAGAGAGCTTTTTGAAAGAAACAGCTTAACATTGAATAAACTGATCGGCTAATCTTCAATGTTTTAAACTAAACAATAGATTTGAGTTGAAATATTTTTAAAGTTTACACTGAGAAAATGCTGTTTTATATAAGTCACAGACTTTTTGCGACATGTGGGATTCAACTTGCGGCACTTCCCATTCATTCGTATCTGCAAATGGCAATTGAGTGTTGCACAACTCTGACTGAAACTCAGTGACATCAAGGATGTAATGTCTGAATGTATGTAATTGAAAATATGTTAATTCAGTTTGACATTATTGTCACTAGAGCATATACACAAGTATGAAAGTGAAAGTCTTGGATGCGGTTATGTTGTGACAGGAAAGACAAGAATCCACAAACTGCAGTATAGGCTACATGTAATGCACAGTCTTCTCATACTATATATGAACTCACTATACTAAATGCAGAAGTATATGTCTATCCTCTGAGCATTTCCTGTTTCAGTATCAGTAACACAGTAGTGACTGGGTACATTATGCAGTACTGGAGTGTAATATCACCAAAAAATTACCAATAGTCCACCAAAAATTAAATTTCTCTCATCATTTACTCACTGTTTTTGCCCTTCGACATCTGAGTTGTGTTGAGGTAAGCAAAAAAAAAAACATTCAAAGAAACAACCATTTCACATCATCAAAATATCGGCGCTCCTGTAGTCCAAAATGTATATAAAACAATGTGGATTTTCTAAATAACACATTTTAACACATATTTCAGTAAGAGACATCACGTATGTTATATTAAGCCTTACAAGTCTGATATGGTGCCCTGATTTTGAACTTCCAAAATGCAGTTTAAATGCAGCTTCAAATGATTCCAAATGCGGTTGTAAACAATCCCAGCTAAGGAAGAAGGGTCTTATCCAGTGAAACGATCGGTTATTTTCATAAAAACAATACAATTTATATACTTTTTAATGTCAAATGCTTGTCTTGTCTTACTCTGCCTGGACTCTGTTTTTTTTTTTTTGGTTCATGACAGTTAGAGTATGTTGAAAAACTCCCATCTCATGTTCTCCCTCAACTTCAAAATCGTCCTATATCACTGTTTTACCTTTTTTGTTAAGGGTGTTTGATCTTCTTTACATGTTCACTTTGCAAAGACTGGGTCGGGTACTTCTGCAGTGATGTAGGATGATTTTGAAATGATTTTTGAAGTTGAGGGAGAAAATAGTAAAATAGAGTTTTTCAACATACCCTAACCGTCTTGAGCCAGAATATACAGAGTTTAGGGAGAGCAAGACAAGACAAGCGTTTGAGATTAAAAAGTATTTAAATTGTCATTTATGTTTTTTTAAATGAAAATAAAACCGCATTTGCGTTCGCTTGAAGCCTTTCTTTCTTTACGACTGAAGAAAGAAAGACTTGAACATCTTGGATGACAGGGGGGTGAGTACATTATCCGTAAATTATTGTTCTGGAAGTGGACTTCTCCTTTAAGAAAAATCCATCTCTGCGAGTCCATATAATTGAAGTGCTTTGTAAACCATGCACTTCTGACAGTTGGTCCGAATCGATGGTTAATAGTTAAAAAATTACATATGTTTCAAGTGACTTGACCAAGACAAGTGGTGACCCAACACAATTTACCAAAACTGTTCAGTGTACAAAAGTAAAAAAAAAAAAAAAAGTCCTTACAATCAAATATGAAATTTACATAACAGACTAAACAAAATTAGAAATGTTTAACATAACTATATGAAAATTGGCAATTTTGAAAAAGCAAGGATATATTAACCAAATAATTTTGAATTATTTGCGACAAAATACTGTGATTTGATTCAATGTGGTCTTTGACGTTAGACATAGGAAACGTTTTAATGTCCTATGCATGATTATATGCTTAATGCTTAAGGGTTTTTTTGCTGCTGTCTGCAACCGGATTTGAACAAACCCGCAACACATTTCTGGATTACCACCCACCAGTTGAGGACCACCAGTCTTTACCATACGTAATATCTGTTATGTAGCAGTTACATCAAGTTTTGCATCTTAAAGGAGAACAGTCAGCACTTTATTTAGGTCAAACCATTGAGAGACCAAAGCAGACAGACCTTGTGGGTTTGACTAAAACAAAGACTATGTTGCATTTTGGTAGTTGGATTGAAACTGATGCCTGAAAAAAGGAGACATGTTTACTTCCTCCTGTTACAAAATGAAAAACTGAATATATTGACAACAAATCACTAATATTAATTTATCCTACTAGCAGATATCACCGATTAAAGTTTTCATAGTGATAAAAATCATTATTACTAATTATTATTGTTAATATTTAGAATATTTCCAGTAACATTAGCAAAAATGTTTTGCCATCCTTCTTTCTCTTTTAGATTTTGAGGCATTGCTTACGAACTGTTAGACAGAAGTGCAGGTAAATATAAATGAAAAAGTCCTCTCTCAGCATGTACCTTCAATCTAAAAAACAAAAACAAGTGGTAACCTATTACAACCCACTTCCTGTCGCCTCCAGCAAATGGGTTTATGTAAAAATGAGGCCAGCATGTTGTCAATCTAAGCTACTATCGCTTTTGTAAACAGCGTTCAAGTCACAAACGAAACGATTAATATCTAAAACGAAATGGTCAAAGTTATTCAAATTAGGCTAACCTTTCCACAAACTACTGCAGATTGTACTTATGAACATTTAAAGCCTCCTAAAACTTGAATGTCTTGCATAACTGATTTCACTTCATTTAAAAATCTTTGTAGACACACAACAATATTTAGTCCTTTCTTAGTGCTGTCTAAATTAGTGTGATTGTGTTGTGAAGAGACTGTGGTTGCTCAGCTGTGTATCTACATATTTCCTGTATCTACAGAGGACATTGACCTTTGGTTATGATGCATGAAGTCTCAAATGCAAAAAAAATAAATAAAAAAATGATTTAAGGAATTTTCTAAACTTTAAAGTTTCAACCTTACAAAAATCACAGTGCTACATGAGCAATACTAGATCTTCACAATATGACTCTAAAAGTGACAAACAAGCAGAGAAAGGTCTTACAACTGATCATAGCTGATCGATCGGATTTTGACCCATCAAGTAACCACATAAATGGATGTGGTGTGGCAGTACTGATAACCCAGAAGAAATGAGCATCATGTGTTGAAACTAGCAGAAAACATGTGCTTTCTTTGGTATTCAGTGTGGTAATTCGTATATCCTCATCCTAACGAGGACAAAGGTTGTTACCAGTTTATTTCAGTGCTAACGCTGAAGCATTTCATTTGAAGGCCACAATTTTTTTGGTCAAATTCACCACAGCATCTAAATCTTTGAACATTAGTAATAACAATAATAATTTAAAAGTCAGAGTTGGAAACGTCTTGAAAAAAATGTGTCTTTTTCAACTTATTTAGTATGTATGCAAGTTGTATAATATCCATGGTACACATTTCTAGTATTTGTACAGTTAATCCTCATATTGTCATTTCAGAAAGTTTTGGAATATTTTTCCTCTCCGCCACTACCGAAACACATTAATATATAATTTAATAAGAAGGGTTATGTTGACCTATTAAGATTTTGCTTACATCTTCCTTGTAAATATATATTTTTCTATTTTATTAAAATGTTTTCAGAGGTAAGTCAATAACAATTACAGTTTTCAACAATATTTCAAGTGTGATGAGATTTGTTGCATTTTGAATCCAATTTTTCTTTGTAAAATGCAAAAAGTTGATCATACTGATTTCAAACTTAAGGCTTCATTAGTCTGAATATACATTGAACTAAACACTATCATAACATGTTAGTTGATAATTCAATATGCTTTATTTTTGACAAAACATCCCATGTTTTGTGCACATTTTCGGTAGTGACCACATCAAATTACAGAATTTTAACTCACATACTAAAACACTCCTAAAACTAAGAATCCCCCCCCAAAAAAAAAAAAGTTGCATAACTGTATACTAAAATATAGTTTATTTCCCCCAAATATATGATTAAGTGTTCCCTTTTGACATGTTTCGGTCATGACTGTTACGGTAGAGCCAATTTTATGGGATAACTCCCGCCAAAAAAACACTACTGAAACTCAAATGTTCTGATTGAGACTGCTTCGCTAGTGACAATTTTAGATACTTTTGAACCTTGCTTACAGATGCTAATCAGCACATGTTTAGCTAGCACAGTTCTAAACAGTTGAACACATTGTAAAAACCAAATGTTATGGAATAACTCCCAAAAAAGTGTTTATTTATAGAAAAAATGGTGTTTGGTAATGTTCAGTTATTCAGACTTTTGACCACATTTACCTCAAAATGATGGGGTCTATCTACTCAGCATGTAGCTATGAGAGAGAGTGACATAACTATTTCCTGATTATAAGCGTAGGTGTAGTTAAAATCAGTCTCAGCCAATGGATTAAAACATACACTGTTTCGGTAGTGACATGAAAATGCTCTCATCACTGAAGTGAACTTTGTACCAGTTCTCCTCTGTGCACACAAGATGGGCTTAGCCTTTTGATTATTTTTCTGCTGATGAGAGACTTGGTCACTGCAGGATGTCTGCTCTTAAACAGAAAGATAGATCCTTACACTGTTCAGCACTGAACTGGTGAGCAATTCTGGCTGCGGTGTTGAACCGATTCCCCATTGAGAGTCTCTGCATTATCCTGTCTTCTTGTGCGTTTGTCTTACACGGACGACCAATCTTTCTGGGGGACTTGAATAAATTAGTGTCATTGTAAAGCTGGAATATTCTAGAAATCACAGATTTGGAACGACCAGCTTCTCTTGCAGTGGCTGAAAGTGTCGTCCCTTTGGCCTTCATCTGGACAACCTCCTCTTGCAGGGTTTCAGTCACCACAGGGAGGCACATCATCGTGAAAACCGGAGGAATGCTGCCAAGTAAATAGACTTTGTCATATAATTATGGCAACTAGCCCTGGACTGTCCTACATCACGAACGCCAAACGAGAGGTTACATGACAGACAGAAAAGTCCCGTGTCGTGAAGAGATTTTCAAGCCTATACAGAGTAGGATGGTGCAGCATCAGTGGGAGGAGGAGGGTTTCAGGGTTGCTAGTGTAAGTACTCTCGAATGCGTCCGTGGGCGACTACTGCGGTTAACGCACCGTAGCTCAGCAATGATCATGTGAGAACAAGAAAGGGGAGCAAGCACACATTCGTTTTTAGCTCAGTCATTTGTGTTTTCCGCAGAAACAGTGAGACATCTTTTCCTTTAGACGCTGCCAATAACCAGAGAGGTTGATAAGTCACCTCGTGGCTAAAGGACAGCACTGGAGCAGAGTAACGTGGTGCAAAGAGATGCGACGAGCACTTTGAGCTGCATTGTAAGAGCCCCTTCCCCCTCCCCTCCGAAACCACACTCTATCGCTGTAGGCCCCTATCACACAAAAACATCTCACAACAACAGCATCGGTGGTTTCTCTGCATACAGTTGTTGTCTGTACCCTACGCTCGAAGCTCCTATACCATAGGGTGCTACTTTTTTAATGTCTCTGCAGTCTTCTCCTTTATCTTTGGTTGAGGTCGGGATCTTTGAGCTCCTATAAAAACCCCTGAAATGCACGCAGGTGGTACAGAGGGTGGAGATGAGCAGCTTTCTGTGGGAGACATCTTTCGCTTTATGGATCCACAAACTGTAGTTTTTTTGACTAATGGAGATTTTTGTCTGTGTTTAAAACACAAGTGTGTTTAACAATTGCAGTTCTAAGATTGCATGTTTTTAATTTCGGAATTTTCTGTATTATTGTCTTATTGTGTTTAAGAATGTTTGGCTGTTGGTTGTTCAAGGCTGTATTTTTAATCCACCGAATTTGGTACTTCTAAAGAAAAGTGAAAGCTTCAACAAAACACTGGAAAAAGCGGACAAGGTTGGTGTAATGAAAACTGAGAGTCACATCATGGTTTGTGGATGGACTTTCCCTGACTGTTGGATTGACCTTAAATATAACTGCTGAGATTAACATTTATAATATCATAATGTTGTCAAATGAATATGTGTTTTTACAAATCTCATCTTATTATGTTTCCATTCGAATTGTGTGCTCGCCTTGCCAAAATGTGATGACTTCCTGTGAAAACGTTACCACAAACAGGTTGAGCAGACGATCAAACTGGCGTGTCTTGCCATCCTACGACCGTTACCGCAGGGCTCATATGTCTGGGAAAAACTGTGCAGCCACATTCACAAGACCCCAGCGAGGAAGTTGAAAGCAACGAAAGTGACTGAAAAAAAGATAAACAGATTGGAAGATTCAAAGAATTGATCTGAATCATATTCAAATGCGGTCAGCGGGGGCAAAACATTGACTTCCTTTTTGATTCATGATTTTGACACTTGTTCTGACATTTAGAGCTCTTATCAGTATGCACCGATCATGTTCAATTCACATAATATACAGCTGAATTCAAAAGTTTACATACACCTTGCAGAATCTCCAAAATGTTACATATTTTACCAAAATAAGAGGGATCGTGCAAAATGCATGTTTTGTTTTGATTAAGTACTGACCTACCAAAAAACATTTCTAATTAAAGACGTTTACATATAGCCCACAAGAGAAAATAATAACTGAATTTAAAAAAATGACCCCGTTGAAAAGTTTACATACTACTGATTCTTAATACAGTGTTGTTACCCGAACGATCCCTTGTTTGTCCTGAACAGTTAAACTGCTGCTGTTCTTCAGAAAAATCCTTCTGGTTCCACAAATTCTTTGGTTTTTCAGCATTTTTGTGTATTTGAAACCTTTCCAACCATAACTCAATGATTTTGAGATCCATCTTTTTACAATGAGGACAACTGAGGGACTCATATGCAACTATTACAGAAGGTTCAAACCCTCACTGATGCTTCAGTAGGAAAAACAAATCATTAAGAGCCGGGGGTGTAAACTTTTGAACAGAATGAAGATGTGTACATTGTTCTTATTTTGCCTAAATATCTTTTTTTTTTTTCCATTTTAAATGTACCCTGATCCTCAAATTTAGTCCTTAATGTGAAAAGATGGATCTCAAAATCATACAGTCATTGTTGGAAAGGGTTCAAATACACAAAAATGCTGAAAAACCAAAAAATTTTCCAAAAAAAACTTTGATATCATTTTGTACATCAGTCCAATAAAGAAGACGTTAATATTGAGTCACTTAACATTTTAGACATACTGTAGTATTGCCAGGTACTGTGTTTTTGCCCCGCCAAATAGCGACAAACGTGCAACACATAACAGTGGCTTTTAATTGCTAAATGAATCAGCTGAGAGAATGATTCAGTGATTCACGAGTGAATCAAAAAGATTACCTTCACTGAAAAATCCCCTCCACTAACGCACAAACTGATGACTAATGACAACCTGTCAGGAAAGCAAACACAGACAAGCGGAGTGATACTACCCTTAAGTAGAAGCAAGTTCCGCTCCACCAATAAACTCGAGAATGCCAGGGACTATACTTTCTAGCGGAAGTATGAAATTAATGAATTCATTAAATTATAGTTAAATTAAGATTAATATTTTTTTAATGTAGAAACCGTCTTACAAAAGTAATAAGGCGGCTTTTAGCCGTGAACTTTATTCACATTACTTAATTTTGTAACATTATATTAGCTCCCTTATAGTAAGTGTTTTATTTTTTGGCGTGTCCATTTATAAAACCACAGCTTTATTACAAATACCATATGGTTAGAATATTAAAAATATGGTTAATTTGTAGTTACCATAATTTTAACTATATAGTAACTATATAGTTTTTTGGTTTTATCTGTAATAAAACCATGGTAAATTTTCATAAGGCTGTAACTGATTAAAGGTTAAAGGATGTGTTCATGTGCGTGTTTTATCAAAGTTATAATTAAGAAGTGTGATATTTAGCACAAAAATAGACTGAATAAACTGTAGTTAACGAAACAGTGTTGGTGTGATCTGCTTTTAAAAAGTGCGAGTGTCATAACCACAAATAGCATGTATAATGTGAGGCTTCCTTACTATGAACTGTACTTACTGTTTGAGCGTCACTGAAAAAAAGACTAATACATGAAATATACACAATAACTCAAATGTAACAGGAGTTGAAATAAGCAATAATTAAGACAAAAGCATGCAATTTTTCAGTGTTTTCTGACTTAACTCCAGATAAGATGTTACAAATATGGTCGATAGAGGGCAGTAAAAAATAAGAACAACCATTAAAATATAAAAACCAACCAAGGGGCTGTGGTATGAAAAGTCATTATGGTCAATGGGCAAATATTTATATTTACAAAACAATACAAAACTACAACTATGAAAATTTACAGTTTTTATTTTATTGGCATTGAAAGGACTATTTCAATCCAGAAAGTTGTATCCACAGAGTGAGAGTGCAATACATGAGAATTGGACAGCTTTGTATGAATTCTGAAACCTAAAACTAAAAGATGAATTACTTTTTTGAAACAAAATACAATATCCTGAATTGACATGATGCACTTTTCTTGCAGAACAGTCCATTCTGTTGGCAACATACAAAATGAGGGGAAAACCATAAGAGATTGTATAAAATCGTACTTTTGAAGTAAACAGTGCGTAGTTATTGCTATTTGATTGCACGTAATCATTTACAGAGCTGTGCAAAAGTATAAAGTAAATCGTGATAATTGCTTTCATGAAACAGTAACCTGGTATGTTTGACAATGTCTGTCTTTAGGTTTCTGTACACCATAAAACTCATCTCAGTGTATATTATGCCTCTTAAGACACGTTTCTTCATACTTGCAAATGCCTTCGAGCACATTCTAGCTTCCACCAACAAACAATCACATAATTATTTCAACCTAATATGAAATATCCCAGCTCAATCTCCTCTCATCGTCCTCGTCCTCTCATCACTTTCACGAATGGCCACATTCGCTGGCCCCGTGATTCAGGGTCCCAAGTCTCTACATCTGTTTCTTCAACACACAAGAAGAAAAAAAGCATAAAAAGACCCTGTTTGGAGAGTCCGATCCAGATTGGTCACTGGCAACAGCCACTGCAATGCAGATATTTCCTGCTTGTTTTTGCTAGAGGTTGTGGGAATGAATCTTGGCAGCCGGTTTTAAAAGTTCTCCTAGAAAACAAAATGAGATGGTGGTGTTGCTTCAATGGGAGCCTGTGTTTTTCAGATGAGACTGTGCTCCTGCACAAGCAAGGGAAATAAAAGACTTTTTTCCATTACAAACACAAAGAAATCAGTGCGTACTAATACAGATACATACATCTCGTACAGACACATACATCTTGCATTAGTGTTTCATGTCAGTAGCCCAAAACCCTCTTACTTTAATTTAGATTAAACTTATTTATTCATAAGAATTAATCAAAGACAAACACATCCCAATCCAAATATAGTGTTTAAACTTCATATAACAATAGCCTTGCTTGTATTAAACCGGAGCCCAGAGAAAACTGGTTGAATGTTATAGAAGGAAAGGCAGACGGCTTATTTACACCTGCATCGTTTAGATGCATCTCTCCCGTTACTGAAAACGCGTCTCAACACCACAGTTAGTCGGTCGGGGAGATTGTCTGTCTTGTTAGATGCCGATACTGTAAATCCCACACGGATGGTGTTGTTAGTATGCGGGTTAGCAGATCTGCGACGGGCCCGCTGCAAGCCGCAGGTCTGACTCGGTAGATCTCAGAGTGAGACAGAGATGAGATTTAGATGTCAGACCCGTGTGAGGAAGTCCAGGCTGAGGGAGGCAGGGATGTGTACGGTTTCCAGGCTGAGCGCTGATGGAGTGTAAGGGAATAGCACAGGGAAGGTGTATTTAGTGTCTGCCAGCAGTTGGTTGTTCTCTATTCGATCTTGGAGACGATTCTGCGAAGGGAAATGAGAGTTTTTATTAGACATACTCATTAAGAAGCCACCAAACATTATAGAAAATACTGATCTTTTGGTAACAAAACAGTACTAACTTAGAGCAGCTTTTGAACGCTTGATTTTGTTGAATGATCTAACGCTTATTGTTCAAAAAGCCCTTCTCTGAGAGGTATTAAAGAATCTGAATCAAATGATTTGCGATTCATGATGGTTCCGATCTAAAGCAAAAGATTTGCGAACCCAATCCAAAGTTCTGATCCAAATCAAATGATTTGCAATCCACGCTCCGAATAATGATTTGCAAACCATTTTTTCAGTTTAGATCGCAAATCATTCAATTCACAAAATGACTGAAGCCCCTGTTTCAAAGTTCTGATCTGGATCAAGTGATTTGCGAACTCGCTCCAAAGTTCTGATCGAAATCAAATGATTTGCAATCCATGCTCCAGGTCAGGATCATAATTTCAGATCAGGACTCGGTGTGCGGATTGCGAATCATTCAATTCGCAGAATGATTGATGAACCCGCTCCAATGTCCCGATCTAAATCAAATCATTTGTGATACGCGAGGTTCTGATCTAAATCAAATGATTCATGATTCACTCGCTGCGAAGTCCCAATCTGAATCAAATGATTCATGATACGCAAAGTTCTGATCTAAATCAAATAATTCACAAACCTGCTCCGAAGTCCCAATCTGAATCAAATGATTCATGATACGCAAAGTTCCGATCTAAATCAAATGATTGCGATCCATGCTCCGGATCAGGATCATCATCAGATCAGGACTCGGTGTGTGGATTGCGAATCATTCAATTCGCAGAATGATTGATGAACCCGCTCCAATGTCCCGATCTGAATCAAATGATTTGTGATATGCGAAGTTCTGATCTAAATCAAATTATTCACGATACACGCGCCGAAGTCCCAATCTGAATAATAATTTGTGAACCGTCATTTCAGATAAGGAATCAGCGCACGAATCGTGAATCATTCAATTTGCAGAATGATTGAAGAACCCGCTCTGAAGTCCTGATCTGAATCAAATGATTTGCGATCTGCGCTCCTAGGTTCCGATCTGAAGTGAAGAATTCACAAACCTGCTCCGGAGATCCGGTCTAAAACAAATGATTCGCGATCCATGCTCTGAAGTGCCAATCTAAATAATGATTCGCAAACCATCATTTCAGACCAAGACTCGGAATGCAGATCATCAATCATTCAACTCGCGGAATGATTGAAGAACCCGCTCTGATGTCTTGATCTAAATCAAATGATTTGCGATCCACGCTCCGAAATCCCAATCTGAATCAAATTATTCATGATACGCAAAGTTCCGATCTAAATCAAATGATTCGCAAACCTGCTCTGAAGTTCTGATCTAAATCAAATGATTTGTGATACGCAATTTGAAGGCTTAATCTGAATCAAATGATTCACAATACATGAAGTTCTGATCGAAATCAAATGATTCGCGATCCATGCTCCGAAGTCCCAATCTGAAATTAAATGATTCATGATACGCAAAGTCCTGATCTAAATCAAACGATTTGCAGTCCATGCTCCGAAGTCCCAATCTGCATAATGATTAGTGAACCATCATTTCACATCAGGACTCGGAGCGTGGATCATGAATCATTCAACTCACAGAATGACTGAAGAACCCACTCTGAAGTCCCAGACTAATTCAAATGATTTGCGATACGTGACTTGAGGTTCTGATCTAAATCAAATTATTCGCGAACTCACTCCGAAGTCCTGATCTAAATCAAATGATTTGTGATACGTTTTGAAGGCTTCCTTAGTAGTGTTTTTTTAATTGCGAAGAGATATGTGCTTATTAAAAAAAAATGAAATCTTTCTGGACCTTGAACATGTCAGTTGTATTGCTGTCTATGCAGGGTCAGAAAGCACTTGGATTTCATCAAAAATATCGTAATTTGTGTTCCAAAGTCAAACAAAGGTCTTACGGGTTTGTAACAAGATGGAAACTCTGGTACACCCTAGCAAGTTTACAGTATGTCCATAGTGTGCATGTAGTCTTACCTGTATGTCTCTTATGAAAGACACAGTGACTCGTTCCTCAAACTCATTGAGTGGTGTGTACAAGTTAAGGATCTTCACAATCTGAGGTGGAGTAGAATAGCATGATTAAGTCAATGAAAACAAAATAAAAAATAAATAAGAAAAAAAAAAGTGTTAAATGTCTACCTGCTGTAAGCTGAGGGCGGTACAGAGCGAGCAAATTGCCTCTGCGTCTTGGGAGGTCTTCTTCTTGACCTGCAGCAGCTGGGCGGCCTGAATAACAGGTTCCATGGTGGCTGCGGCTCCACTCTGGTGCAGATTCTTTCCTCTTAGCCATTCCTCCAACTGACTGATGTTGTACCTGAAATGACACCAGTGAGATGGCTGTTACATTCATATGACACTTCTGAAGATTTAACACGGACATGGATTTGCCTGAGAGCATCAAATGTGTACCTGAGCTGCATGCCGGTACTCCAAGAACAGACATCTTTGCGCAGCAGCAGGTTGTTCAGGGTCACTGCATTGATGGAGTAGAAGAGCTGGCGAACCACCTGCTGGCTGATCTCAGGGTCCAGGCCGTGGTCTGCCATGGTGGTGTAAAACTGTCCCAACTGCCTGATTAGGGCCTGCAGCGTGTAGCCCGCTGGACCTCCACTCTCACAGTCCAAACTAGAAGAGCGGTTCCTGTAGCCCATGGGCTTCACTCCAGCCAGGCTGGGGATGCTCTCGCTCTCAAGCATGGCAGAAACTGACAACATCAAACATGTATTGATCAGAATGTGCAAACAATTCCATTTTTATTGGTTATAGTAATCCAGTGTTCTATCTGTACCTACCAATCATGGGTTGCATGATGGCTTCCGCCACTCTGACGAGCTGCTGATAGATCTGGATGGAAAGGTCACTCAGAACCTGCCGATACTCGGCCAGGTCAAAGTTTTTCAGACAGTGCTCGTTCTGCTTGCCAGTGTTCTGTGTCATAAATGCCTATGGCAGGAAGCAAGAACCAAATTATACCAGTGATTAAGACAGGGTCGCCTGGCTTAAAGGGACAGCTCACCCAAAAATGACAATTCTGTCATTAATTTCTCACCCTCATGTCGTTCCAAACCTGTAAGTCCTTCAGAACACAAATTAGGATATTTCTGATGAAATCTGAGAACCTGCATAGACGGCAACTCAACTGACACAGTCAAGGCCCAGAAAGGTGGTAAGAATATTGTTAAAATAATCCATGTGACATCACTGGTGCAACCGTAATTTTATAAAGTTACGAGAATACTTTTTGTGTGCCAAAAAGAAAAAAAAAAAAAAAGTTTTTTTCAACAATTTCACCACAACATGCATGTGCATTCACTGACACTGATGTCACATGGACTATTTTAACAATGTCCTTACTACCTTTCTGGGCACAGCTGTCTATGCAGGGTTAGAAAGCTCTTGGATTTCATCAAAAATAGCTTAATTTGTGTTCAGAAGATGGACGAAGGTCTTACAGGTTTGGAATGACATGAAGGCGAGTAATTAATGAGTTATGAATTTTCATTTTTGAGTGAAATATCCCTTAAAATCCACACCCTTATACTTATTATCTGTACTTAATTGCTGGTTAAATATGTTACAATGTGGCTCTCTTATTTTACAGCTGAAAACATCACTGGAGAAGATGAATAGCTACAGTAAAATCTCACCTCATCCCCGCTGTACTGCTTCAGACAGTGCAGAAGTCGACTAGCATTTGCCAGCCAGAAGGAGGTCATCTCAAAGTCATCGTTGTTTCTCTGGAGAAAAGATTAAAAAACACAAACAATTATTATGGGCTTATACATTACTGTTTTCCAATTTCGGGTCTGCAAGTTTTTTTTTTTTTTTTTTTTGTTGAAAGATTTTTTGAAAGTTAAAAGCACTTATATTAAACAGAACATTTTTATAACAGTCTAAATGCCTTTATCGAAACTTTTGATTAATTTAATGCATCCTTGCAGAATTTGTCTTTTTAAAGGGAACCCCAACTTGTGTGGCTTAATATTGATGTCTCTTATTGAAATGTGTAGTAGAAAACCCATGAAAGATTTACATTACTTAAAAAAAAATTACTTACAAATGGCAG
The DNA here is from genome assembly GCF_022985175.1 of Labeo rohita. NCBI lineage: Eukaryota > Metazoa > Chordata > Actinopteri > Cypriniformes > Cyprinidae > Labeo > Labeo rohita. The sequence goes on along the minus strand of NC_066889.1, from coordinate 16,477,338 downwards.
AGACAAGAAATGCTAGATGCCATCCTGGCAGGATGTGCTTGTCATCATATCAGTATTTTATTTTCCGAGTTGCGTTGCGATAAAAATAGCAACAGGTAGCGCCAGTAGCTGAAATAATGGTGCCCCCCATAGTCCAAAATATGTTTAAAACAATGTGGATTTTCAAAATAAAAAATCTTTCATGGGTTTTCTACGACATATTTCAGCAAGAGACATCATTTATGTTATACGAAGCCATACAATTCATAATACCTCTAACTTTTGAATAGCAGTGTAGCTGGTTTGAATTCTAGGATTGTGTTGATGTGATTACAGTATACATACCTTCAGGACCTTTTTGATGGCATTGATGGTTGCAGTAAGGAGTGAATGAACTTTCTGGTCATCATTGATGTAGTCGGCATGACGGATACACATGAAGAGGATGTAGGCGGGGAGGCAGGGGACAGTGGCCGACACCGCATTGGGCTTTATGTCTAAAGACAAGACCTGTGTGTTTAATCACAGCTACAGGACCTCCACATGAAAACGTGTCTGCATGTTACCACACATACCTGTAATTAAAGTCTTGACCAGCAAGGCCTCATCTTCTTTGTAGTACTCCAGCATGCCTTCAAAGTCCTTTTCTTTCCTCTGTACAGTGACCTGACGAGTCAGCTCTGGTCTGCTTCTAGTAGCCTGAGACACTGTACAAACGACATCAGCACATCAGCAAATGGCGATAAGTACAAGACAATGTTAAACAAACAGATGAGAAGCAGATGTTTAACCTTCCAGCTCTTGCACTTTCTTCATATAGATCCTCAACTGCTTCTTCAACTTCTTCTCATTCTTCTCCAACTTCTCAACAAGTTCCTTTAGATCCTGGAGAACAATCATCAGCATAATCTTGAGTGAGAATGTCAATACTACTGTATGTGTTGGATATAATGATACTTTTATAGCTCTTTTTTGAACCAATGGCTAATAGACTGAGTGCTCACTGAAAAATAATTGTCTTGTTTTCCAGTATTCCTTTAATTCAAAATATATTCACTGAAAATACAACTGATCTTGTTCTAAGAATATCTAGATATTTTTACAAAGAATTAAGGTCTTACTAGGTTTTCGTTGGTGAGGCGTGTGATCTCCTGCTGCACGCTGAACTCCACCAGAGCTTCAGGAGAAAGTGTGGAGAAGTGGTCCAGCACTTCCTGCTTCTTCTCCAAACTGTCCTTCAGCAGTTCGATTTGTGTGTGGAGAGCCTCTAACTCATCCTTGTGCTGTCGAGACTGCGTTTGCAGCTGGGCCTCCAGCAGCCTGAACAGATACAAACATGCCACACTATGGTATAAGTGGGTGTAAATGGTGTATGTACTTCAGTTAGCCCTTAAACATTCAAATCAATATATGCCCAATGGTCCTTTACTAATTGAAAACCATTGACAAATACAGAGGCCTCGAAATCAAGTTAAACCTAAGGGAAATCCATGAAATTTAAAGCACAACCTGGCAACTTGCTTTAGACCCTGGTAGGCCAGGCCAAGCTCCCCATCTTCATTCAAATAACCCCAGTCTTGTGCTTTACTGGCGTCCGAGTAACAGAGAGCCAAAGAGACAGAGAAGCAGCAGCAGCAGACAGACAGGAGAGAAACCAAAGGAGAAGAATGACAAGATGGCAGGGCCAGTTAGTTTAGCAAAGCAAGGCATGGTAGGTTAGATTAGTTTGTGAAGACGTCAGCTTGAGCATGAGGACACATCTGAATCAAGTAATAAGGTTATGTAGCTGTTATGGTTTTGGTTATTTCTTGGGGATATAATGTTTCAGTTTCTGTAGGTGAGCTGCCTGCCCAAGCAATGTTGCACTCACAGGAAATGAGAAATAGAGAAAGGAGGAAAAACGCATGCATGAGAAATCAGTTTAAAGTGCCCAGTTCTGAGACCACGGAGTACGAAAACATATTCTTTCCTCATCTAGCATCTGTCACTCTCTCCAAAAGATTACTTTAAAAATGTGACAGAAAAAAAGTATCATGAATTCAGAACAGCCTGGATGGATATTTACCAGCATGAAAGTTCAGATTTAACAGTGCACTGGCCAAAGGTAAAAAGACAGAGCTAGAGATGAAAATGAAAAAAAACAAAAAAACAAAAACAGTTCTGTGGCATCTTTTTAATACACTATTTAGAGCCCAGAATAAACACTCAGTAAGTGCCAAATGGGGGTAAAAAGTAGCTTTTGTGAACTTACTAAAAAAAAAGCTACTTGTGGTTAGCAACTTTGAATGAAATTGCTATAAACTTTAATAAACTACCAGTCAAAAGTTTTTTCGGTCGAAAGTTGCAAGCCTGCATTTCTTTGATCCAAAGTACAGCAAAAACAGTACAATTTTTAAATATTTCTAAAATGTAATTTATTCCTGCTGAATTTTCAGCATCATTACTTCAGTCTTCAGTGTCACATGATCCTTCAGAAATCATTCTAATATGCTGACTTGCTGTTCAATTTTTTATGATTATTATTGTCAATATTTTTAGCATTTATCTAAAATAAGACCTTTGTAACATCATACACTATACCATTCAAAAGCTTGGAGTCAGTATAATATATTTTTTTATAAAAATAGTTTTTTAGAGAAATATTTTAAATATTCTAATATATTTTTAGAAATATAGAAATTAATAATTTTATTTAGCAAGGACGCTTTAAATTGATCAAAAGCGATGAAAGAGACATTTATATTTCATAAGAAAGAAACCTGAAAAAAAAAAAAAAAACATTCTACTTTGCTGTTTTCAAGATAATAATAATAAATGTTTTTTGAGCAGCAAATCAGAATATTAGAATGATTTCTGAAGGATCATGTGACTGGAGTAATGATGCTAAAAATTCAGCTTTGAAATCACAGGAATAAATTACATTTTAAAATATATTCAGATAGAAAACAGTTATTTTAAATAGTAAAGATATTTAAAAATTGTACAGTTTTTGCTGTACTTTGAATCAAATAAATGCAGGTTTAGTGAGCAGAAGACACTTCTTTAAAAAAAAAAACATTAAAAATCGTACAAAAAACTTTTGACTGGTAGTGTATTTTGTTTAAATTAAACTGTGCGAATGAAAGTCTGACACTCGCTGATCCACCGTTCAAAAATTTGGAGTATGTCATTTAAATTAAGAATATTTTTTAACATTATAAAAGTCATTGTCGTCACTTTTGGCAATTTAATGCCATTGTGACATGATTTAAATCAGTCATTTACTTAGTTTACCTTTAAGAAGTAGCAATTTTTAAGTTTCTTAAACTCCATGACTGCGTCTAAAAGCTGCAAAACTTTTCATTTAGTTGCTTTTAGAAGTATCATTTGCTGCATATAATATCCTACAAACCTCTGTGGTTAAGAATAAAATTGTGTCCATTTTTTCCAATTCGTAACTCAATTTACACAAAGAAAAAGTCACTAAATATTTTTCTTGGTTATCGCTTAAGCTCACATTTGTTTTAGATCATTAGACATGATGCTCCAGTGCAACAGAATATAAAAATATAAAAAAGTCTTCTTAAACTATTTTTCAATACAAATTTCAAACTGCCTGTAGTTGAAGTTTCAAACTGCAAAATTAAGTTTCATGGTATAAAAATATGCATGGCCGGTAATGGTCTCCAACTCACCATGATCCAATGGTGGTCTATAAATTTGACCAAAATATTGCAGATAACTTTCAAAATGTTAGCTTTGAGATTTGCGAGTGCTTGTGTGAAACAGCACTATGCTAATTCATGAGAAGTGACTGGCTCTCCAGTAATACGAGTCAAAGAACAGAGGTATACTGCTGTAAATGAAAGTAGACGGAGCATGAAGAGCTGAATCAGAGAGCTCAGATGAACAGTCAATACCACTGGATCCCATCTTCATTAACAAAGACGAATGAGTATGTGAAGGAGAGCTGGTGTCAGTTTAAAAGCTTTTCATTATGCAGATTGGACTGCCTTACTTCTTTAAATCAGGCGTGTCAACAGTGTCCTCCGAGTCCACAGGCTTCTTGTTGTTGGTCCATTCTGACACATCATTGGAATCCTGTTTGAATGAAACAAATACATCAATAGAAATCAGCGAATGTGTGTTTATAGATATTTTTGTGCACTTAAAGGAGAAGCCCACTTCCAAAACAAAGATTCACATATAATGTATTCTCCCCCTTGTCATCCAAGACGTTCATGTCTTTCTTTCTTCAGTCGTAAAGAAATCACGTTTTTTTGAGGAAAACATTTCTGCATTTTTCTCCATATAATGGACTGATATGGTGCCTCAATTTTGAACTTCCAAAATGCTGTTTAAATGCGGCTTCAAACGACCCCAAATGCATTTGTAAACGATCCCAGTCGAGGAAGAAGGGTCTTATCTAGCAAAACGATCAGTTATTTTCATTAAAAAAAAATACAATTTAAATACTTTTTAATCTCAGACGCTCATTTCGCCTTTCTCTGCCTGAACTCTGTGTATTCTGGTTCAAGACAGTTAGGGTATGTCGAAAATCTCCAATCGTATTTTCTCCCTCAACTTCAAAAATCATTTCAAAATCATCCTACATCACTGCAGAAGTTCCAACCCAGTCTTTGCAAAGTGAACATGCAAAAAAGATCAAACACCCTTAACAAAAAAGGTAAAACAGTGATGAAGTTGAGGGAGAACATGAGATAGGAGTTTTTCGACAACTGTCATGAACCAGAACAAAAACAGTCCAAGCAGAGTGAGGCAAGACGAGCATTTGGCATTAAAAAGTATATAAATTGTTTTTTTGTTTTTTTTATTAAAACACGCTAGATAAGACCCTTCTTTCTCAGCTGGGGTTGTTTACAACCGCATTTGGGATCGTTTGAAGCCACATTTAAACTGCATTTTGGAAGTTCAAAATCGGGGCACCATATCAGTCCATTATATGGAGAAAAATTTTGAAATGTTTTCCTCAAAAAACAATTTCTTCACGACTGAAGAAAGAAAAATGAACATCTTGGATGACATGGGGGTGAGTACATTATCTGTAAATTGTTTTTCTGAAAGTGGAGTTCTTCTTTAAGCATTCTTGCAAGGATAGTTTTATAACTTACGGACATTATAAAACTCATAAAAACTTAAATATAACAGCGAGAATGAGAAAAAGAGAAGGAGAGTTTTCTTTCCAAGCATAATCAATGCTGACAATGATTCGCCCGCCTCAGCAGTTTCAGACAGGCAGGTGGATATAAAGCCTTTTTTTTTTTACTACCAGTGCAGGTTTTGTAAAGCTCCATCACTATTACACACTGAACCTAAATTACCCTGAGCTCCATCAAAGCCCATTATATTCCATCTTATCCCATGCAAAGTCTCCATTTCTGATTGCTTTTATAAAAGATAAAGCAGCTTTCCATTCAAGGCACCTCCACTGAAGCCTAATGGGATGCTAATAGATTGAAAGCCTGATATGACAATGACATACCAAGAGTTTCATTTGGACAGCAGCTGAATCAAAGGCCCACAAAGGTCAAATTTATGCTGTTTTCAGACTCACAATGTGGTTTAGGTTCTCTGACTGCTTTGTGGAGTTCACGATTTGGGTCTTGAGCATGAGAACCTCCTCCTTGCGCACATCCAGCTCCTCATTGGCCGCTTTGAGCTGATTCAGCAGCAGGTTGTAGCCCTCTTGAAGCTCATTGGACGAGTTGTTCTCGGAGGCCTTGTCGGCCACCGCTTTCCTCAACTCGTTCAGGTCATTCTTCAACTTCTTATTCTCAGTTTCAAGCTCTTGCCGCTGTAAACAAAACAGATTTTATGAACACACAGTCTGAAAGAGGGCAAACAGTCTGTAATTTATACCACTTAAAGGATTTGTTTTTTCATTAAAAGTCTGTTTATGTGAGAGAAATACACTTTTGAAACAGAAAGAGAGGGGCAATGCTGACTGCAGAAATTTTATCCAAGTGAATCTTACTCCTGTAGCTAAAGCTTTGATTAGACACACACAGCGTTTGAGCGCTGCAGAACAAGAACCATCAGCAGTTATTATATAAGCTCACGATGCAATGTTGGGGTGCTTTAAGAAAACAAACAAAGCAGTTACGTAATTCTACTGCCTTGAGCTTCGCATTCAGCTGCACAGCCACCAGATTAACTTTTGTCTCTGGTGTCTTCATTCTTGTACTTTGCTCTCTGGTCAGAGTCAAACTATTTAAAGTTGTTAAACTGAGCCTGCCATTGAGGTTTCAACACACTCTCATACTCAGATAAATTACTGTGATAAATGTGGATATTAAAGTGCTAAGGACTTATAAGGTATTCGAGGAAGATCGCAGTCACATGGTAATACAAATTACATCTGACCAAAAAAACAACAACTTTAAAGACACAAAGGATTAAATTTGATTTCTTATTAGCCACCTGTCTGTGTGCAGCTTTAAGACTAGTCCAGGAGCGTTGTACATACATGTATGTATTTATAATTTATAATGTACACTGCCAGTCAAAAGTTTTTGAACAAAGATTTTTGATATTGATATTTTGATATATATGAAGTCTCTTCTGCTCACCAAACCTGCATTTATTTGATCTAAGGTATAGCAAGAACAGTATCATTTTGAAATATTTTTATTATTTAAAATAACTGTTTTCTATTTGAATATATTTTAAAATGTAATTTATTCCTGTGATTTCAAAACTGAATTTTTAGCATCATTACTCCAGTCACATGATCTTTCAGAAATCATTCTAATATTCTGATTTGCTGCTATAAATGTGCTTGTAAATGTCAGTATCACTTTTGATCAATTTAAAGCATCCCTGCTAAAAAAAATGTATTAATTTCTATCATTTCTTTCCAAAAAAAAAAAAATAATAAAATAAAATAAAATAAAAATTATACTGATTCCAAGCTAGTACAGTGTATAATGTTGCAAAAGCTTTTTATTTCAGATAAATGCTGATCTTTGGATCTTTCTATTCATCAAATAATCCTGAAAAAATGTACTTAACTGTTTTAAATATTGATAATAATAATAAAAAAAATGTTTCTTGAACAGCAAATCAGAATATAGGAATGTTTTTTTGAAGAATCATGTGACATACATACGTATATATATATATATATATATATATATATATATATATATATATATATATATATATGTTATATACATATAACGTTAAAATATATATTTTATTATTTTATGTAGTATATGCATAGCAAAAAAAAAAAAAAAAAAAAATCAATATAATTTTTAAATATTATATTCTATAGTTTATTTTCAATCAAAATTATGTATATTACAATTTATAATATTTTGTTATTTTAAAATGTAAGGATAGCAAGGAAATCTATATATTTTTATATTTTATATACATTTTATATATATTTTATTTTTTATATAAGGACAGCAAAAAATATCAACATGTATATGAAAATGTATAGTAATGAATGAATTTGAAATAAATAAATATATTTGCATTTACGCCTTTCTTAATATTAAATTCTTATACATTAATTTAGCTTACTACTTTTATTTGTTGACACTATTTAATCTTTCATTTTTATGCTGTATTATGGAGGTAAAAACTTGTTTCAAAGTCTTTAAGGTCACAAGACAATGTTGAGAACCAGAAATGTTTTATTGCCTATTCTTAATATAATAACGGTTTCATTGCTTTTGTGTAATTATTACTTATTGCTTATTATATTATTTCTGGGAGAACAATGTTAGACAGAGCACTGAAAAAAACTATTTTGATCACTTTTCACTTTTCTGTTTGTAGACTGACGACTCAATATCAGATCAAAAGAGCGATCTATTAGGAAATCAACTTGACATCCTATTGAATATCAGTCTATTAAACACAGCATCAAATTCAATGTCTATACAAAGCCACTTTTCAAGATTAGTTTGAAAGTTAAAGTGTTTAGATAACAAAATAAATAGAAGAACAAAAATAAAAGCCTTGCTGCCGTTCCTGCCATGTGCTTTCCTGCTATACTTCAAATATCTAAAAAAGCCTTAATTTCTGCACCGTTCCACTCACCCACAGTTTAACAGGCAGGACGATCAGCAGCAGTAGCAGAGCGGCCCCAGTGCAAAACAAATCAATGAGCAGCAAGACAGTCATTTGACTGGAGGCAAAGCGGCGTGACTGTTACACTGCGCTGGACTGACTCTTACCTTCAGACTGTTGTAGGCCAGGTCTGCGTTTATATCCTCCTCTGACGTGGAGCTCTTGGGCTCATTTCCCTACAAGATAAAAGAATTAAAAGAAAAAAATGTAAACACAGGCTGACTGATAAAGCAGATGACCATGCTGTTGCAAGTTCAGATAACAGGTGTTTATGACCTGTAACTTGTGACCAAAAATGGGAAATGTTTAGCAGTCATTCAGGTTAAGTTCTGTTGCTACAAACATCATGGGAGCATAAAGAGAAGAGTATCAACACTTAACAATCAGCAAGTTTGGATTATTGAAGATTATTTATAACACATACATTCGCTACCTTAAAGACCCTATGAAACTAGATAATTTTCTTTTCTCTGTTGACGCATTTCCAGTTAAAGCCAACAGACTTTAGTTTTAAGTGTACAGATGTACACTTTTAAATGTCTTAATATATATTGCTAATAAACAGAGTAATTATTTTTTTCAGTACTTTATTTTACAGTTTTATTTTTACTTCTACATTTTGTTTTATTTATTTATTTTTTTTATTATTTTGTATTTTATATTTATTGTTTTGTGGCAACTGTAGGGCCCTATTATTTCCGTCATGTGGAAAACGTGTACAGAATCATGGAATCTGGTCATAAATATGGAATTTACTGTGTCACAGAATTTGACAAATTTTGGATGCATAAATCAAAAATAGGTGAGTACACTTCAATCAAAATGCGATATAGACTAGTCTCTGTGAATATTAAGATGCAAAAATACTATTTAAATACGGATCCTTTATATTCTGGGTGTCTCTGTGTGAATGAATGGCGCATATGGTTTCGTTTACTACACACATACTGAAGCGTGTGACGCTCGCGGTGTTTTCAGACTCTACCGCCTCAATATCCGAGTACATAAACACATAAACAATCTCTAGGACTGCTCTGAGAGTCACTTCATGAGCATTTTTACCATTTATTTTGAGAAAAACCATCATCATAAAAGTCTTCTCAGCAAGTCGTCAAAATAAAAGTTCGGTTTAACTTGAAGAAACTTTGACAGAAATATATTACTTAATGTAATGGTACTATTACTGATATTTTTTTTTTTTTTTTCAATTATTAAAACATGATGTTTGTAAGAAATATTTACCAAAGAAATAAATGTAAATACACACCAAAAAATATATATAAATAATATATACATATACACAAAATTACTTAAAAAAGTATATATATATATATATATATATATATATATATATATATATAAATAATTATTTAAAAAAGTGTGTGTATATATATATACTTTTAATAATAAAAAGTAATTAAAAAAACATATATATATATATATATATATATATATATATATATATATATATATATATATATATATATATATATATATGTGTTTTTTTTAATTACTTTTTATTATTAAAATTTAATAAATCATTAAATCAAGAAAATGCATGGAAAACAGAATTTGAAAAAAAAAAAATAATTATAAATAAATAAATAAAGCTGAATTTGAGAAAAATATTAAATGTATTTCACAGGGCCTTAAAAATGTAATTTCTGTTAAACATGTAATTAATTGCTGGTAAATTGTGTACATTTCATGATTTCAATCAATTAGACATGCTTTTGATTAATATTTTTTTCATTTAACTATTAAGGGGCCCTAAAACTGTGACAAGTGTTTGAAAGCAGAGAAGATGTGACAAATAAACATGCCTTGCGTTTGTTCAGCTCCTCAACTTTCTCTAGATTGGTCTGCAGCCTCTTTCTTTCCTGTTCTAGCTCTCTTACGCGTTTCTGTAACTTCATGAAAACACTGAGGTCCATGGCAGCCTTCTCTATGCCCATTTCCTGCAGAGAGACAAACCACATTAATGCTCATTCTGCAACACCTTTTCACTCTTTTCAAAGTCTGCTGGTGTATGTTTCAGTGAAATAGCTTTACCTCCACCTGCTGGATGGTGTCATCAGTGTCTCCCACCTCTGACAAACTAATAGAGGGGTAGTTGGAGTCAGAGCCCAGACTGCTCTGGTTAGAGGGGTTCCTCCGGTGGCCGGGATGGAACTAGAATATGAAAAAACCATGAAGATATTAAAATCAGCAATGAAAAGCAAATTCCAGAAGTTTAGACTTCAAACCAGTACCTTCATGGAGGACATGTCCTCCTGCAGATTTTCGTATCTCTGCTCCAGTCTGGAATATTCTTTGACCAGGTTCTGATATCGCTGCCTCTCCTCATCCAGTTCAACCTGCAGACGGACCTCTTTCTGAGATATGTCGCCTCCCTGACCTGAGAGACAAGACAAAGGCATTCAGTCACGGGAATAAAGCAATGAGCCAGACAACATGCTGATCCCATATCAACTTTCACATGCTGTGTGTGGAAAAACATATCTTTCACATAATTAGGGTTTACATTCTGTATCTAAATGTATGAGAAACTGAAACCTCTTTCCATCCATTTTAGTTGTGAGATCTCAGTTCATCTCAGTTCATTACATCACTACAGGTTTTGTGTTATCCGAGTCCACTTGAATATTACACAATGATGATAACACTTTTAACAATCTTCAATTGATCTTCAGCTTTATTGATATTCTACTGATCAATAAAAGATTTTATTACTCTGATGGAAGACCTTTGAGCATCTATGTGTAGGTTACAATATGTTCTTGATTCTGTTCTCTAAAGAAATAAATAAGCACCTAATCTTATACACTACCAGTCAAAAGTTTTTGAACAGTCAGATTTTTAATGTTTTCTTGTATAAAGTCTCTTCTGCTCACCAAGCCTGCATTTATTTGATCTAAAATACAGTAAAAGCAGTAATATTGTGAAATATTTTTACTTTTTAAAATAACTGTTTTTTAATACATTTTAAATTGTAATTTAATTCTGTGATCAGACCTGAATTTTCAGCATCATTACTCCAGTCTTCAATGTCACATGATCCTTCAGAAATCATTCTAATATGCTGATTTGCTGCTCAGAAACATTTATCACAATTATTATTATCATCAATATTTAAAACAACTGAGTACATTTTTTCAGTTTTTTTTTGATGATTTTTTTAATGAAAGAAATTATAGTAATTAAGAAACCTGAAAAAAAATTATACTCAGATGTTTTCACAATTGTTTTTTTTTTTTTGAGCAGCAAATCATAATATTAGAATGATTTCTGAAGGATCATGTGGCTGGTGTAATGATGCTAAAATTCAGTTTTGAAATCACAGGAATAAATTACATTTTAAAATATATTCAAATAGAAAACAGTTATTTTAAATAGTAAAAATATTTCAACATTTTTACTGTTTTTGCTGTATTTTGGATCAAATAAATGCAGGCTTGATGAGCGGAAGAGACTTCTTTGAGAAAAAAAAAAAAAAACTTTTTAAAAAAAACTTGACTGGTAGTGTACACTACATTCACAATGCATTTTATAATTAAAACATCACCACCGACTTATACTCAAAGTTGTGTGTACAATATGAAAGCCTCGAATCACATCCTTTGAAGAGATTCTGAAAGAGTTATCAAACGTATGGCTTGATAGTAGTTTGATAAAACAGACTATAATTAGGAGGTAATTATTATACCAAGATAACAGTATAATAAACCTGTGACACTGTTTCCTTTGACCCTTTTCTTTGAAGCACTGACTTTAAAAATGAGTAAAGCTCCATTACAAACATACTACAAAAACATGGTCTGACATCCAAGACTTCTTTTGTATTTAATTTTTTTTAATGGTCCTCCAATTTATTTTAGTTTTATTTAACTGTAAAAGAAATGACAAAACAAAAGAGTATTTCATATGTTGAAACTGTTGGTTATTGTAAATTTTATCTTATTTATCGATGCCACATAAAAGCTTCATTGTGCCTCCTATTCACTTGAATTGCACAAGACTTTTCTTTAAAGAGATAGTTCACTCAAAAACGAAAATCCTGCCACCATTTATTCACCCTCATGTTGTTTTAAACCTGTGTGACTTTCTTTCTTCTGTGGAACATCAAAGAAGATATTCTGAAGAACTGTTTTTGTCCATACAATACAAAATCAATGGGGTCCAAAACAACAATGACTGGACTCTGTATGTACAATTTTTTTAAACAAAAGAATCATTTGAAGGAAATCATTTGAAATGACATTAGGGTGAGCAAACGGCAGTCACCTTTACCCTTAGTGAAATAACAATATTCTTAGATTAAAATATATTCAAATCCAAAGACATTTAGCAAAAGTGTAGGAAAGTCGCAAGAGGAATCACTACATTCATAACAGTCCTCTGAATAACAACTTAACAGCCTCAGCAGCAGAAATAAGTGCGGAACAAACTCGTTAAAGCGACATTTAACGAATAGAAAGCGTATTGTGACCAAACCTCGGGTTTCAAATAGCATTCTCACATGTGAACCGACTTGATACAATGGTCAGCTTTTAGTTGCGCAGGTAAAGCAGCAGTGTCACATTCCCCTACTGAAATCCAATGCAGTTTCTGTCTCTCTCGTCCCACTTTTGCACACAGACCCTCTTGTGCGTCAAACAAAACCAGCCCAGCCCTCCAGGCAAGCCACACATCCTTTCGCTCCTCATACCCCTTCCTCCAGATGCTCTGAGTGTGCGTGTGACTCTGAAGCATGAAACTCACCCTGATTGGAGCTCTGGATCCTGCGGTTCATCTCTTCTTTCTCCTTCTTCAACAGTGTGTTCTCTTTCTCCAGCTCCTGCACCCTCTGCAAAAGGAAGGAAAAGTCACACCACCCTTTCATCTCAGACCATCTGATAAACACGCAAGTTTAACTGTAAGAAAGCCAATTTGAGTGATCTGAATTAAAATTAAATTAATAATTATTTCAAACCATGTCATTATTTGATATGTCCCATTTGTGCATATATACACCACCAGTCAAAAGTTTTTGAACAGTAGGATTTTTAATGTTTTTAAAGAAGTCTCTTCTGCTCACTAAGACTGCATTTATTTGATCCAAAGTACAGCAAAAACAGTACAATTTTGAAATATTTTTACTATTTAAAAAAACTGTTTTCTATTTGAATATATTTTAAAACAGAATTTATTCCTGTGATTTTTCGGCATCATTACTGCAGTCTTCAGTGTTGCATGATCCTTCAGAAATCATTTTAATATGCCTATTTGTTGTTCAGGAAATATTTATTATTATTATTTAAAACAGTTAAGTGCATTTGATTCCTTGATAAACAGAGAGATACAAAGATCATTTATCTAAAATAAAAAGCTTTTGTAACATTATACACTATGCCATTCAAAAGCTTGGAGTCAGTAGAATTTTTTTTTTTTTTTTTTAAAGAAATGATAGAAATTAATACTTTTATTTAGCAAGGATGTTTTAAATTGATCAAAAGACATTTATAATCTTACAAAAGATTTCTATTTCAGATAAATGCTGTTCTTCTGAACTTTCTATACATTAAAGAAACCTGAAACAATTCAATTTAGCCGTTTATAATAATAACAATAAATGTTTTTTGAGCAGCAAATCAGAATATTACAATGATTTCTGAAGGATCATGTGACTGGAGTAATGATGCTAAAAATTCAGCTTTGAAATCACAGGAATAAATTACATTTTAAAATATATCCAAATAGAAAAAGGTTATTTTAAATAATAAAAATATTTCAGAATTTTACTGTTTTTGCTGTGCTTTGGATAAAAAAAGAAATGCAGGCTTGGTGAGCAGAAGAGACTTCTTTAAAAAAACTTTTGACTGGTAGTGTAGGGATATAAAAAGCAAAAGAAAAATAAATTAATAAACTTAATACATTTCTTGAGTGCATCATTATAACACTCATGTTTTAAATCATTACTATAATTTAAATTCATAATTTTTAACTCTACCATCAAAACATGAAGGAGATGATCACATTAAAATCATACAAGCTTATTATTCCATTGAAAATAGACCTTTTGTGATCTGGTCAAAACAATTTCCATGCATTATTAACTTTGCTTATACATGACAGACATTAGTTATGTAACAGCTGTCCTGTTACGCCAGCTAGAGTGTCGTTTTTTTAGTGGAAACTAAAAAGCTAAACACACTGGTCTGTTTTAAAGAAATATTTAAAAATTCTTGTGACAAAGAAACACCCAAAACTAACAATGACACCAAACATCAACTAGTTATCTGAGCATCATTTCTCACCTGTTCGAGTCCTTGTTTCTCGTTGCCGAACTCCTCCTCTATCTGTTTCCTCTTGGCGTGGGCTTCCTGGAGCTCCGCCCTCAACTTCTCTAGCTCTTCCTGCAGTGATGTGCCCGCAGTCTGCTGACTGCGGAGAGTCTCCAGTTCTTTCTGGAGCTTATTGACCTCTGATCCCAAAGCAGTGTTAGCAACAGCCAGCTGCTCATTCTGAGTTTTATACTCTTTTGACTGTAAAAAAATGAGATGACTAGTCAACATCACGTCATGTTTGATTTTTGATGACTCTGTAATCATTCATGCATTCTATTATCTTCCTGTACCTTGTTATCCATCTTCTTCTGGAGCTGCACGATCTTGTTCTCCATCCCGACATTGAGTTTTTTAAAGTGTTCGGCCGAACGGGCTTCTATCTTGAGCTGTTTGAGCTGGCGCTTGGCGCGTACGCGGCGGTAGAAACACTGGATGACGATGGCAGCATATCGGGCACGGAGATACTGCTTTCTCACAAGCCAACCACGGACGGTCTTTTGTATGATCATGGCTTTGTGATGGAGCAGGAACTGAGAAGATACAAAATGCAGCTTAAAACTGTGCTTAAGAAACATGAAGAGAGTGAAACAAATGATAAAGCACAGTGCAGTACCTCCTGATATAACCTGCGTATGAACATGCCCCGGGTGAATGCTTGAATGGTGATAACAGCCCGACGGGTCCTCAGATACTCCCGTCGAACTCGTACCATCCGGTACTGCTTTTGACAAATAAGCGCTGCTCGGGTCAGGCGAAGCATCTCTGCGTATCTGCGAGAGAGTGGGGGAACAAGTGTAAGTACGTGCAAGTGAAGTTCAATCTAAGAGCGGAACATTATCGAAACACTCACCTGCGTGCCAAGTAACCCCGGCCGTATCTCTGGAGAGTGATAGCAGACTTGCGGATCTTGCGGTACCGAATTCTCTGCAGCCATCCTCGCACGGTCTTCTGGATCTTAATGCAGGCGTAGCGGAACTTATCGGCTCTGAGCTTCTCCAGATAGGCCACCTGACCTGCCCTGAAGAAAATCTTCGTCTTTCCAAACTGGAACTTATCTGGGTCCTGAAGGAGAAATTGAGTTTGAAATTAAGTTACAATTAACAGGTTTATTCACGAAAAAAAATATAATTGAATCAGAGGTTGCACTAGACTTCAAAGGAGAAGTCTACTTCCAGAACAACAGTTAACAAATCATTTACTCACCCCGTTGTTCATGTCTTTCTTTCAGTCGTAAAGAAATTATGTTTTTTGAGGAAAACATTTCAGCATTATAATGGACTGATATGGTGCCCCGATTCTGAACTTCCAAAAGGCAGTTTATATGCGGCTTCTAACAATCCCAAATGCAGTTGTAAACGATCCCAGTCGAGGAAGAAGGGTCTTATCTAGCGAAACGATCGGTTATTTACGTTAAAAAAAATACAAGACTTGTCTTGCCTTGCAGTCCTTGAACTCTGTGTATTCTAGTTCAAGACAGTTAGGGTATGTCAAAAAACTCCAATCGTATTTTCTCCCTCAACTTCAAAAATCATTTCAAAATCATCCTACATCGCTGCAGAAGTACCGACACTGTCTTTGCAAAGTGAACATGCGAAGAAGATCAAACACCCTTAACAAAAAAGGTAAAACAGCAAGATTTTGAAGTTGAGGGAGAACATGAGATGGGAGTTTTTCGACATAACCGAACTGTCATGAACCGGAACAAAAACAGTCCAGGCACTGTAAGACAAAACGAGCGTTTGGCATTAAAAAGTATAGAAATTGTATTATTTTTATTAAAATAACCGGTCGTTACGCTACATAAGACCCTACATCCTCGGCTGGGATCGTTTACAACCGCATCTGGGATCGTTTGAAGCAGCATTTAAACTGCATTTTGGATGTTCAGAATCGGGGCACCATATCAGTCCATTATATGGAGGAAAATGCTGAAATGTTTTCCTCAAAAAAACATAATTTCTTTATGACTGAAGAAAGAAACACATGAACATCTTGGATGACATACAGGCGAGTAAATTATTTGTAAACTGTTGTTCGGGAAGTGGACTTCTCCTTTAACATTGTCAGGGTCCTAAAAATTCTGTCATAATCTAAGTTACTATTGCCCGTCATTTTAATTTTCATATGTTAATTAGAATAACACATTTAATTGTTTTTATTTTTGTTTACATTTTCATTTTTAATCATGAACCTACACGACGACAGCGCAGATACGCTAGGGCTGGGTAAACGAACAACAAAAAAAATCGATTTCTCGATTTAATATTCTTTGTAATGAGCCAATATCGATTCTTATATCACAATCGATCTTTCTATGCTGTTTTCAGTAGATGAATGAACAGCACAGTGCGTGTTCCTTCCAATAAATAGCAATAGGCCAGGGTTTGTGTTATTTTTTGATATGAAACAAAGTCTCAGATTTCAAATTCTGTCAATTTTATTAGGAAATTCAAGCAATAAATACAGTTTTGGCGCTCTTTAATGTAGGCTGTAGCTTCTGTGTACTCGTCTGCATGTAATCAAAGGCTTAGCAAAACATTCCTGACAGTTTCGTGCTTGTTCTCGATCCAGCGCTCTGCAGCCAGATCGGAGCGCACTCGCCCCCAACTGGACAGAGGTGGGAATTACAGCTACAATTTTACAATAGATCTCCCTGAGTGTAATCTGCGGCCATCAGATTTTTCCGTCACTGATAGAAAAAAAATCCGTCAATGACGGACAATTTTCGGTTAACGCGACCTCTGCCTTGAATAAATACTAATAAAATATTTTTCATGTTGGAGAAGGGATATTTTACCCCTGAGCACTGCCCATGTAGCAGTATTTGTAAAAATGCCAAGTTGTTAACAAAACTGCATTTATTGAGATAAATATATTACTGTTACTAAAGTTTAGGGTCAGTAAGATTTTTGTAATATTTTTGAAAAAAGAAGTCTCTTTTGCTCATCAAGGCTGCATTTACATTGCTGTTCAAAAATTTGGGATCAGTAAGATTTGTAATGTTTTGTAAAGAAATTTCTTATGCTCATCAAAGCTGTAAAATTGTGAAATATTATTTCAGTTTAAAATAATGGTTCTCTATTTAAATATACTTTAAAATATAATTGATTCCTGTGATGCAAAGCTGAATTTTTATCAGCCATTACTCCAGTGTTCAGTGTCACATGATTCTTCAGAATCATTCTAATATGATGATTAATTATTAATGTTGGGAACAGCTGTGCTGCTTAATATTTTTTTTGGAATCTGAGATTCTTTTTTCAAGATTATTTGATGAATAAAAAGTGCAAAAGCATAGCATTTCTTCAAAACAGAAATCTTTTCTAACAATAAAAGTCTTTGCTATCACTTTGTATCAGTGTAACAAATCCTTGCTGAATAAAACTATTAATTTTTTTCAAAAAAAAAGGAAAAAAAAGGAAGACTAAAAGTGTACTGACACAAAACTTGAACGGTAATGTATATACTTAGAAAAGATTTCTATTTTAAATTACATGCTTTTCTTTTTTTATTAAAGAATCCTGAAAAAAGTATTGCAGGTTCCAAAAAAAATTTCTGAAGGAGCATGTGACACTGAAAACTGAAGTAATGATGCTAAAAATTCAGCTTTGATCGCAGGAATAAATGAGATTTTAATATATATTAAAGTAGAAAAATGATCAAATAAATGCAAATCAAATAAACTTCTTTAAAAAACAAAACAAAAAAACATTAAAAATCTCATAGATCCCAAAAATCAAAAATACAGTAAACAGTAATATTATAAAATATTACAATATAAAATTACTTTAAAATTACTTTATTATATTTTTATTGTAAATTTTAATCGTTTAATTTATTTCTATGATGGCAAAGTGATTTCCTTCAGAAATCACTGTAATTATGCCATAATTATGCCAATTCTAACATTTCTTATTATTATCAATGTTGAAAAACAGTGGCGCTAATTAACATTTTTGTGGTAACTTTAGGATTTTTTGATGAAAAAAAAAAAAAAAAAAAAAAATCAAAAGAACAGTATTTATTTGAAACAGAAATATATAATATCTTTACTTTCGATCAATGTATTGCATCCTTGATAAATAACATTTTTATTTCTCAAAAAAAAAAAGAAAAGCTTACAAACTTCAAACTTCTGATGTGTATGTGCATGTTTTGTATATTTACAAAATATTTTAGTTTCTAATTTCAATATGTTTTCAGCTGTTTTGATCTGTTTTGACAGTAATAAATGTACAAGGTACTTCAAAAATACTGTGGTAAATGTCCAGACAAAGATGGTATTACCACAATACCGAGCACTATGCACACAGCTCACATTTAAGTCATTTTTAGCCATGGCAGTCTTACCTTGATCAAGGTCTCCAGCAGGTTCTTACAAACCTGCTTCTTATCCCCAATGGTCATGTCCTTCTTTGTCATAAGCACTCGATATCTGCTGAAGAAATCTGGATAGGTCCACCTAAGCAATGACATCAGATGTGATGAGAGAATAAAAAAAACATATATAGAATTAACTCGTACTTGTGGTTTGATTTCCATAATTATGCAATATCCAATGATCCTCCTGTCTAATGTCTTGCTTGAAAGTATAAGACACCAGCTCTTTGTCTACCCTGCCCTGAAGCCCTATAAAGGAATCTGTAGATCCATTACCTGGATGGATATCCGGCGGCACTGATGCGGATGGTCTCGAGAACTCCACATGCTCGCAGTTGCTGAACAGCTCTTCTAGAATCAAACCTACAAAAAGCAAAAGCCAAAGAGTCACTCAAAGAGTGAAGAATCTTCACAAAAATCAACAAAAAAATATCCCAAACGAGGAACATCTGGGTACAAAAAAATGAGCATGTCAAACCACAAGAGATTTGGGGCATTATCTAGACCTACCGGATCTTTCTTTTGAGCATAGAGCACATCTCCCGTGAGAGAGGCATTGGGAGACTGCAGTCCGCTCAGGGACTGGAGGCTATCTGACTCAGAACTCTGTGACTGTGTGTTCACAACCTTAAGAGCATGTGACTGACAAAACCCTCTCAATTTAACATCCTTGAAGGGGCTTTTGTGCTCAGAATTTGCAGAGGACACAAACAGAGCAAAACAAGACCCTAACCTTTCTCAGAAATGCAAAATGCACAAGAAAAATAATAATAATAATAAATACATTTATCATAGTATTTGGAATAGACTGGTCGATGTTATATAAGGTTTTCATTCACCTCAAACATTTCTTGGAAAAATTATTTTTGGAGTTTTAAATGGGAGATGGGAGCCTCTTCTACTGATTTTGATCTTTAAAAACTAGGTTTAATTATATTTTATATAACCTTATCGGCTAATTCTCAGAGGAGCTTTGATGTCTGATTGTTGGAGGAAACATACGGTGCATTTGAGGTCGACCGAATGTCTCTGTACCAGCATGACTCTAATGTTCTCTGGCAGTTTAAATGAATTTGCTATACCTCTATTTATAGACAAGATAATCTAGATAAGCTAATGGATGGATGACACCGAGACAAAAAGACCAAACTTACACAAATGATTCTTTAAAATCATTGGGTTTAATGCAGCGCACATAATGAGGGGTGGTAGCGTTCAGCGTTTCCATCAGAAGGTGTAGAGAGTTCCTGAACTGTGAAAAGAAAAAAGTTTTAATTTCATCATGTTAAGCAGCTCATAATAAACAAAGCGTAAGTGGATCCACTGTCAAGCTTTACCTGGGTGCCCACACTTTTCCTGTGCTCACGGTTATGGCCTTTTGGAACTGGTTTGGCAGCCCGGACGTTGATCTTGGAGGTCTTGCTGGTGACTGAGGCAGGACCAGCATCTTTGCCATCATGAAAGAGATCTGCAACCAACTGGAACTGTACAAAACACATAGAACATTTTCAGGAAAGTAAGTAAGAAAATATACTGTAGAGACAAGAATATGAATACATTTGATCATATTTGATTATATAAGTGTCACATGAAGAACTCTTGAGTGTTTAAAGCCTTCCAGAGATATTACAGATGCATCGCATCTTACATAAGAGGCATACGAACCCCAGATGTTTTTTATTCTAGCTAGACTAGTGTAAAATTTGTATTCAACTCCAGCAGCACTTCAAAGCACATTTGGAAGCCCTTTCAAATCCACTCCCTAAGCATCCACTGCAAGGCAGGTACACAGTGTGTTTCCATGCATCTCTAATACCATGATCCTGCCAAGATTCAGGGCTCGAAGACAGAATACAGATGACATCATTAAACTGCCGTCGCTGTAAGTCTGATACTGTAGGATGACATTGATGAACAGAGATTCTGGACCAGAGACTAAATACAAATACAAAAAGTGTGGAAAGCAATGGTTTTAGGGCTGTAAAAAGTACTGGGAAATTACATTTAAATTATGCAAATTACTATCTACAAGTTAAACTAAAAATGACAATTTAACACTGAAATGGATTTCACTGGACAAAAAAATTAGTATATTTTTTAAGGATTAGTTCACTTCCAAAATAAGAAATTAAGGTTTTTGAGGAAAACATTCCAGGATTTTTCTCCATATAGTGGAATTCAATGGTGGCCAGTGGGTTGAAGGCAGTTTCAATGCAGCTTCAAATGGCTCTACACGATCCCAGCCAAGGAATAAGGGCAGTGCTGCCAAGTTTGTGATTTTCTCACAGAATTGAGCTACTTTAAGACTGTTGCCGCAGGTTGTTTTTCATGTCTGTGGTTTGAAGCGACCCCAACCATCATATTTAGCCCCAGCAATGTGAACTGTACCAGGGGAACCCTGACAAAAAAAAAAAACATGTATTTTACCCCCCCGGAATGTGATTTTTACTGGGGGACTCCCTCGAAATGTGATTGGGCTAGTTTTGAGTAACAATTGGCCGGGTTTTGTTGTGAGAACCTGGCAACCCTGAATAAGGATGTTATCTAGCGAAACAATTGGACATTTTCTAAAAAAAATTAAAAATCGTTTTTAAATCACAAATGCTCATCTTGCATTAGCCCTGTGATGCACATCTTCAGGCATTACATAATCATGTTGGAAAGATCATGTGCGGTTAGTTCTTTGTGTATCAAAAAGGTAGGGTAGAACAAAAAACTCCATCTCATTTTCTCCTCCAACATCATTGTTGTACCTTTTTTGTAAAGGGCATTTGACTTTCTTTGCACATTCACCTTCTAAACACTGGGTCGGTACTTCCGCCTATGTCACATGTGCATGATTATGTAATATGTGAGGTCGAGTTAGTGCAAGCTGAGCATTTGTGGTTTAAAAAAAAAAAAAAAAAAAAAAAAAAGTATAGATTTTTTTTTTTTTTTTTTTATAGAAAATGACTGATCATTTCGATTGATAAGACCCTTATTCCTTGGCTGAGATCGTGTAGAGCCCTTTGAAGCTGCACTGAAACTGCAATTTGGACCCTCAACTCGATTCCCACTGAAGTCCACTATATGAAGAAAAATTCTGGAATGTGTTTCTCAAAAACCTTCATTTCTTTTCAACTAAAGAAAGAAAGACATGAACATCTTGGATGACATGGGGGTAAGAAATGATCAGGACATTTTTATTCTGGAAGTAAACTAATCCTTTAAAGCCGGGGTGGGGAACCTTGATCCTGGAGGGCCGGTGTCCCTGCAGAGTTTAGCTCCAACCCTAATCAGACACACCTGAAATAGCTAATCAAGCTAATCAAGGTCTTCAGGATACAGGTTGCTTTTTTTTTTTTTCAGGGCTGGAGCTAAACTCTGCAGGGACACCGGCCCTCCATGCTTTAAAAAATAGTTCACCCCAAAGCCCCATCCAAAATGTAGATGAGATTTGGAGAAATTTAGCATTACATTAATGACTTGTGAAGTAAAAAGCTGTGATTTTGTAATTAATTCATCAAACGCTCATTAAATGTGAACATTTGCTTCCAGTAAAGTCCTCTGGATAAATGGATTGATTGATTTCTTACAAAAACACGGCTTTTCACTTCACAAGATGTAAATAATGGACTGGAGCTGTATGTATTGCTTGAGGATCATTATCACATTTTATCAGCTGTTTGGACTCTCATTCTGATGGTACCCATTTGCTGCAGAGTAGTGTTGTCATGATACCAAAATTTTGACTTCAATATGATACCTGACTAAAATATCACGATACTACTACAACAGGAAAAGTAATTGAATAATAGATGATCCAAATGGAGATCATAGATATTTTATCTATTAAAACAAAGCATTTCATCCCCCCTTTAAAAAAAAGAACAAATAATAATAATAATCACATGCCAGTGCCACTGCACAAGATTATGGTGAACAACAACCGAGCCTACAGGTATGTAGAGATCTGTGCTATATTGGTAAGTTAGCTTAAAGGATAAAGCCAAATCGTATTTCATGATATAGTAATTTTATTTCACAACAACAATTTATATCATGACATAGTCATTTTGTGTTATTTTATCTTTGTTATTAAAAATAAGAACCTAGATGCAAGTAACAAACTAAAGGACAACTACAATAAAACAAAGACACAAATGAAATTTTTTCCTAAATTCTATTTTCATTTTTCTAGATTCTATTTTAATGGTTACATTAAAAAAATATTTATCAAAAAGCATGTCTAATTAATTGATATCATGAAACTTGCAGAATTTAACAGCAATATATTAAAAGTTGAACAAAAATTACATGTTTTTAAGGCCCTATGAAATACATTTCTCAAATTCAGTTTTGTTTGTGAATCTCAGTTTTTTCATTAATTTTGGATTCTATTTTAATCGTTATTTAAATCGATTTTAATAAATTAAAAGAATGTCTAATGAATTTATAAAGGATAATTCGATTTGATAAAGAATTAATTTATTATAGGCTATTTATTTATTTTTTTCAGAAATACCATGTTGCGCATTTACAATTTTCTGGTAAATAAATTCTGGTAAATATTTTTTTCGGGTAAATATTCCTTAAACATTGTTTTAATAATATGTTTTATTATTAGTAGTAGTAGTAGTAGTAGTACTACTACATTTACATTATGTAATATAGTTAACTGTCAAGTTAAACCAAACTTTTATTTTGATGGGTTGCTGTAAAGACCTTTTGGGTTTTCATTATATGACAATAGTTTTCCGCAAAATAAATGCTGAAATGCTCAAGAAGTGACTCTCAGGACAGTTCTAGAGATTGTTCATGTGTTCATGTTCTCATATATTGAG
The DNA here is from genome assembly GCF_022985175.1 of Labeo rohita. Lineage (NCBI taxonomy): Eukaryota > Metazoa > Chordata > Actinopteri > Cypriniformes > Cyprinidae > Labeo > Labeo rohita. The sequence goes on along the minus strand of NC_066889.1, from coordinate 16,453,748 downwards.
GCGGCAGAGGCTGAAAACACCGCGATTGCACACGTATGTGTGTAATAAACGAAATTGCGCATCTGCGCCATTCACTAACACAGACATGCAGAAATACAGCTCTTATTAAAATGCATTCTTAAAGTACCGGTACTAGTAAAATGTGGAATCGTACCGTTTTTAAAGGCAGGGTATCGTGATACTTTTTAAGTACCGGTATATCGTGCAACACTAAGTAGTAGTAGTAGTAGCAACAGTCATACTTGGTTTTTAAGTGCTGATCAGTGGTAGATGTACTATAATAATTAAGTCATAGACATCACAGACTATTTATTAAAACAGTAAAAGAGCATGTTAAATTATGTGTACAAACTAATTAATATGCATGAGCTAAGCCTTCACTATTTCCCCACAGTGAAGTCCCTGCATGAAATGTCTAGCTGAGCACTGCTGATATCCTGAAGAGAACACAGCACTGAAACATATTTAAAGCAAGGGCAAACTTCAGACAACTGCGCTGAAAACTGTTATCACTTGAGACAAACTGATGTTTAAATTGCACTTCTTCCACAGGGACACCTCATTACAAGACTCCTAGTGAAAGTTTTATTTCAAACTCGACAGCATTTCAACACTGTCCTGCAGGGAAGATCTTTAGCTTGTAGACGCCGACGTGCTGCTGTCTGCAAATTAACTTATCTCAGATTCCAGTGAATTTTGTTGCCAAGAAACCACTGCAAGTGATATCAGTATTGACAAAGACAATGGATATACTATTAAATCACGGTTAAGATGGATCCGGCTGTTCCCAGTGATACAGTGCTAGGTGTGGACAAGGTCAGGTCTCTGTTTGCCTGAGAACCTTAAGTCAATTAACTGCTTAAACGGGCTAGAGAGCAAAACATGAGCTAAAGTGTGATTTCAATCAGGCACACATGAGGAAGCGTGAAGCATAAACAGAGGCTTAGAGTGAGCCAAAAAATTCACATTTTTTAAAACACATAACAGATCATTCTTACCAAAGATATCCAGTGCTTACCTGACTGGCCTTGAGGATGTTGATCTGCTCCTCATAAACAGTGTCTCTATTCTTCTCCAGGAAGCCGTCACACTGATATTCAACCTGTCAGGGATGACATAATGTCACAAGTGTAACTCATTCATCAGTAACACACTGAAAATAACACGCTACGTCATTATTGTGACCCCAAACTAGCATGGAGACAAATCAACTATTTTTGTTGCATTCATCATACATTATTAAAGGAGAAGTTCACTTCCAGAACAAAAATTTACAGATAATTTACTCTTGTCATCCAAGATATCCATGTCTTTCTTTATTCAGTTGTAAAGAAAATGTTTCTTGAGGAAAACATTCTCCATGTAGTGGACTTCTATGGTGCCTGCGAGTTTGAACTTCCAAAATGCAGGTTAAATGCAGCTTTAGAGGGCCCTAAACGATCTCAGTTGAGGGTCGAAACGATTGGTTATTTTCTCATCTTGTCTAACTCTTTGATGTGCATGCGTATTCTGTGTAATCCGGGTCGATACAGTTAGGGTAGGCCGAAAAACTCCCATCTCATTTTCTCCTCCAACTTCAAAATCGTCCTACATCGCTGCAGAAGTACCAACCCAGTGTTTACAAAGTGAAGGCGCAAAGAAGGTCAAACGCCTTTTCAAAAAAAAGGTAAAAGAGCGACGTAGGATGATTTTGAAGTGGAAGAAAATGAGACGGGAGTTTTTTGACATACCCGAACTGTACTGACCCGGAGTACGGAGTACTCATGCATCGCAGAGATAGACAAGGGGTTAAAAAGTACATAAATTGTAATTTTTTTTTTTTTTAGAAAATAACCGATCGTTTCGCTAGATAAGACCCTTCTTCCTTGGCTGGGAAAGTTAAGAGCCCTTTGAAGCTGCATTTAAACTGCATTTTGGAAGTTCACACTCGTGGGCACCATAGAAGTCCATTATATGGAGAAAACTCCTGAAATGTTTACTCAAGAAACAATTTCTTTACGACTGAAGAAAGAAAGACATGAACATTATGGATGACAAGGGGGTGAGTACATTATCTGTAAATTAGTGAACATCATCTTTAACACATTAATTTGTGCTGTGTAACGGAACGTTAAGTTCAGCCTAGGCAAACTAAATCTGTTTAAGGGTTAAAAGGATAGTTCACCCAAAAATTAATTACCTCATGATTTTCTCACCCTCAAGCCATTCTCAAGTGTATATGACTTTCTTCTTTCAGATGAATACAGTCAGAGTTATATTAAAAAAAAAAAGTCTCTTCCAAGCTTTATAATGGCAGTGAATAGGGGTGGGCGATACGGCAAAAATATCATATCGCAATTTTTTTTCAGAAATTTCACGATTTTAATTGCGATTCTTTTGTTGGGTTTACTATTTTGCAATTTGTCTGAGCAGTACAGCCAAACTAAAAACAAAGATTTTCAAGGTTACAAAGTATAAAATAAAAAAAGAATAGCAGATATTTAGGCCAAAGTGAGTGAAGATAAAAATCTTTGTCATTATTTTATCTTTGTTATTAAAAACTAAAAACAAAGAATACCAACCATGCTTTATTTTTAAGGTATAGTAGGTGTATTTAGCAGCAGGATTCAATCAGACACGATGCATAACTTAGTTCAGTATTTAGGCGCTGATCGACAGAATTTTAATGTGTGCGCGTTTCAGGTGTACGCACAGTGGAGAAGCGCATGTCGGAATAGTACGCGAATGAAATGTTTAACCGACAAGGCTTTAAAGTAAATAATGTACTTTTGTGATTGTGAATAAGTGCAGTGTCCCGTGAGTTAACACTGATGTGAATGTATGTCACGTTGTACAGTATAATGAGACGGAGGCTCCAGAACTGCAGCTGATAGAATAGCACAATACTACGATATTTTTATATAGACATTTTTATCATCCACGATCAAAAATCATCATATTGCACACCCCTAGCAGTGAATGGGTGTTAAAATTCAGTAGTCCAAGAAAAGTGCATCCAACCATCTTAAAAAGTGCTCCAGCTCTGGAGGGTTAATAAAGGCCTTTTGAAGTGAATCTATGCGTTTGTGTAAGAAAAATACCTATATTTAAAACTTTATAAGCTGTAATCTTTAGCTTCCGCTAACTGTCATTCATATGTGTGAGAAGTGATGAAAGCGGAAACGCAGTGGAGAGAGCAAAACAAACCACTGGTCACAAATTAGAAGCAGAAAACAAGGATGTGTTAAGAAAAATAAGTCAAGAGTAGACTGGTTTTCCTTTGCTTCTGTAAACAAAACTTGATTTATCAAATTTTAAACAGGGATACTTTTCTTATACAAACACATTGATTCACCTCAGATGGCCTTTATTAACCCCCACAGCTGTGTGGAGCACTTTTTAAGATGGTTGGACGCACTTTATTGGACTTTAAAATCTCAACACCCATTCACTGTCATTATAAAGTTTGAAAAAGCCAGGATTTTTTTTTTTAATATAACTCTGATTATATTCATCTGAAAGCAGAAAGTCATATACACCTAGGATGGCTTGATGATGAGTAAATCATGGGGTAATTTTCATTTTTGGGTGAACTATCTCTTTAAAAATCTGAATGTTTTACAGCTTTAAGTGTGAAAAGGCTGTGCTATTTGTAAAAGAGTTTCAGGAAGTTAAGGAAGATGCTTTTGGTGATGATATAATATCCCAGAGGCATCCTGAGCCCTATAGTGTGCTTACGATAAGCAGAACCCACCTTGTCTGCAAAGTGAACCACAACGAAAGACGTGTTGGACATCCTGGGCTTTTCGAAATGCCCGCTGTTTGAATGCTTGCTGTACAGCTTCTGCGCCCAGTTTTGATCCGTTCCTTTAGGCACCTGTCAGATGCGGTAAAGAAAAAAATACTTTGAACTGCAGTGAGCTGAAAACATTATTTGGGTTACCTGTGGCAGAAATAGCATGATCACCCTTTTGAAGCTGCTCTGATTCATACTCAAAAACTTCAAAGAGGCAGAGGCGTTTAAAACTAAATGAGACACTCTGTTCGGAGACCTGTTTAGACAACATGCCTCTCAGATTCTCGTTATCGTATTCTCAACAACTGTTTGCCCTCTGCTTGCGACTCACCTTGCACTCTTCATCAAGGAGGTCCAGAATACCAAGTTTGGCTTCAATGAGGTCAATGCATGGCTGGTTATCATAGAAATCTATAAGCGTCCAGGGGATCTGCTCCTTCATATACTCTTCTTGCTCCAGTTTAAACACATGCTGAGGGGAATATAATGTGTATATATTAGGTAAAATCATCAAATGCATTACATTTTATACATAATACAGTCAAGAGTCATGACACAAACACACGGGTCATTCCTGTCATGCAGTACATTTTCTAAATTTGTAAAAATTAATACCCATTTGCATTTCTATATCGTATGATTATGTATTTCTGAATGCAATTCTAAATTCACAATTGTCCTGGAAGATGATGTCATTACACAACTTACTTTTGTTATTCAAAGTAAAAATGTAAAAGACTAATAGGATAGAAAGTGATGCTGAAAGATGTTGAAAAGAAAAAACAAACTGATTAGACAATTATATCGAAAGCAGATGAAAAAACTATAAACTGATAATCAGTTAAAACAATATTTGATTGATTATTATTAGTAGCAGTAGTATAATATATATAATATATTATATACAATATAATTTTTTTAAAAACATTTATATAAAACCGAGAAAAATTGCAAAAATTTAGACACTCTGTTGTGAAAAATCTTTAAATTACTGTTCAATATTTAAAAAATATTATCAGCATTAGTAGTAGTAGTAGTAGTAGTAGTAGAAAATTACTTAAATAAATCTATAATCTATTACACATAATCCATAATCCATTAAAGTAAAACAGAGACAAATTAAAATAAATTTGAGACACTGTTCAGAGTTCTATTGTAAAATATTTTTAAATTAATGTTCAATATTTTAAAATTATTATGAATATTATTATTATTATTATTATTATTAGTGTTGTTAGTATCATTAAACAATAATATCTGAAAATAAATATAAATTAAAAACATTTATTATTAAAATAAAACTGAGACAAACTAAAATAAACTAATGTTCAGTATTTTAAATCTATTATTATTAGTGTTATTAGTATTATTAAACAATAATATTTTAAAAATATATAAATTAAAAACATTTATTATTAAAATAAAACTATTCAGAGTTCTTCTGTTTTGAAAAATCTTTAAATTGTTCAATATTTTAAAAATATTATTATTTTTATTAGTGTTGTATTTTTAAAACAATAATATTTAAAAAAAAATATTATTAAAATAAAACTGAGACAAATGAAAATAAAAATGAGATGCCCTGTTCTGTTGTAAAAAATCTTTAAATTATTGTTCAAAATTATTATTATTATATTAGTCTTATTATTATTATTATTATTAAATTATTAAACAATAATATTTAAAAATATTACAAATAAAAACATTTATTGTTAAAATAACATGAACGCTTTTTTTAACCTTAAAAAATTACAATTATATTTTATTAGAATTATAAAATTTCATCCAATATATTAAGACATATAAGATAGTATATATATATATATATATATATATATATATATATATATATATAAAATACTGCATAGCATGAGTCATCCAAAAGACGCTAAACATATGGATCTATTGAAAATCTATTACTGACCGAGTTGAACTGTTGCTGTAGTTTCTCATTGGCGTAGTTAATACAGAACTGCTCAAAGCTGTTTATCTCGAACGTTTCAAATCTGTTGGGAGGTGAAGACATATTAACAAAATCAATCCGATTTCCCTGAAAACAAACTCAACACCTTCCACACTTTTCTCTGCATCCTATAGCTTGGCACTTTCCTGCTTATTTACTCTAATGCTGATCAATAAGTTCCCCTCTTGGAGGAAGCAATTAGTCCCATGGTCAGAAAGCCTTAAACGCAACTGCTGACTCTAAAAACTCGATGAGGTTTCTACTAAGGGAAGGTCAAAACACAAGACGTATTACTCTACTGTATATAAAGAACCCAAAGAGCTAAGTTTCTAAATCTCTACTTGCATGCCCTCTCATAATCACAAGCATTACCCGTAGATATCCAGCACCCCGATAAAGGAGTGCTGTTTGGTGGAGGTGTGCAAGGCCTTATTGACGTGCTCTACGATCCAGTCAAAGAGATGCGCGTAAATGTGTTTGGCCAGGGCGTCTCGGGCGTTGACCGCCTGGGCGTGTGACATGTTCTTCACGTAGGTTTCGGAGGTGGTCACCAGCTTCCTGCGGCACAGCCAGTGCTCCATCTGATCCTTCTCTATACCCAGCAGCCGACAGAAATGATGCAAATGAGTGTCGTCCCTCTGCAGGTGCAAAAAGAGATTGTAACTGTTAGTCAGGAGTTTAATGCTAATGTGCTAAAATAAATAACATAACAGTAAGACACTATTTGTTGTGCACTTACGCTGATATGGCAGGATTCTCCATCTCTCTCCGACACAATCCCCACGTTCCCCAGGTGCAAGATAGAGGCCATTATCTTAAAGATGCTCATTTGATGGATCTCTTTCACACCTGCACACACAGTGTCACCATGATAAATATGTATGCTTGACACTCATTATGGCTTGTTGCAAAGCCTTGGTTAAAGTCATGTTTATTGCTGTAGTTCTCACCAAGCATTGTAAGAGCCTCTCTTGTCTTCACAAGGTCTTCAGCGTCATTCACTCCTTCAATAAAAATGTTCTCACCGAGAGACGTGTAGGTAAATTCCTCTGCGCTGGCTAAATGGAGGGAAAAACATTTAATTCAACAGGATGCATTAAATTAATCAAAAGTGACATTAAAGATATGTGACCCTGGACCACAAAACCAGTCATAAGTGTAAATTTCTCAAAATTGAGATGTATAGATCGAAATAAGCTTTCTGTTGATGTATGGTTTGTTAAGATAGGACAATATTTGTCCGAGATACAACTATTTGAAAATTTGGAATCTGATGGTGCAAAAAAAAAAAAAATTATGGAGAAAATCACCTTTAAAGTTGTCCAAATGAAGTTCTTGGCAATGCATATTACTAATCAAAAATTAAGTTTTGATATATTTACGGTTGGAAATTTACAAAATATATTCATGGAACATGATCTTTACTTAATATCTCAATGATTTTTGACATAAAAGAAAAATCGATAAATTTGACCCATGTGTTTTTAGCTATTGCTACAAATATACTTGTGCAACAAAAGACTGGTTTTGTGGTCCAGGGTCATATATTTATATAGTTATAAAAACTTGTATTTTAAATAAATGCTGTTCTTTTGAACTTTCTATTCATCAATTAATCCTGACAAAAATGATTACTGTGTAAACTGCAACTGCTTTCAACACTAATAATACTATATGTTTTTTGTGCACCAAATCAGCATATTAGAATACTTTCTGAAGGATCATGTGACACTAAAGACTGCAGTAAAGAATGGTGAAAGTTCTGCCATCACAGGAATAAATTACATCTTAAAATATATTCTAATTAGAAAAAAACTTACACTAACAGTCACAAGTTTTTGAACAGATTTTTAATGTTTTTTAAAATCTCTTATGCTCTCCAAGTCTGCATTTATTTGATCCAAAGTACAACAAAAACAGTAAAATCTTGAAATATTTTTACTATTTAAAATAACTGTTCTGTATATGAATATATTTTAAAATGTAATTTATTCCTGTGATTTCAAAGCTGAATTTTTAGCATCATTAGTCTTCAGTGTTCATGATCCTTCAGAAATCATAATACTATTCTGATTTGCTGCTCAAAAACAGTTATCATTATTATTCTGCTGAAAACAGCTGAGTAGATTTTTGTCAGGTTTCTTTGATGAATAGAAAGTTCAGAAGAACAGCATTTATCTTTTGTAACATTATAAATGTCTTTATCATCACTTTTGATCAATTTAAGGCATCCTCGCTAGATAAAAGTACTAATTTCTATCATTTCTTTACCCCCACCCAGCTTTTGAATGGTATAGTGTATAATGTTACAAAAGCTTTTTATTTCAGATAAATGCTGATCTTTAGATCTTTCTATTCATCAAAGAATCCTGAAAAAAGGTACTTAAATGTTTTAAATATTGATAATATTAATAAGAAAATGTTTTTTGAACAGCAAATCAGCATATTAGAATGATTTCTGAAGGATCATGTGACACTGAAGACTGGAGTAATGATGTTAAAAAATTTAGATTTGTTCACAGGAGCAAACATTTGAAAATCTATTCAAATTGAAAAGTTATTTGAAAAATTCTATATATTAAAACAATTATTTTATGTTAAAAAATATTTCAGAATGTTAGTGTTTTTGCTGTATCAAATAAACGCAGGCTTGGTGAGCAGAAGAGAGTTCTTTAAAAAAAAACATTAAAAATCTTACTGTTCAAAAACTTTTGACTGCTACTGTTGTTTAAGTAGTAATGATATTTCAAAACATATTTTAATTAAATAAAATGTGCATATGAATTCTGTGTCATGAGGACCACATTTTAAGATCTCTTTGTGAGACATTTCTGCCACCAAACAGTACATACCATCAAACAGCCCAGCCATAGTCAGTGGCAAATAAAAACACTTGAATTTCAGAAATACAGGAAGTAACCAAATCAAAGTTCATTGGGCCACTTACTCAAGGTAAGATCTTTAAACTCCGGCAGAGAGGATGAAGCACAGAGCTGGTAGAAGATGTGATAGTTCCTCTCATCCTCAGCCTGCAAAAATAAATGGTTTTTCAGCATGTGGAAAAGCACAAGGGGCTACGATATAATCTTAAAGGGATAGTCCATCCAAAAATAACAATTTTGTCATTAATTACTCGCCCTCATGTCACTCCAAACCCGTAAGACCTTTGTTCATCTTCGTAACACAAATTAAGATATTTTTAATGGCATCCGAGAGCTTTCTGACCCTGCATAGACAGCAAATTCTTTTGTGCACAAAAAACAAAACGAGAATAAATTGTTGAATGAAGTCGTTATTTTTGCTTTCTTTGGGCACGAAACGTATTCTCATAGCTTCATAACATTACTGCTGAACCACTGATGTCACATGGACTATTTTAACGATGTCCTTACTACCTTTTTGGGCCTTGAACGTGGTAGCTGCATTGCTGTCTATGCAGGGTCAGAAAGCTTTTGGATTTCATCAAAAATATCTTAATTTGTGTTACGAAAATGAACGAAGATCTTACAGGTTTGGAACGACACGAGGGTGAGTAATTAATGACAGAATTTTCACCCTTCCTACATAAGACGGACCTGAAATACTACTCTGGACTTCTCAAGCAGATACGTTCGCATGTTGGCACCAATGATGTGATATCTCCTGTCGAAGCCTATCTGGATGTACTTCCCGAAGCGGCTGCTGTTGTCATTGCGGGTGGTTTTTGCATTTCCAATGGCCTGCACAAAAGGAAAAAAAAAGTTATTTTTCATGGTTGAGTCACTCTTTGGGTTGGTTTAATCTGAAAAAGAACGTTATCAAATTACTATGATTGATGCACAATGGAACATAAGAAGGGTGGAGAGAGAATTTCACAACAGGATTTGCAAAATGATTGAGAAGGCGTGAACCTAAAATCCTGTTTGCAGCATCATGTAGAATGAGTAATACAGTGATTTTGAATTATTTGTTTCTCTGAGCTGGGATTTTGTGAGTCACCTGTAGTATTGGGATGGTCTATCTCTAGGTTCGCATCCTAAGAGGCCCTTATATCACCAACGCTCATTTCTGCAGTAATGATCTCTCTAAATTTACTGTGAGATTTGGCCACTCTCATTGGCACTCAGATTATCTTCCTGAAGGGCAGAAGTGCCTGCTTCACTCTTATCTGTTCAAACAGGCCTGCCGATTCTTGAGTTTAATTTCGCAGCTCAAGTGTGGCAATGCTGCGATGGGATGGCGTGATGAATGAAGTGAGGGCACCTGTATAGCTGCTGCACACGATGGAGGTACTAGGAGTTAGTTTATTAGACTGAACACAGTCTATACTAGAAATGTGTCTGAGATGTGTTCACTCAAAATGAATATTCTGTCATTGATTACTTACCCTCATGTCATTCCAAACCCATATGACCTTCGTTCATCTTTGGAAAACAAATTAATTTTTTTTTTAATGAAATCCAAAAGCTTTTTGACCCCGTACAGACAGCAACGCAACTACCATGCTCTTAGATTTCATCAAAAATATCTCAATTTGTGTTTCGAAGATGAACGAAGGCCTTACGGGTTTGGAACAACATGAGGGTGAGTAATTAATGACAGAATGCTCTATCTATCCTTTTAATAAACTGATTAACATCATGTAGTGCCCTTCTCATGTCTTAACATACCTCCATAATGGGGCTGGAGGCCAGTACTTTCTCTTCGACGTTGGTGTCATTCGCTGAACCTCCCACTGTGGCGAAGAAGCGCATGGCATACTTTGCCGAAACTGTTTTACCGGCTCCAGACTCACCACTCACGATTATCGACTGGTTCTTCTCATCTCTGCAGAAGAAAGTTTAGGTTTACATGCGTCAAGACAACAGTGTCCCTATTAATATCTGAGATGATATATATGGGAAAATCCATTGTAAATCTATGCTCGATATAATGCACATTCAAACTCATAAGACTGTGTTTACAGAATTGAGAGGTATATGACATGTACATGTTACATATGTGACCCACTGGACAACAAAACCAGTCTTAGGTAGCACAGGTATATTTATAGCAATGGCCAACAATACATTTGCATGGGGCAAAATTATACATTTTTCTTTCATGCCTTAAATTATTTGGATATTAAGTAAAAAATCAAGTTTCAAGAAGATATTTTGTAAATTTCCTAATGTAAATTAAAAAAAAACTTTTTGATTAGTAATATGCATTGCTAAGATCTTCATTTGGACAGCTTTAAAGGCAATTTTCTCAATATTTGGATTTTTTTGCAACCTCAGATTACAGATTTTCAATTAGTTGTATCTCAGCCAAATATTGTCCTATCCGAACAAACCATACATCAATGAATAGCTTATTTATTAAAAAAAAATGTAACCTTATGACTGGTTTTGTGGTCCAGGGTCACATATATATACAGCATGATTAAAGATGATTCAACTAATTCTGAATAATAATCAGAATAATTAACAGAAAATTTATGTATATTAAAAATGGAGAAAAAATAAAAAATAAACAAAATTGGAAAGTCTGATTTAAATTTATGTAGCTAAATACAACAACAGCTAAAGATGTCATATGCAAACTCTTCTGATATAAAATATATAGTTTTTCTTTGCACACAAAAACTATTCTTGTAGTTCTTGTAGCTTCATAATAATAATACAGTTGAACCACTGATGTCACATGGACTATTTTATCAATGTCCTTACTACCTTTCTGGGTCTTGAACGTCTCAGTTGTGTTGCTGTCTATCCAGTATCAGAAAACTTTCTGATTTCATCAAAAATATCTCAATTTGTGTTCTGAAGATGAACGAAGGTCATACGGGTTGGAACGACGCAAGGTTGCCTAATTAATGACAGAATTTTCTTTTTTGGGTAAACTATTCCTTTAAACTAGAGGACAAATACAGTTAAAATCTTACAGTCTAAACAACACCGGTTGCTGCTGGTCGGTCTATATGCACTAGACACACACACTTGTCCCAGGAGAGCTACCTCAGGAAAACCTAAACGCAGCCACTTCGACACACTCTTAAATAATTGACGTGCCCATTCAGTGTAACTGACAAGTGTAAAACCTATCAAATGCATAGTCTGACCGCAAGCCTTTCCTCATCTTTCCCTCCTTCGCCCAAGCTTATTTTAGAACTTCAGCATTACACAAGTCATTAGTAAGTCATGTTGTTTCGGCGTGGGATGTTTAGCCCCAGCTTAAACCTGATGTGCAAATGGCTTTGTCTTTTGTTTCAAGCAACAAAAAAAACCCCACATGTAAATACAAAGGTTCGAAGAATGATGCTGCGTGCACTGTGATTATCTGCCCACTCTATCCATTATGGAGTCAAGCTGAACTTTCAGATTACTCACAGCTTTCAAGGCACATGATGTCATTTCCTGTTTAGAGCCAGTGAAAATCACTAATCTGAAGTCTTCTGAGCCATCTGAGGTATTTATTACAAAACAACAAAGCTTAACAAACAGCTTCATCATTAAGTAACTTCTTATTGAAAAGCTTGTTCATGTCTTTCTTTTGTCAGTCGTAAAGAAATTATGCTTTTTGAGGAAAACATTTGAGGATTTTTGTCCATATAATAGACTGATATGGTGCCCCGAGTTTGAACTTCCAAAATGCAGTTTAAATGTGGCTTCAAACGATCCCAAATGCGGTTGTAAACGATCCCAGCCGAGGAAGAAAGGTCTTATCTAGCGAAACGATTGGTTATTTGCATAAAAATAATACGATTTATATATATTTTTAATGTTAAACGCTCGTCTTGCATTGCTGTCCTTGAACTCTGTGTATTCTAGCTCAAGACAGTTAGGGTATGTCGAAAAACTCTGATCGTATTTTCTCATTCAACTTCATATATCATATATCACCTTCACAAGACGAGCGTTTGAGATTAAAAAGTATTTAAATAGTATTTTTTTAATGAAAATAACCGATTGTTTTGCAAGATAAGACCCTTCTTCCTCGGCTGGGATCATTTACAACCGCATTTGGGATCGTTTTTAACTGCATTTTGGACGTTCAAACCCAGGGCAACATATCAGTCCATTATATGGAGAAAAATCCTAAACTGTTTTCCTCAAAAAACACAATTTCTTTACGAATGATGAAAGGGGGTGAGTACATTATTTGTAAATTGTTGTTCTGGAAGTTGACTTCTCCTCCTAAGTTTGTTGAAGTGTTTTGAGGATGTGGTTTTGAAAAGATGGGGTGTGTTTGAAGCTATTAAAATGGATTTTATAGCACCATAAACTAATCTACTTTTTTAAACTGTCATCTTGTAAGACTATAAAAACAATGAGCACAAACCTGGCCATCTGTTTGTATGCTTCCTCTGCAACAGCAAATATATGAGGGTCCATGTCCCCCATGTTCTGTCCGCTGTACGCATTGATAACTTCTTCTCCATAGATCTGAAGCTGTTCGTACGGGTTGATGGCCACCAGAACGATCCCTAAGGAGAGACATTTACACAGCTTTATATCTACAACTGTGTTGCACTGATTATACACAGTATTGCATGAATAAAATCAGACAAAATCTTGATGATAATGATGAAAAAATTAAATATTATCTCACGAATCACAGCTAAAATATCAGGAGATTCTAATCATCGAATGATGTCACAGCAAGCAAAAATGACGTTAATGCATGATGTGTCATTCTCAATGAGTGAACACAAAATAGACACACGTCTGTGAAAGTAAAAAGGAACAAACATAAAAGAGGAATCATGAGGCAACGGCCATTGTTGTGACCTGACAGAGACAATAATGGGAATCATTCAGTCATTACAAAGCACAATAGATGGAGCCTACAATAAAACAAGACAAACAACAGCTGGACGGTCTTTAGATTTTAAATATCTGTGACACTGTTTGACCATGGCCTCGGTGTACAGCATATCCACCGTATTTTTTCCATAAGAGCGGGTGCGGCCATTTGTAAATTTAATGTGTCTGGCTTTCGGTCTCATCCGCATCCAGCTATTTTTATCTTCCCAAAATGTGCTTTGCTGTTTGCTATTGCAAACTGGTGTGTCTTATCACATTATTTCAATGTATTATCTTAATTATGAATGCACTGGTTTGTAGTGCAAACAGTTTTACCATTTACTGCACTTTGTTATTCTTCTCGATATTTCCCTACAGTGGCTTATGAACCAGAAGTCACACATTACAAGAAAACAGCTTTCTTACGCATTGAAAAATGGATCTCTTGGATTTCTGATTGCCTCAGAGGTCACATCATCCATCAATATGCATTACATAATACATGTCTTATTCTTTAGAAGAACTTTTCAGTAGAAATGAACACACCCACAAATAAAACAGAATCCCAAAATGCCACAACCTATTAACAAGGGCATGCTGTCAAAGGGACAGAGTAACTAACAGAAACCCTGAATGTAATGAGCGTTGACTAAACAGAGACACTGTCTTTGTTCGTCTCCAGTAAAGCCTGTTGACCCTGGATACGCAATTACAACATTTACAGCTGGTGAGGAGTATTTGTAAGAAGCCCAGAAAAAGCCCATTCAAGAAACCAAAATCTGTCTCACAAGACAGTAACTACAATGAAGAGATAAATAACATGAAGGCTTCGCCTCATTCAAAAATGAAGGTAAAACAAAGTAGAGTCAGATATTCATCATTAAAGTTTTCTGATAACTTTAGATGTTCATGTCCTTCTATCTTCAGTTGAAAAGAAATTAAGGTTTTTGAGGAAACATTACAGGATTGTTCTGTATTTAGTGAATTTCAATGGGGATCAGCGGGATGAAGGTCCAAATAGCAGTTTCAATACATCTTCAAAGGGCTCTACACAATCCCAGATGAGGAATAAGGGTCTTATCTAGTGAAACAATAAGACTTTTTCTTTAAAAAAATTATAAAAAATATAAATGTATATACTTTTAGCCACAAATGCTCATCTTGCACTAGCTCTGTGATACGCATTGCATAATCACGTTGGAAAGATTGCACACGGTTAATTCTTCATCTGTGTACTCAGTTTCAAAAAAGTAGGGTAGGGTGAAAAACATCTCATTTTCCCTCCAACTTCAAAATCACCCCACATCATTGTTTAACCTTTTTTTTGTAAAGGGTGTGCCTTTCTGGGTTGGTACTTCCGCCTACGTCACACGTGACTACTTAACGTGTGAACCGAGCTAGTGCAAGACGAGTACTTATGGTTAAAAAAATATATAAGTTTTTATTTTATTTAGAAAATTAATAAATAAATCGTTTTGGTAGATTAGACCCGTATTCCTCAGCTGGGATCGTGTAGAGCCCTTTGAATCTGCATTGAAACAATTGCAATTTGGACCTTCAACCTGTTGATCCCCATTGAAGTCCACTATATGGAGAAAAATCCTGGAATGTTTTCCTTAAAAACCTTCATTCTCTTTAAAACACACACACAGACTTACCGCAGTAGGTGTAAATGTGATTGGACTCAAGAAAGCGGACCTTGAGGTTGTGGAGCACAGCAGGCTCATGAAGGTAGCTGAGAGCCGTGAGGTCATTCTCTCCTACCAGAATATCAGGATTCCGAAGAAATGGAAGTGGATTGTCTTTGGGACCAATTGAATATTCTAACGTCTAGGAATAAAGACAGTAACGCCATTAAGCAGAAACAGAAGATTAGAAATTGATTGCATTCAAACCACAATGTCAAGTAACTCCAAGGGCTTCAAGAGTCAAAAAGTGTCTTCTAGCAGACTGAGAGTGTTGGTAATGCACTACAGGCACAAGTTTCAATAAGTCATGCTGATCTTTATTTCATCTACTGGTTTATTCAGGTTTCCCCAACATTGTTTTTTGATAATACACTCGAGAATATGGCGTACAACCTTCCCTCTCAGGACCTGCGCTTCTTACACACCAAAACATGATTAATGATTCATAAGACACACTTTCCTCAGTACGGTGAAACCCAAACTAATGCAGGAAGCGTTAGGATCTGGTTTAGTTCACAATTGCTGTGTCACAATTGAGATTCTAAGCCCAGTACTGTTCAGTCTGCTTAAATTCACAAAGTCTACGGTAGTTGTTTTGTAGTCTAAAGAGAAAAAAAAAAAACACATTTTTCTTCAAATTTTGTCAGCTGGGGCACATTAGAGCTGTCAAACGATTAATTGCAGTTAATCAAATACAAAATATAAGCCTAATATATTTTGTGTACTGTGTGTAATTATTATGTATACATAAATACAAACATTCATGTATATATTTAAGAAATATTTACACATACGTGAATTTATTTACATTTTTATACAATTTATATTATATATAAAAACATCTTGTACATAACATTTCTCTTAAATATATACATTGATTTGTGCGTATTCATATATACATAATTACACACAATACACACAAATTTATTAGGCAAACTCACACTTTTATTTTGTATGCGATTAATTATGATTAATCATTTGACAGCCCTCTTGTCTTCATGTCTTCATTTATTTTTTCATTTATTTTTGGTACTATTCAAATGTGTTTTTGTACAGATTTTCTTTTTTGTTGTTGCTGTTTTTGTTTTACTCTTGCTTTAGACACAGACTTTTGATTTTAATCTATAAAAATGCATCTAAAAATATCTTTTTAAAAAAAAGAAAAAAGACTGCAATAAACATACAACATTTCAATATAATTTTCCACAGTGGCAAACAATTTTGTTCCTAATATTCTCCTCCCACCCAAACATTTTAAAAACTGGTAGATACGTTGGTGAAAGATAAAGTGGAGGGTTTTTTGCTTACCGATTCATCTTCTAATTTGAGATGAAGCACTTTGTCTCCCTCCTTATAATCCTTGATGATTTCAGCCGACTTCCAGACATCATCTGGGTCAGGGATCCAAACCCGGGTGTACTGAAACACAGATGAAAACCAATTTTAGAATAAAAGAAACCATTGATATTCCACTATAAGCTCATACAACACACATCTGTGTTTGTAAATGTAATATGAACATATAATCATGGTTTTGCTTCTGTCAGAAAACAACAACCCAAGTGGTCATCCATCTTCTCAGTGAGGAACAGACAAAAGTGAATAAAGCTGTATACAGTAGAGCTCCAATGCTTTTATCAGCAGATTCTGTATATAATTGGAGGATCAGCAGTACAGGCAGAAGAGTTAAGAGATAAATTGAACTGCAGTAAGATAAATGCAAACTATGTTTGTAGAATTTGCCATATCCTTCAAATAAAATGCTGCCCGGTGTTGTTTAGAAAAGAAAATTACTCAAATGGGAGGCATGTGTGTTTAAGGTTGTCTACCCTGAAAAATGAGACGATCTGATGCGTTTGAATCAACTACTGGATGTATTACTCACTAAAAACTCTCACAGATCATGTTTTCAGGCCATTTTATTTCTTATTTTGACAAAATACAGTGGTTATATCTAAGTATGTGAGTTGTTTACTTTTTAAAATTAGTCTACCCATTAACACCATTATATTGTTCATTCAGACTTATTCACGAACGTAGAATGCGCACAAGAGGCAGGATTTATCACATGAACCAATCACAGATTAACATAAAAGTTCTATCTAATCATGTCACGATGCTCTCACGTGAGTTTCTCTCATTCATTCTCAATTACCCCCCACCAAAAATATATAAATATTGCCACTGTTTTATTTTTGAGGAGACACTGACTCCCCCACTAGTAGCTGATGGACAACTAGTCGGCCATCATGACACAGAGAGAGATGTCTGCAGTACCCAGCAAAGAACTAATGGAAATGGATCCTCTTACTGTCAGCCTTGAGCTTTAGCCAAGATATTAAAGAAAGTAAGACAGTCATGAATCAAAGAAAAATAATGCACTGCTAAATGATAAACTATTTTGTCTTCTGCTCCCAGTGCTGCTCAATGTCTCAGCGTTTGTGTGTTGGTGATAAATTGAAAGCAAGCTGAAGGCTTAGAGTATGTAATGAGAGAGTGCTGTTATCTCTCCTGAAGGCGGTTAGAAAGCAGTTTTCACTGTGTAAAGAACGCTGCACTTGACCTTCAAAAAATCCACAAAAGAAATTCAGTGGGTATAAGCCGCTTAGAGAGCTGCAAGTTTATTAGAAGCACATTCAGTCGCTAAATCCACCACAACTCTGTATGATCAGCTTTAATAGATTCTTAACTAATAAATCATGCTCTCAAATTAAGCAGCAACCAGTCAAACACTGTTATGAAGTCCTCAGTATCCCACTGGAACTGGGATGAATAATATAAGAGAAATTTGAACCAAAAAGGAAAATTCCATCTTCCCTGTGTCGCTTCAAACCTGTATGACTTACTTTCTTCTGTGCAACAACAAAGAGCATATTTTAAAGGAGAAGTCCACTTCCAGAACAAAAATTTACAGATAATGTACTCACCCCCTTGTCATCCAAGATGTTCATGTCTTTCGCGGAAAGCATTTCAGCATTTTTCTCCATATACTGGACTTCTATGGTGCCCCGAGTTTGAACTTCCAAAATGCAGTTTAAATGCAGCTTCAAATGATCCCAAATACGGTTGTAAACAATCCCAGCCAAAGGAATATCTAGCGAAAATTTTCAGAAAAATAATACCATTTATATACTTTTTAATGTCTAACGCTCGTCTTGTCCCAGTCTGCCTGAACTGTTTTTTTTCCAGTTCATGACAGTTGTCGTATGTCGAAAAACTCCCATCTTATGTTCTCCCTCAACTTCAAAATCGTCCTACATCGCTGTTTTACCTTTTTTGTTAAGGGGGTTTGATCTTCTTTGCATGTTCACTTTGCAAAGACTGGGTCGGTACTTCTGCAGCGATGTAGGATGATTTTGAAATGATTTTTGAAGTTGAGGGAGAAAATACGATTGCCGTTTTTCTACATACCCTAACTGTCTTGAGCCAGAATACACAGAGTTCAGGGAGAACAAGACAAGATGAGCGTTTGAGATTAAAAGTATTTCAGTAGTATTTTTTAATGAAAATAAAAATTGTTTACAACCACATTTGGGATCGCTTGAAGCCGCATTTAAACTGCACTTTGGAAGTTCAAACTTGGGGCACCATAGAAGACCACTATATGGAGAAAAATGCTGAAATATTCTCCTCAAAAACCATAATTTCTTTACGACTGAAGAAAGAAAGACATGAACATCTTGGATGACAAGGGGGTGAGTACATTATCTGTAAATTTTTTGTACTGGGAGTGAACTTCTTTAAAGAATGTGTAGTTGTTTGTTTGTTTTTGACCATACAATGGGAGTCAAAGGTCACCAAAATAGTTTGGTCGTCTTTTGTGTTGCATAGAAGAAAGTCATACAGGTTTAAATTAACATCAAGGGTGAGTAAATGATGACAAAATGTTGTCACACTGCATTCATTTTAAAATGCTGGTCAACACCAACAAGACAAAAATGACTGAAGTGTTATGGCCGATGAACAGTACATGACTGATATTAAAGGGAACCCTGGGTATTAAGACTTGTATGGCTTAATATAACATAAATGATGTCTTTTACTGACTTATGTAGTTGAAAACAGATGAATAATCCACATCGTTCTATATATATTTTGGACTATGGGGGCGCCATTATTCAGAAGACGTCAAATGGTGGCACTCTGTAAACTACTGGTGTTACCTGTTGCTATTTTTACAGCAACAGAACTAAGAAAATAAAATACTGATACGATGCCACATTGTTCTCTCCACTTTAGCCCTGATGCTATTGAGGCTTTTAGTAGACCACAGCTACTGAAAGAGCTTACAAACGGCAGAGACAAGAAACGCTAGATGCCATCCTGGCAGGATGTAAACATGCCATTGTTCATCATGACACCACAACCACTAAAGATGTTTCTCAGCGTGGATTTCACTTGATATCCAGGGACATTAGACTCTTTGTTAGGGACAAAACCTACGCTCATATCCAGTGCCACCTGTAAGCTCTTTCAGTAGCTGTGATCATTGTAACAGTATTTTATTTTCCAAGCTGTGTTGTGAAAAAAATAGCAACAGGTGGTGCCAGTAGCTCACAGAGTGCAACCACTGTACGTCATCGAAATACTGGCGCCCTCCATAGTCCAAAATATGTATAAAACGACGTGGATTTTTTCAAGAAAGTAAATCTTTCATGGGTTTTCTATGACATATTTCAGCAAGAGACATAATTAATGTTATATTATGCCATACAAGTCTTAACACCTGGGGTTCCCTTTAAAACTGCAAATGCAAGAGAATTTAGCCATCACAATGCAATACGAAAAATGGATGTTAATTTTGTTTTTAAAGATTAACTTTGAATATTAGATGATCTAAATGTAAATATGATGCAGACAAATTAACAAGAACATTGTAATATAAATCACATATGGTACAAATATAGACACATCTTAAAAACATACCAAAAATAAAAATACATAGTTTTTGGCATAGCTATTTGCTTGCACAGTGCTGTGAATATCACTCATTAGGAGTAAAGTTAAAATATGTAACTTTTCAAAACTTAAATGTAAAATACTCATAATATGAATGGGAAATACATAACAGTTAGGTCCGATGTCACACAAACAGAACTGTGCTCAACTGTGTACAGTACTGTGAAAAAGACACCTCAGTCCTTCCTGTTACGCCTGTTAACTCAGACTGAACTTTGCACAGTCTCCTACACAGAAATCACCATATCAGAGCCTTCCCAGCTGACAACAGCGTTTTTAATCCTAGTTAGAGGCGGAGTGAGAGATATGGCAGGACGATTTGGAGATATGAATGAATCGGGTGCTGTAAAGTGTGTTGTCGCTGATACTACCCATGTGACAGTTTCACATGCAGTTAGTTGTAGAAAGCATGAGCATCCCTGAATGTCTAAAAAGAACGTCAACACTGCAGCAAAAGGTGATTTTTGTTATTCTTGAACATAGCGTACTTGTGATCACACCTAATTTAAACAAAGATCTGACAACTAGCAAAGCCTAAATTTCTACAGGTCACACCTGCAGTTTGATCAAATGGCAACTTATTTGTCAAAACATAAGAATTGGAATATCTTAATGGGATCATATCATACAATCTGATGAAAAAATAACAATAAAGAACTAGAAAAATTGCATGGTGTATATCCAGCTTTACAGTTTGGGCTCAGCTGATTTGGTCTGACACAATGGGGACGTACTTTAACCGAGCTGAGTGAAATGTCGGGGCGTACTTAACACAGACATTCTGCGTTTTAGGAGTCTGTGCTGCACTTCAGGCAGAAATAAAAAGAAAACCATAACCGAACACCAAGATTCAACAAGACACAGCGGAAATAAAGATATTTTGATCGAACAGCAAGGGTCTTGTCTGGCTTTGCAGTCTGTTACATCACTCCACTTTTTATAATGTTTCAGTGTAGCGTTAAGGCTGTTCAAAGCTACAGCACAAAATAGGGCTCATGGGATGCAAGTAGCTTGATGATAACGAGAGCTGTTAGTACAGACTCATCTTAAACTTTTTAATGGAGCACTGCATAATTTTCATGAAGTGGAAAACAAGTAAGCTGTCCCCTTAAGCAGCCAGTGTTAGCAACCAGTAAGTCACAATTTGCTTTCTGCTATTGCTAGACAGTGGCAAATAGTATGTATAATTTATAGAGCAATTTTATAAGACAAAAAAAACGTAAATGTTGTGAGCGCAAAATGATTTAAGAAACTTCTTAAAAATGTATGAATGACGCACACTACATAATTTCAAAGTAATGATGATGGAGTAATGATGCTGAAAATTTGACACCACAAAAATAAAATATATTAAAATTCAAATATTATTTTAAATTGTAATAATATGTCACAGTATTACTGTATTAAATGCAGCCTTGGTTATAGTAAGAGACGTCTTTAAAAAAAATACATAAAATATATTACCAACACCAATAATATACAGAATAAATTAGATTTTTTAAATATATATTAAAATAAAATACATAAAAAAAGTATTTTTTTTTTTATTTTAATAATATATCTTTTTTTTTTTTTTGATTAA
Organism: Labeo rohita; assembly: GCF_022985175.1. Lineage (NCBI taxonomy): Eukaryota > Metazoa > Chordata > Actinopteri > Cypriniformes > Cyprinidae > Labeo > Labeo rohita. The sequence goes on along the minus strand of NC_066889.1, from coordinate 16,432,015 downwards.
ACAAATACAGCCTTGGTGAGCATAAAATTTACAATAAAAATGTAAATCTTACCAATCCCAACCACTTGGTAATGAATGATAACAAAAGTGTAAAATTCAAAAACTAAAAAATAAATTAACTGAAAAACAATAGCCATATTCTGTTTAAAAAGTTTGTTAGTACATAAAGGTCAAAAAGTACATTTTTGAAGTCAAGACAAGGTTTGGTTTAACCACCGTGCCTCATAATGCTGATTTCATGCGTGGCCTCTCACACCGATGAGTGTGCACAATATGTGCATAAATACTCTGAAATATGGTTTTTAATCTTATCAAAAATGCCACTTTGGTGCTAAAGTCTGTCTAGTGGCCTTTGTTAAACTAAAAATCCTACAAAACTGAACCTGATCTAAATGTGACCCTGGACCACAAAACCAGTCATAAGGGTCACTTTTTTGAACTGAGATTTATACATCATAAATAAATAAGCTTTCCATTGATGTATGGTTTGTTAGGATGAGACAATATCTGTTAGACATACAAGTATTTGAAAATCTGGAATCTGAGGGTGCAAAAAATCTAAATACTGAGAAAGTCGCCTTTAAACTTGTAAAATTATCATCAAAAATTAAGCTTGAATGTATTTACGGTAGGAAATTTACAAAATATCGTCATGGAACATGATCTTTACTTAATATCCTCAAGATTTTTGGCATAAAAGAAAAATAATTTTGACCCATACAATGTATTGCTGGCTATTGCTACAAATATACCCGTGCCTTATAATAAAGGATGTCCTGTCATTTAGGATTGCTCTGTGTAATGGGACTTAATCTACTGGCTGGAAATAGGGGCGTGCCTGTATATTAGATACATGCAGGTCTTAAAGGGACAGCAGACTAATTGTACTAAACAAGCTACTGCTTGTCATTAATGTTAATAAAACAACAAAACACAAACTGTAGAGAAAAATCACTCACTGCTCTTGACTGAAGAACTTTAATACAGTTGCTTTAATTAGAATCAGTGTATAATTTATACAGTTAAGTTTATATAGGGTCTTATTTTCTTATTTGTTCATTTAATTTCTTGAATGCTACTGTACCTAAAAAATAAACCACTGTTTGTTTTATTTACATATTATGTGTATTTGTAATGTGCATCTTTGTCATTATTTGATCTTTTTTATAAGAAAATAAGAACAATGATTTTTTATCTTCACCTACTTTGGTCTTAATGTCTGCCATTGTTTTTTTTATTTTAACAACTTGCAAAATAGTAAAACCGTAACAGTATAAACCTATCAAAGAATCATGAATCATGACTTTCCTGAAAAAAAAAAGTCTGATGTGTTATTTGTACATACAGTTGAAGTTCTGACTTGAAACGTGATGCGTTAAGAGCCAGGGGGTGAAAACTTTTGAAAAGAATGAATGTACATTTTTCTTAATTTTTCTAAATATCAGATTTTCTTCATTTAGTACTGCCCTTCAAAAGATACTTACATGTTTCCCAGAAGACAAAATAAGTTACATTTATTAATCTTTAAATTTGAAAAGTTCTAACCCCCCAGCATCAGTGCGGCATCAGTGATCCTTAACCTTCTGTAATAGTTGCATATGAGTCCCTCAGTTGTCCTCAGTGTGAAAAGATGGATCTCAAAATCCTAGTCATTGTTGTAAAAGGTTCAGGTACAAAAAAAGATTCTGCAAGGTGTATGTAAACTTTTGATTTCAACTGTATTGCCCACCCCTACCTGGAAACTACCTTTAACTAAACCTTTGTGCTGGACACAAAGAATAATGACTTCAAACTGCTGGGTTTGTAACCTAAACAATATATAATTGCTGATACAGATCAAAACTGGTCTATTTTAACTGTCATATGAAAAAAAATCTATAAAAAAAGCCTGGAAAACAAGCCCATTTGAGAATATTCAAAACATGCACACACACCGCAGACATTTCAGGAAATCTACACAAGTACGAGGAATCTGGGACAGGCGTGATAAGCAAATGTACCTTACACCTCTGACAATTACTGGAGCTACAGGCCGAAGTAAATACTTTTGGGAAACTCTAGAATTAACACACCAAGAGGCAGTTCACCTCAAAATGAAAATTCTCCCTTACATTGTTTAAACTTGTATAACATTTTTGATATCCTGTTGATGCTCTAAAGACATTTAATCCCATTTCTTCAATATAACATAAATAGCGACTATAGTCTACCAATCTCCAATAGGCAAAATGAATGAACTGAAATATGATGCTTTGCCCTCATTAGTTTCTCAGTTGCCCTAATATAGAGGTGTTTCAGTAGAGTAGGCCACATGCAAATTGTGCTGCGCAAGACCATCCGCTTATTTGGCTTGTAAATCATTCTCTGATGACAAAACATGGGAGCCTATTATGACAGCCACAGCGGAGGATTGTGACGGGAGGCCTGGGTGTTTTTCTACATTGACAAGGAAGTAACAACAGTTACAGGGTTGTACTTACTGTATAGTGAATCCTGTACACAAAACCTTACTTATATCAGCTAACTATATCTTAAGGCACAGCATTACAGTAGTGTTTTCAGATCAGCATCAATAATTCAAATTTACAGTAGTGATATGTGACACAAACATATTTACTTAAAGAGACGTGATGCTTTAAAGAAATCCAATTTACGGTTCAGGAAATGTAATAAAATGTTATAAATATCTAAACTAGAGCTGCAACAACTAATTGATAAAATCGCTAATAATTTTGAGTCAGGAAAATGTAACATTTAGTCACATCTGTTTTCAAAGCCATAAGTTTGAAGGACAATATTGCGCAGGATGGCAGGATGTGGAATTACAGTTTCCATACAAAAAAATAAACATTTCTCATTTAAATATATATTAAAAATACTGATTTTCTCACTACTTCTGTGGAGATTTCAGATGATGAGGTTGATATATCCATGGTCATATCTGTGTTTACTGATGCTGGAGAAGGCACATGGTATGTGGAGCAATCACATGACATAAACTGAGGCCTAGTTCTTTATTTTTAAACACAGTGAATGAACGAATGCCTCATTACCAATACAATGACAACATAAAGAACCACACTATAGGCTCAGGAGGGGTGAAGCCCAACAAAACAAGACAGTCTATGTGGTCCTACCTCTATTTCTGCTTGGGGAGAAACACTGGCCTCCTTTCATACACAAATAATAAACTGACACTAATTAATATTACTTTGTGGTCCAGTGCTGAGCATGTCCCATTTTAACAAGCACACAGACACAAAAGACAATCCCCATTAAAACACACCCATAGCATGCAACCAATACTGACTGTAATATTTCTGTCACTTGGTGTGGAAGAATTCAGCTCAAGGAAAAGTATGCATGATTTAGGATTGTGACGATAAGTCGATAGTATCGCATATCGACGACAGTCAGAGACATCAAAATATTTGATATTCAAAAGGGGCGGGGCCACTTTTAGTAAAATGCCTATAACTCCTAAACGGAGCAAGGCTTGGTAACTTGGTGGCACTATAAAAAGGAAAAAAACATACAAATTGCTATACCGACGCAATCATTTGTCCTATCAACATGAAAATCACTGTGCACGGTCTTGGTCCACAGTACCACAAGCGTACATATGAACATAAGCACATCCAAAAAAAGATGCCCACCACTGGACGAAAAAGTTTGAGCACCTATTAAACAAGATTAGCAGAGGCTGATCGAAATGAAACTTGGTGTTTGACTCACGGCCCTAAAGGTCTGTGAGAAATTTGAAAGAAATCAGCCACTGCTGATTGTCGCATTTTTCAAGTACGTAAACGATTATACATTGCACGGTTTTTCGCACATACACACAATATTCGGATCATACGATAGAAGTCCTCATTCCAGACAACTTTGCCCCTAGAACCACTGCTGTCAATCAAATCGTTTGTTAAAAATCTCGAGAAGATGTAAAAAAAAAAAAAAAACTACTTTTGCAAACTAATCTTAGGTTTTTTGCTTTTCAATCTGGAAAAAAACACTGCAGTACAACTCTCTGGACTCTCTAGGTCAATAATTATCAAAAAAAAGTTGAAATTTACCCTATGGGAAGCCTAAAGAAAAACTCAAAACATCATGAATCCTGGTAAGCACATGCAACAGGTGATTCTAAACAAGCATGCAAAGTTTTAAGGAGATCCAACCACAGCTGGCGCTATAACAAAAAAAAAAAAAAAAAAATTCTATCTATGGTAAATTACCATATAAATTTCCATGTTTTACAGTGTTGTGCATTAAAACCAATCACACACGATTGCGTTGAGTTTATGAATGCAGTGGCCAGTCAGAGGCGGATTCGTTGAAACATCGCTGAGTTTTGCTGTTAAGTGCGTGCTAGATGACTGAATTCAGCTCTCTCGCAAATTCTCTAATCATTAACAACAAAGCGCAGATGCACATTTGATGTATTTATAAGAGATTTATTCATTGTTTTTTTAAAGGGGTCATCGGATGGTAAGTTCACTTTTATATGCTGTTTGAACATTAATTTGTGTTGGCAGTGTATGTACAAATCTACCCTGTAATGGTAAAAATCCATGCAGTGGTTTTTAATTAATCTGTAAAAATAATATCCCCTTTTTCAAATTGAGCCATTCTCAGATGTTGCGTTGTTGTCGCGTCACACCCACAGAGGCCGCTCCCACGATAGTTGATTGACATGAGCATCTTACCTGAGATCAGTTGTAACAGTCCAACCTCCATGTTTTGATGCCGGAGCAAGGATGTAAGTCAGACAAGAATTGAGCGATTGAGGTGTTGTGTTGCTGGATGTAATAATAAACGTAGTACTCGTCATTTACTCCCGACACCTGAGCTGCTGAAGATGCAGTGGATTACATTTGTTTGTGAAGGGAATGCACCTCCGATCTACATATATCCGTCTATGTTCACGCAAATCATTCGTGATTCAGCTTCACTTACAGCAGAAGTGAGTATAAGGTTTTTTTTTATGAATCTTTGTGATCGCCTTTCCTGATAATGTGCTAGTTATTAAGTTTAGCGGCTAAATGCGGCTAAAGTAAACAGGCTCGTCACCCCACAGAGAGAAGAGAGGGGCGGGGCGAGCAGAGCTCATTTGCATTTAAAACAGCCTCGACCAGAATGGGATGATTTTTGCAGAGCTGATTTTGGCAAGGTAAAAGAGTGTTGTTTTACACTACCATTGAGAATTTTTAACCAAAGTATATTACAGACTTTTCATTAAGGCCCTAAAGAATCATATCAACTTGTGGAAAATGGGCATCCGATGACCCCTTTAAAGTGCATAAACTCATGCTAGACTGAAGTAGCTAACAGCTAGCAGCTGTTTGAATAACTCAGGAAATGTAAGCATTAAAATTAGTAACTAACAATATTTCTATTAAATTGTTATGTTAAATACAAATTCAGTCATATCAAAATATTTTATGACATAACATCCATATGCTACCTGACTAAAAAGATAATGTGTAGTTAATAGATTATACTAACATTAGGCTGCTTGTTGGTTCACTCTCCGGCTATGAATCTAAGCAAGTAAATCATTAAATAAATTAGCATGATACTATCATGTATGATGTGTCTTACTGGCTGAAGACAGGACGATATGACTATGGAGATGATTGGCATATTATGGAAGATTAGAGATAAGATTAAAGTTTTGACAGCTTGTAGTGACTACATCATCTAACACTAATTCTTATATCAGCTGGGAGCATTTCTTATACACTGTTAAAGGATTAGTTCACTTCAATAAAGATTTCCTGATAATTTGAATACTCATCCAAAATGTTTATGTCTTTCTACAGTAAAAGTGGACTTCAATGGTGGTCAACAGGTTAAAGGTCCAAATTAGTTTTAATGCAGCTTTAAAGAGCTTTACATGATCCCAGCCTAGAAATAAGGGTCTTATCTAGCAAAACAATCCATCATTTGTGATGGGAGGATATGGAGTTTTTCAGCCTACCCTACCTTTCTGAACCGAAGTACACAAACGAAGAACTAACCACGCGTGACCTTTCTGAAGTGATTATGTAATGCATGAAGATGCACATGCGCATCGCATAGCTAGTGCAAGACAAGCATTTGTGGTTAAAAAGTATATGATTAAAAAAAAAAAAAATTTTAAGAAAATGACCAATCGTTTTACTAGATAGGACCCTTTTTCTTCGACTGGGTTCGTGTAGAGCCCTTTGAAGCTGCACTGAACTTCAATCCACTGAAGTCAACTATATGGAGAAAAGTCCTGGAATGTTTTCCTCAAAAACCTTCACTTCTTTTCAACTGAAGAAAGAAAGACATCTTGGATGACATGGGGGTGAGTAAATTGTCATGAATTTTTTATTCTGGAAGTGGACTAAACCTTTAATGGTGTCTTCAGTCAGGAGCACTTCATCCTTATGTTTCTGTTAGGATGCCCTTAAGTAGTTAGCTATTGTGATATAAAGGATGCTTATCAGACTAAATAAAATTATTTCATTTATATGATTTAAAAGTAGAATTATTATACTAACAAGCTTCTGTAAAGGACTTTCACTCAAAGGACTTTTATTTCACGGGGATTAATCAATACTGGTTCCTCAGAGAAATGCTGAATTGACTGAGCAACTTGCTTATCAACTATTTCAAGTGAGTCCGGAAAAACTGCCCCGGAAAATGAGTGCATTGGAGTGACGGGAATTCTAAACAATGTATGAGTGTATGAGAGTCAAGTATCAGAAAAAGGGTTCTAAGACACAAGAGGAGACTTCAAATTTGTTATAAATGGTACCAGTTCATCCCCATATCATTTACTCATAAATGATTTAACTTTCTGCCTAACTTTCTGTATGATGCATTGACTCTTCATGTTTTCCAAAAATATTATTATTATTATTATTATTATTATTATTATTACTATTATTATACTTAATTCAAATTATGAAATACATACATATTATGGTTGCAATATATCTTAATTTAAATTATACTATGGTTGTAAATTATAATTACAATAATGAAATATGGTGTGTGCTTCATTCTAAAACATGCAGATTATACAGTTGAGGTCAAAAATCACCCTTTCAGAATCATTAAAAATGTTGATTATTTTACCAAAAAAAGAGGAATCATACAAAATGCATGTTTTAGTTAATTTAACTAACCTGAATAAGATATTTCACATACAAGATGTTTACATATAGTACACAAGAGAAAAATAATAGTTGAATTTATAAAAATGACCCTGTTCAAAAGCTTACATCCCCTTGATTTTTAATACTGTGTTGTTACCTTAAATGAGCCACAGCTGTGTTTTTTGTTTGTTTTTTTTGTTTAGTGATAGCTGTTAATGAGTCCCTTGTTTGTCCTGAACTGTTAAACTGCCTGCTGTTCTTCAGAAAAATCCTTCAGGTCCCACAGATTCTATGGTTTTTCAGCATTTTTGTGTATTTGTACCCTTTCCAACAACGACTGTATGATTTTGAGATCCATCTTTTCACACTGAGGACAACTGAGGGACTCATAAGCAACTATTACAGAAGGTTCAAATGCTCACTGATGCTCCAGAAGGAAGAACAATGCATTAAGAGCTGGGGGTGAAAACTTTTGAAAAGAATGATGATGTGTACATTTTTCTTATTTTGTCTAAATATCTAGTTACCTTTTGGGAAACTCAGTTCGAAATGATGACAGAAAAACATGAATGGCATGTCTGATGGAAGACAGCCCTGGGTGCCACATCTCAAAGCCTCAAAGCAACAACAACCGCAAAAAAATGAGCAGACGAGATAAATGACATTGCATCATCTTTCATGGAGTGGCATTTTTGGATGTCTAATAGATAGACAACAGTCTTGCTTTTAATCTCTCTATTGTTAACTGCCAATCTGGATTTCCCCCAAATATTCAGAACGCAAACTGAAGTGGCATGCATGACAAAGCTTGAACGGAAAAAATCAATCAACTGAAACAGGTATGATCTTTGAACCATAAAAGGTGATACTGCATGAAGAAGCAGTGACGGAATCTCTAATAAAAGCCAATGGGGAAACTATTAACCAGACTATAAACTCTCTTTGCGGCATTTAGCATGCATGCCATTCCACACCTCACCCTGTCATTATATCAGCCTGTCTGCTTTGCTAATTGTTCCAATGCATTTCCTGCCACCGTAATGAGATGGAACTTCTCATCAGACAGATGAGACACAATAGTCGATACAATCACCTACAAGTTTGTCAAGTGGGAAGCTTGGCTACAAAGATACAGGAATGACAGTCACACTGCACTCACCTCAGCAGAAATGGCCAAACTGCATCATTTATATGTGTGTGTGTTATACTGACAAATAATACAGTACAAATAAGGGATCAAACAATTCAGCTGTCTGTGAAGAAGTGTGAGGCTTCTGATTCAGAGCTCCCAGTGTGGTGATCTGTCAGGCTTGAAGGACACCGTAAAAAAGGCCACAGATAAAGAGTGGAAAAGCTGTTGTGCTGGAAGTGAGCTGGTGATGACCTGGGGTGAAACCTGCACAACTGGTTTTGCACAGTTTCTTGTAGCTGCGTAACAAAAAGGCCTACATCCACGTCAGCTGTTTAACTGAGCTGTGGGTGTTTGTGGCACCTCTAATGATTTTGGTTAAATAAAAAAAAACCCTAACAGAAAGTGCATTGTAAAACTGGGTCTGAAAACTGTGGTTAAGGTATCTATTTGTCCTCAAATATTCAATGCACATTTGCTAACCAGAGCTACCTGTTTGTCTAAACATCGGAGGTGCAAAAAGAGCAGTAGTGTTTGGAAAACCTGTTTAGAAACAACTTATGATGCACAATTTCTCCAGTGGCATATTTCACCTTTAAAGAAGTAGTTCACTTCCAAAGAAAGTTTTCTGAGAACGTACTCACCCCATGTCATCCAAAATGTTCATGTCAAAAAGGTTTTTGAGAAAAACATTCCAGGATTTTCTCCATAAAGTGGACTTCAATGGAAATCAACAGGTTAAAAGTCCAATTGCAGTTTCAATGCAGCTTCAAAGGTCTCTACACGATCCCAGTCAAGGAACAAGGGTCTTATCTAGCGAAACGATTGGTTAATTTTCTTAAAAATAAAAATTTATATACTTTTTAACCACAAATGCTCACCAGCTCTGCGTGACTTCAATCATTACGTAATCACGTTGGAAAGATCATGAGCAGTTGGTTCTTCGTCTATGTAAAAAGGCAGAGTAAAGCGAAAAACTCCATCTCATTTTCCCTTCCAACTTCAAAATCGTCCAACATTGTTGTTTTTCCTTTTTTTATAAAGGGCATTTGACTTTCTTTGCATGCTCACTTTGAGTCAGTACTTCTGCCTACGTGCAAGAAGTTAGGCTAGTGCAAGATGAGCATTTGTGGTTAAAAAGTATATAGATTTGTATTTTTCTTAGAAAATGACAGATTGTTTCGCTAGATAAGAGCCTTTTGAAGCTGCATTGAAACTGCAATTTGGACCTTCAACACTAGAGGTCGACCAATGTATTGGTTTTGCCGATTAACCGGCACCGATAGTTGATCGGTGGAGCTATCGGTTATCGGCAAAAATCCACGCCAATAGTTTTTCCGGGTTGGGTCCATTGCAGGAGCAGCTGAGAAGGTCATCACTATACAGCAAAGTCCCTATAGTCTTTGTTATACAGCACGAGAGCGGCCTCTAGTGGTGGAAATCACTGACAGCACGTGACGTTTGTTTAGACACTTGACACTATGCGCTGCACAGAGCAGGACACTTCACAGACGGATTTAAAACATCGACAACGAAACGGCGTGTACAGAACACTGTAGTGCATGTGTTCATGTCATTACTAAGTGATAAATTTGTTGACTAGATGCTGCATTAGAAAGGACAGCAGTAAACTTTTGCCCGTTTGGTGATCAAAAGTCTTGTAGACCGCCACTTGAATTGAACGCGACGCTTCCAGTGTGTGATACAGGATAGCTGCGAGTTCTTCTAGACGCGGCGCTGCACTTTTGCCCGTTGTGTGACTAACATATTTTTATATTTTAATTAGCTAACCACAAATGTTCTAGAATAGAAGCAGTTAAATTGTGAAAGTACAAAACATCCAAATTTATGTAATTTCAATACTGTGGCCTTTGTGTAGATATTTAAAGATGGACATCTTTAGCTTGATTGTTTATGTAATGGTAGGACTTTACAATATGAGTCCATTTGTAACATTAAGATATTATTTCACTATTTCACGAGTTCACACTTACATCTAATCTGGTTGAGTAAACAGTAAGCATATTTTGGCGTGCTGTCCTGGGGGAGGGCTCCGAGCCTGGAATATGGCCCGAACCCAGAGAACTCCCTCAATCCCAAGTATAGGATGAGGATAGATTAAGAATGAGGAGTTGGGGTGGAGGGGGGATGCCGAAAAACAGTCGAATGACGGAGGTAAGTCGGCTGTGGCGTATATATGACTTGTGCTAGTTTGGATGATTAGCTAGACGAGTTGCACCTGTGCCGAATTAGTTGATTATCTGATCGTGCTCCTCCCGAACTTTGTTATCAAACATCATATGGAGAAAAATCCTGGAATGTTTTCCTCAAAAACCCTAATTTCTTTTCGACTGAATAAAGAAAGACATGAACATCTTGGATGATATGGGGATGAGTAAATTATCAGGAAATTCTCATTCTGGAAGTGAACTTCTCTTCTAATGTCAATATGAAACATCATTCGCAACCTAATTCATAAAGATATTTTTTGTTGTAGTTGAGTACAATATCAGCATATTAGAATGATTTCTGAAGGATTGTGAGACACTGAAGACTGGAGTAATAATGCTGGTATGTCAATACATGAATTACATTTTGAAAATATATTAAAATACAAAAAAAGTTTACAATTTCACTATTTCACAATATTACTGTATTTCTGATCAAATACTGTAATTGCAATGTTGTCACGCATAAGAAACTTTTAAAAAAAAAATGTCTCAATGTTAACGTAATCATCTTGAAGAACAGTTATGAAGACAAAAAATTTCTTTGGAACAAAATGCACTAATAAATTGTTTGCATTAAGAACAGCATTATAAAAATGGTTCATTTGTGAATTCATATTGATTTAAAGACTGCTTAAATGGAAAGTTTAAACCGAATGATGAAAGATGCTCATGTCTTTCTTTCTTCTTCGTAAAGAAATTATGTTTTTTGAGGAAAACATTTCAGGAATTCTCTCCATATAGTGGACTTCTATGGTGCCCGTGAGTTTGAATTTCCAAAATGCAGTTTAAATGCAGCTTCAAAGGCCTCTAAATCGTCCTACATCTCTGCAGAAGTACCAACCCAGTGTTTACAAAGTGAACGCACAAAAAAAAACAAACCAAAAAAAAAAACGGTTTTTAGACGTACCCTAACTGTATTATTATGAATATACATTTTTTAACACCCAATGTCAGGAATTCTCAGGTTTCACTGGATTCACTAGACTTTCCCCTAAGGCTATAGGGTGAAAGGTTAGTACAAAGCTCTGTGTGTCTGCTAGCCACACCCTGATCACTGGCAGCACACTCACAAAAGCCCTATAGGGAAAGATCAGGTGTTTCCTGGAGGATGTGTCACACTTTTTTTTCTTTTCAACCTGTGATCTTTGTCCTGACCACTGTCCAGGAATAACTGGTAGATTGTCTGAATCACTGTGAAATCTGACACCAGTGTCCGACTGTGACTGATCAGAAGTGAGGCTTTGTAGCAGGGGTTAACAGGCGAACTGCCTCGGGAGACTTCCGGGTAAATCAATAATAAGTAACAGCAGGAGAACAGGTGCTCCCCTTTTCCTAATTCTGTATACGTAATAAAAACAAATCGGGAGGCTACATTGCATTGCCTTGGTGTAGCTTGAACAGCAGAGCACAGCACTGGCAATAAAAAGGTCATGAGCTCAAATTCCAAGGAAAACAAGATCTGATAATATTATTGTGTGACCTTGAATGCAATGTAAGTAGCCTTGGACAAAAGCATCTGCCAAGTGCATTAAAGTAAATGCATATAGAGATATATTGCACTATATATCATTTTTTTTTATCATTTTACAACTACATTTATGTCACTGGTAACACTTTACAATAACGTTCATTAGGTAACAGTTTACTACGCTAAGAACTAAGAATAAACAATGCTTCTACAGCATTTATTAATCTTAATGTTAATTTCAGCATTTACTAATGTATTATTAAAACTGCAAGTTGTGTTTGTTAACATTAATGCACTGAACTAACATGAACAAACAATAAACAACTGTATTTTTATTAACTAACATTAAAAAGATGAATAAATAATGTAATAAATGTATTGTTCATTCATGTTAATTAATACATTAATGTTAACAACTGACACCTTATTGTTACCATATTATTAATATTTATAATAAAAAATATTTATATTTATAATAAAAAATGCTGTTTACTATGTATTGTTATAAATATGCATTTAAATTAAATTATTTACATTTTTTTGTTCATATAGTTTTTACAATAAAAGTAATATTAATATTATCATTAATAATATTCTCATTTACATTTAATATTTAAAAAATCTGTTTACTATGCATGTTATAAATATGTATTTAAATAACATTATTGAATATTCTTCTTGTGTTCATATAGTAATTTTACAACTAAATTAATTAATATTATTATTAATAATATTCACATTCATATTTATAACAGAAATATTGTTTACTATTCATTGTTATAAATATGCATGTAAATAAAATTATTTAATATTCATTTTCTTGTGTTCATTTAGTGATGCAGCCAGGGATTTTAAAACAACAACTGGTCATAAGCCATTTTTAAGCCTGTCATAATTCATATTACATTATACAGGGACTTTTTTTTTTGTTTAAACACAAAAAAGGTGCATGAACATTACAAATGCTCTTTAGTGCTTCTTAGAATTCTCTCCACAGCTCTCATAGAGACTCTTGTTTCTGCATCAGTTACCTTTGCAGAGGCATTATTCAAGTCATGAGTGAAAGGAGTGTGATCGCGTATCCAGCCCAATGCTTCACTCCCCCTGGACCTGCACACGACTTGTTTACCTGCCCAGAAGCACTGAGAGACCTCTACAGTGACGTAACACGGTTTAATCAAAGAGATGTAGCATTGGGAACAGAAGACCATAAATTACACCAAAACGAACAGAGAACGAAAATAGAATAGGGGTGTTTTGTTGAAACAGCACAACAGAAGAAATGTCAGCTCACAAGTGAGTCTATTCGGGCCTAATGACTCTTTTTGTCCATCCTAACAAATCAAGGTTGTGTTGGGGTCAACTCAACAAAACCTCCCACTAAGAAGGGGGGTTGAAACTTCGGCAGGGGTGCATTGTGCCCCAAACTAATCCTCTTTCTGAGAGCAATAACCAAGGAAAGACACAAAGCTCCAACAACAGGCTACATACAGTAGTAACACAATCACAGCAGAGAGCATCAAACAATACAATGCAATTTAAAACAATTTATAAAATCATCAAAAAGCAGATTATTAAGTTTGATTAGTAGATGAGAAAGAGTTTCAAAGAAACTGAAAAAATTCAGTTAAACAAGGATAGTGCCTGACTATGTAACCCCTTTTGAACTAGTGGCCTATGTTGGAAAATGCCTGGCTGTCCATTCAATAGCATTTGTTCTCAGTGTAATCGATGACACACATGGGCAGGGTGGTTATAATGACATCACTGGTTTGGTCTTTTTATGATCGCTGAGATAACAGCACACAAGCTAATAATACAACCTAAAAGCTGAGGAATACTTTCAGGGCAAAATATCTGAACAATAAAAAGGCCAAAATAAGGGACTGAACCGGTGTAACATGAATCCACCCTTATGGTGACACTGTGAGAACCAGGCTGAACTGAACAGTCCATCTAAGGCTAAAAAAAAGCTGGAGGAAAAAAAATATTCATTTTGCATACAAGCCCAAACAACTTGGAAACACTGAGTCACCTGCAGCAATAGTATTTGAACATAAATATAAGGCTATACCAAGGTCTTTCATCATATTTACAGCTAGCTTTCCCTCTGTGACATATCTCCAAGACAGGTCAAGATAAAATGACAAATAAACAAATATTAATTCATACTACAAGACATATTACAGCTGCTGAATTTCCATGACTTTTTTTCAGTCGTTTGTAAAAATTACTATCTTAATTATACATTTTACAGGCAGGCACAGTTAGAAAAAAATAGATTTGGCAGCTGAATTTTTTTTTCAACTATGGGAACCCTGAAAACAAGCCTCAAAAGCACAAAAAATACACATTTAAATATCAAATGCGATACATCCCAATAAATGTTACATGATGCTGGCAAAGTTAGTGTTTAAAAAGAATTTAGGGTAAATTAATAGCCAATAAACCGTCGTTAAGTAATTATTGTTTATCCCCAGTATTGCTCACGCTGGTTTTGACAGATAGGCTACACCTACAATGTAAACAAACGTCTTTTGCAGCATATTTTAAAAAAAATATGAACTACCAGAGTCACTAAAGTCCTCAAAAGAGGAAGAGCTCGTCATAAACACTGGCTGTATCTCCTAACCTAGTCTGCTGCCTACATAGGCAGCACTATTTGGCAACAAAAACACATTTTAACGCGTCAAAGATGCTGTCTAGATAGGCAGCGCAATTGGTTGTCGAAACACCGCGGACACCGAAACTACCTACAGACCGAAACCAACAGAAACACACCTGTCCGCGATACTTCCCTGTGTTTTATAGGAAGTTAAAGGCAGAACTACAGGGCGTCAAATAGTTGATTATTACCTTTTGGGAGCGTTTATGATCTTTTGAGTTTAAGTAAAATATTTGAAGCTAGTCATGCTACATTAAACGAAGATTTAAATCCAAGTCTAAGATTGGTGAAGGCTTCCCGCGTCGTTTACCACCGTCCACCTGTCACATATTATTATTAAAACGACTTATTTATATTTAATGAGGAAATACAACTAATTCCAACAACTCACCTTAGAGTAGAGTTCAGTCACAGACATGATCCCAGATACAGCAGCTCCCACCTAAACTAGTTACATCAGCACGTAAGGTTAAAATATCTCCGTTTGAATACGATTATATTCCCGTCAAGTTTTATAATCCAGCTTTTCCTTGTCCTGTCACCATTTCATATCGTCTTGTTGTGCTGGTTTGTACTTTTGAACTCCCTCTGATGGCTAATGTTAGCGCGTTAGCCGCGCCTGAACACGGCAGGTGTCTGTCCCCATAATTGAAGTTGAGTTGGACAAGCCCCTTTCATCTCCTCCTCCACGTAAAAATCAAGTTAAAATTATCGATGACCACGACTAATAACTAAGTTCTGGTATTGACTAACAGGTACTTAATGAATATGAGAAAAATATATAATTGTTAAAATGCAGGAGTGAAGTTGCTGCCCTCGTTTCTTCCCTTCTCCATGGACTCTATCAAGCTGACTGACATGACCGCAGTGGCAGAGGCTCATGGATCAATGGCACAAATTAATGCGTCTACAGCGACACCCTCCGGGCAATTACAGCATTGCACGAAAAATCACATGTTGACGGAAACGAGAAGTTCCTGGCTAAAGTTGTTTCTATTTAGAAAATTGTACGAGTACTTTCAAAGCGTTTGCTTTTGTAAAAGTGTCGTTTACATTTAAATTATTTCTGAACACCAAATGAGGAGAGATGCAAAGCTACAAACACTTGCCTCATAGCTGTAAATGAGATGTAAATATACGTGTATGAATGACGTGAATGACAAATGATGTCCGAAAGAAAAAAAAGAAATAAGAACATTTTTAAACATCTAAACACTTTTTGTAAAAAGTGATGGGGTCTAACTAAAGTGATCCTCTCACGTTTACTTGTCATGCCACAACAACGCGTTTCTTATTAATATTTTATAACAAACCAAAACTGTAAACAAACGCACTTCTTATTATAAATCCAATATATTTTTTCCTTCTTGTCTTTAGTTTTCTGTATTCCACTTCTGCCCTACACTGTAAAAAACAATTTGTTGAGTCAGCTTGAAATAATTTGTAACCTGGCTGCCTTAAAATTTTAAGTTCAGTCAACTCAAAAAAACTTTATTCAGCTTGCAATGTTAAATTATACCAAGTGACAGCTTAGATTTTTGAGTTGAATCAACTTAAAATTTTAAGGCAGCTGGGTTACTTACCCATCTGTTAAGTTTAGCAAACACAAATATCTAAGTTGTTACTTAGTACAACTTAACATTTCAAGTTGAATAAACTTATTTTACTTGACTGAACTTAAAATTTTAAGGCAGCAGGGTAACAAATTATTTTAAGATGACTCAACAAATTGTGTTTTTTTATTTTTTACAGTGTAGCTTGTGTACCACTGAAAACATGGCATATGTACCATGAATATTAATAGCTGAACTTGGGTCTTATGATAAATTGTTTGTGTTGGTCCTCATTATGTCACTTTGAATAAAAGCATCTGCTATGTGACTAGATGCACATTTAAATGTAAAATAGCTGCTGCTTATTTTGTTTTTTAAGAAATAATAACATCAAGTTTTTGCAAGATTTAAATTTTTTAGAGACTGTTTTCCTTTCTCTGGGCAGTTACTTGTATATCATATTTGCCATCAAATAACAAAAGTTAAAATTCTAAATTATTTTTAAGAAAGTGAAAACATGAAAACAAGCTCTTCCTCTTTTGAAGACTTTAGCGACTGTTCATATTTCTCTAAATATGTTGCAAAAGGAAAGACGTTTGTTTACATTTTAGGTGTATCTGTTAAAACCAGCATAAGCAATACTGGGGATAAACAGTAATTACTGTTAATTGGATATTAATTTACTGTAATTTTGGCAAAATTTGTTGGGGCGTGTCACATTTGATATTTAAGTTTGTAATTTTTTGTGCTTTTTGGGCTTGTTATGCTTGTTTTTAGAGAATTCAATTAGTAAATCTACTTTTTTCTAACTGTGTCTGTCTGTAAAAATATTTCATTAGATAGTAATTGGTGCAAACGACTGAAAAAAAGTTATTTAAATTTAGCAGTTATGCCTTGTAATTCCACAAATATGAATTAATACTTGAATTGATATTTGTATCCTAGAAAATGTGTACTCAAGCCAATTTTTTATTAACTGCATTCTTATTTAGCTATTTGCTTATCATTTTTGAATGACAAAATATACTAAATTTAACTAAATTCACTGTTTTTGTCATCTGAGAGCATCTTAGTTTACATAAGAGTTAATTCTTGTAACTTTAAAATACATTTTTGTCTCCAGGTAGATCCTGAAATGCATAGAGCTAGCATAGTCTACTATTAGTACACGGTATAAGCTATTAAATACATAGAAACCCATCATTGCATCCGAGATGACAAAGCTCTGATGAAACTGGGCCCATTTCATTGTGATCATACAATGTGAAGTTTAAAACAAGACTTTATATATACATTTGCTTTTTTGTGTGTTTCTCAGAAATATTTGAGAGCAGAAGCTGCCTAGAATAATCAGATAGTGTGCACTGTGTGAGCTCAGTGTCTACATCATTAATCAAAGACACAACGCTGAGCAACACAGCAGCCTCTCTACTCTTATCTGCAAGGTGCAGATTGGCCACAAGCCATGTGTAAAATACGGGATGAAACTTAATTTCCGAATGAGAATGCCAATGTAGTGTTCACATCCTGAATAAGGACATTAAAAATACCTAAACAGATGCATGAATGTGTCTAGCCGGTTACCCTGGTTTATAATATATATGTGATCCTGGATCACAAAACCAGTTAGTGAATAAATAAGCTTTCCATTGATGTATGGCTTGTTAGGATAGGACAATATTTGTTCGAGATAAAACTATTTGAAAATCTGGAATCTGAGGGTGCAAAAAATCAAAATATTGAGAAAACCAACTTTAAAGTTGTCCAAATAAAGTTCTTAACAATGTATATTACTAATCAAAAATTAAGTTTTGATATATTTACAGTAGGAATTTTACAAAATATCTTCATGGAACATTATCTTTACTTAATTTTCTAATGATTTTTGCCATAAAAGAAAAATCAATAATTTTGACCCATACAATGTATGGTTGGCTATTGCTATAAATGTACTCCAGCGACTTAAGACTGGTTTTGTGGTCCAGGGTCACATATATATTTAATTAATTTATTAAAAAAGCTGTAACCTGTAAATCCAAGTGGACACATACTGCAGCTAATCTGATGAGGAAATCTAAAATGAAATACTGGCAGCGTCTGACCTACCTTGACATACAGCTCATGTTCACGCATCTTCTCTTAAAAATAGTGCAAATATCCACAGAAACAAACTGTCAGAGCTCTGAATTATACAGATGATGTATATTCCTCATTTTATGGTGTACTTTGCTGAGTTTAGTAGTCCAGGACTGGCTTGGGTAAAAGTTAAACCTGTCTGAACAGCCAGTTGAGAAAGAAAAGGACAAAAATGACATCAGACCAATTCTTCCACACCCATACCACTCCTAGGTAAGGTATTGGGTGTTGACTAACTTCTTCACCATACAGCTGAGCTGTCGTGGTATTTGCAGTGACAAAACTTATCCACCCACTCATTCACCTGCTAATTATTTAACCCAGCAGCTTATTGGTCTGAAACCTTGTTGCTAAATCATTATGGAAATATCCTGCGTGTTAACTGTGTCATTTTTAAACCTTAACCTTTTGACCTCTCTTGGTACTATGTACTTTACATGTTTTGTAGCAACCCTGGACAGTTTTCCATTGTTTTTAATTAGATGATTGGTGTTAGACGCCTTGTATAAGGAAGTCTGATTTGCAAAAAGAGGACACTATTCGCAGTCTATTCATTTAAGTGATTGGCTTTCTTTAAATAATTAACTTTTAAACATGCAAATATCTATCTTAAGACAAGTTAGTCCAGTCAGACTTGTAGTCTGAATACAAACTTTAAAACGGATAATGAATCTGATCACAGATTACACAAATGTGTAAGGCATACAACATACAGCCTAGTTAATCAGAAATGAGCATGTAAGATATTTATGCAAGTTTACTGAAAGTTAAATCATTTTTAGAATATTTTAAACTTATGTTATGAATGTTACTAATGTTGTGAACAGAACTGGTTGGATTTACGCCAACTGTGCGCTAAAGTTGGAGCAGGGGCGCTCTCGTCTCCTAAAGGGATGAACTGCTGTGGTGCCGGATATTGGCCTTGAAAGGATGTCCTGGATCTTCTTATTGTACTGCTCCTGGTACATTAGACCCTTCTGGAACTCGTAGTCTTTCTCAGCTTGTTCTGCTTCACGAATGCGCTGGCGGTGCAGCATCTGAGCCAATAAATCAGCCTGATATTCCTGAGTGGCCTCCCTTAAACTGGAAATTTTGGAAACAAAATATTATGTTTTTGTATGTTTTGGTATAGGTATGATTAAGATGAACAACTTTAATAGACAGAAACCTACCGAGTCTTTTCTTCTTCATCCAGCAATTTGTTTTCTTGAAAGATTCGGTCAAGCTCCTCTCTCTCCTTTGAAAGGTTCAGCCTGTTTCAGCATATTCTCTTTCACTGAAGAGAAAAATAACATCTTCATAATATATTTATATGCATATTCTTCTATACATATGGAGTCAGTAAGATTTAAAAAAAAATTTTTTTTTGCATATTCTTTTGCTCATCAAGGCAGCATTTGTTTGATCCAAAATACAGCAAAAGCAGTAATATTGTAAAATATTTTTACCATTTAAAATAACTGCTTTTTATTTGAAAACAAAGCTAAATTTTCAGCATCATTACTGACATTATAAATCAGTGTCACATGATCCTTCAGAAATCATTCTAATATGCTGATTTGCTGTTCAAGAAACATTCATTATTATTATTATCATCAATATTTAAAACAGTTGAGTACATTTTTTAAGAATTTTTTGAAGAATAGAAAGATCCAGAGATCAGCATTTATCTGAAATAAAAGGCTTTTATAACATTATACACTATACCATTCAAAAACTTGGAGTCAGTATAATTTCTTTTTAAATTAATACTTTTATTTAGCAAGGATGCTAAATGATCAAAAGTGATGATAAAGACATTTATAATGTTTGATAAATGCTGTTCTTCTGAACTTTCTATTCATCAAAGAAACCTGAAAAAAATCTACTCAGCTGTTTTCAACATAACAATAATAATAATAATAAATAATAATAATAATAAATGTTTTTTGAATAGCAAAATAGAATGATTTCTAATGATTTCTTCTGACTGGAGTGATGATGCTAAAAATTCAGCTTTGAAATCACAGGAATAAATTACATTTTAAAATATATTCAAATAGAAAACAGTTATTTTAAATAGCAAAAATATTTCAAAATTGCTGTACTTTGGATCAAATAAATGCAGGGTTTGTGAGCAGAAGAAAATTCTTTAAAAAACATTAAAAACTTACTATTCAAAAACTTTTGACTGGTAGTGTAAAATCATTGATCTTAAAGCTAGTTCCTTACACTTCTCTTGGATCTGCAATCGGCGAGTATCCATGACATCCTTCATGAGTCTGTCTCTTGCTGCCTTTTCCTGACGCCATAGTGCCTCCCTGCGGGCCCATGCCTGCTGCAGCTCTGATTCAAATAGTTGCTCTGTCTCAGCTTCTTGCCGTTTCTGCTCTTCCAGCTGCTCTGCCAGATGCTCCCTGTACCTGCGCTGTTCCTCTTGACGCTCTAGCTGTTTAGGAATGATTTTTAAAAAAGTTTATAAAAAATTTCTTTAAGTGATGGTCAAAAATGATCACAGTGTTGGCTGAAATCTAACCTTTTTGAGGACCTCATCCTGCTTTTCATCTCTCTCTTCAGTCATTAGCTGCTCCAGTATGCTCATATCTAGCGCCAGCTCTTCCTGTCGATCTCGTGCCAGACGCTTCATCTTGAGCCGAAGCGAAAGGTCCAGCTGTTTACGTCGTTTCTCTTGGTCTTGGAGCTTCTGTCTGTGTGCTCTCTCTGCCTCTAGACGAAGCATCTCCCTCTGCTCTCTCTAAGGAGCACAGAGTTCACAAGAGTCAGTGCCACAGCTTCAAAGTTTTACTGTATTTTTAAACATTTTTAATGATGCAAGTCAGGCATAATAACATTAAAATGTATGGTTTGTAAAATGGATAATAACTTTGAGATTTGCTAAAGATTATATTTAACAGTGGTATACTTTTTTATTAATTAAGTTTTTAAAAGGTATTTTTAAAAAGATAGTTGTATTTGCATTTATTTATTCATATTATTTAAAAATATATTTATATTTTATGTTTATTAATTTATTCATATTTTACTAAAATAAGGTATATTTTAAATATTACATGTAGTATTTAATATACACTTTATTAAATATAAATAAATTATTTTAAATTATTAACATTACAAAACTAAACAAAAGACTCAAAAACAATTTTATATTTTTATTTTTGTTATTATTATCATTATTTGTATAATCATATATTTTTAATAAAATAATTGTAGAATATTTACATTTATTTATTTATATTATTTAAAAATATATTTTATTGTTATTAATTTATTTATATTTAAAATTTGTGTATATTAAATATTATATATATATATATATATATATATATATATAGTTATTTTAAAGTAATAACATTACAAAACTAAACAAAATTTTATAATGATAATACTTTTTATAATTATTTTTAATCAAATAATTAGAAAAAAAAAGAAAATTTACATTTAAGTCTTTATATTACTTAAAAATATATTTTTTATTTGTATTAACTCACTATATGTGTATATTAAATATGATATATATATATGTATATATATATAAAAGTGTTTATTAAATTTTATATATATATATATAATTTAATAAACACTTTTATTATTAAATATACATTTAATATTTAATATTTTTTAATTATAACATATTACAAAACTAAACTAAAAACGTAACAATTACAGAACAATACATTCATTTAAAGATTAGTTTTGAGATCTAAAGTAGATATAAGAGATATAAATAATATTTAGAATTTCAATTATTTTAATTTATTTCAATTATTTTAAAGTATTTTTATATTAATCTATAATATAAGTGTATATTAAATACTATATATATAATTTATTTAAATTATTTTAAAGAATAATTTTATATTTTTATTAATTTATAATATGTGTATCTTAAATACTATATATATATATATATATATATATATATATATTTTAACAGTGGTATTTTATTTTTTAATATTTAAACAATATATTGATAATAATATGATAATAATAAATATATAATAATATAAAATAATATTTACATTTATTTATATTATTTAGAAATATTAGTTCTATTATTTATATTTTATTTTTATTCATTTATTTATATTTAATAATAAAATGTACATTACATTATATATATATAGTTCTAATATTTCTATTTTCTATTTCATTTAATTTGTATTATCTTAAGTGCAATTAATACTATTTAAAAACTATTTAAACTATTTTAACTATTTAAAACTTTTTTTCAATTAATAACACATTACAAAACTAAACAAAAACAAAAACTAAGGCAAATGAGCATTCTTGAACAGCTATGGTTCAATCAAAATCTCTAAAATTGGTCGATAACCAATATGGTGCAGACACATTGTCCATCCCTAATAATAACTAGCTTAATTTGATTGATTTATCCTATTGAATTATATGACCAATACCAGTAACTGGGCCTCCTCTTGCTTCAGTTGCTTGGCCTGTATTCTCTGCTGCTCAGTCATTTCTATCTGTGTCTGCAGGAATGTCTTCTGCTGGAGGTTGTTCTCTCTCTGACGTTGAATCTCCTGGTTATGACGCTCCTCTTTAGCCTGCCTGTCACTCTCCCACATCTGGGCGAACAGTCTGTCTTCTTCTTGTTGCATCCGTTGCACTTCCTCCTTAGTACGGACCTGAGCAGCACGCTCAGTGCAGACCTCATCCTGCCTGCGCTTCATTTGCACAGCACGCAGTTCCTCGCATTGCTCTCTAAAACAAAGAAAGATGGAACATCTTAAAGCTTTGGATCAAAGTTCAAGTTCACCCAATCACTAATGACACAGTATTTTACCTGAAAAGCTGATCGAGTTTCTCAGCAACAAGTCTCTGTCTCTCACTCTCTCGTTTCTCTCGTAGAGTCGTGGCTCTTTCAAGCATCTTAGCTTGCCTTTCCGACACCGTCTCCTTTTTTGCCTCCATCTCCCTGAAGATCTCCCTCTCCTCTGACTCTAGCAGCTCACGAAGCCTGTCAAAATCCAGACAAAGTCATTATGCTATACAGTGAGATGATTTCTTAATAATTTATGAAGTTATTCCATTCAGACCTTTCCCTCCTTTCATCAATGTCCATCTGGTATTGCTCTCTTGCTTCCTGGAGACGTCTGCTAATAGTGGCCGACACCATCCGGCGCTGCGTGTTCCTTTCCCATCGCATTCTCACATCACAGGAGCTTTGATCTTTAGTAAACTCCAACACTTCATTACGTACTGCCTCCTGTTTCCTCCTCTGCAGAAAGAGGTCATCTACGTCTCTGGATAAAGGGGGCTTTGCTCTCTGAAGTGAAATATTTCAGTTGAATATTAACACAAACTAAAAAAAAAATAATAATATGCATGTATGCTACTAGTCAAAAGTTTCTGAACAGTAAGACTTTTAATGTAAGACTCTTCTGCTCACTAAGCCTGAATTTATTTGATCCAAAATTTTTTATCTAAAATTTTGAAATATTTTTACTATTTAAAATAACTGTTTTCTCTTTGAATATATTTTAAAATGCAATTTATTCCTGTGATTTCAAAGCTGAATTTTTAGCATCATTACTTCAATAATAAAAATAAATGTTTCTTGGACAGCAAATAAACATATTAGAATGATTTCTGAAGGATCATGTGACACTGAAGACTGGAGTAATGATGCTGAAAATGTAGCTTTGATCACAGGAATAAATTACATTTTAAAATATATTCAAATTGAAAGCGGTTATTTTAAATAGTAAAATATTGTAAAATTTTACTCTTTTTGCTGTACTTTGGTGAGAAGTAGAGACTTCTTTAAAAAAAACATTAAAACATCTTACTGTTTAAAAACTTTTGACGGGTAGTGTACATTAAATATCTACATTAACGCCATTATAATTTAACGCAAAGTTAACTATTATGAAAGCAACTAAAAGGAATCTTGATTGAAAAGACTGAAAG
This sequence comes from Labeo rohita, assembly GCF_022985175.1. Classification (NCBI taxonomy): domain Eukaryota; kingdom Metazoa; phylum Chordata; class Actinopteri; order Cypriniformes; family Cyprinidae; genus Labeo; species Labeo rohita. The sequence goes on along the minus strand of NC_066889.1, from coordinate 16,407,778 downwards.
ACAAGTTTTACAGTAAGTTGTTTAAGAAAGATAGACCTTTTCGTGTAAGTCTATGCGATTTTGGGGAGTTTTGAGGAAAAAGTTGGGTTTTGTTAGGCTGTAATACTACTGCTACTACTAACGTTACTGATAACAACTCACCAGTGCAACTGTATGTCCAGGTCCAGTTACTTCCCGACATCGTGGTCTGCTTCGGTGGGCTGTCAACATTTTAAAATATATTTTATTCCACTTTCTTAGAATCTACCTAGCTTTAGAAATAACCATCCAACTGTATAATTGTGTTTACGGAACTGAAGTGATGTTGCCATAACAACGACAGGCGACCTCAGTTTACGTTCAGCTCCTGTTATGTGATAATAACGATGGTGATTATGACAACTTGTAATTATAGTTTACAATACTTAAATGCTAAAAATTAAATGTCGTATCACAAAAAGTACGTTAATGTTATGACTGAGTTTATTCGCCTTGATCACAGTGACTGGCGAGCTTTTATTTTGGATAGTTTTGAAGCGTTGGACACTATACAAAATAAAAGCCCTCAATTTATTTATGGATAGTTTTCGAGCGTTGGAAACTATACAAAATAAAAGCCCTCAAATTTAGACTTAAAATGACTTTGTATTGCCAGTAAGAGAAAAAAAAACAGACAATCAAACACTTACACATCTAATGCTAACTAATATTCTTTAAAAACTATATTAAAAAGCACACATATAAAATAACGTAAATACACTACCAGTCAAAAGTTTTTGAACAGTAGGATTTTTAATGTTTTTTAAAGAACTCTCTTCTGCTCACCAAGCCTGCATTTATTTGATTCAAAGTACAGCAAAAACAGTACCGTTTTTAAATATTCTTTCCTACTAACAGTTTTCTATTTTAATATATTTTAAAATGTAATTTATTCCTGTGATTTCCATTTTTAGCATCATTACTCCAGTTACACGATCCTTCAGAAACCATTGTAATATTCTGATTTGCAGCTCAAAACACATTTATTATTATTACGTTGAAAACATAATAAAAATAAATAATAATAATAATTTATTATTAAATTATTATGTAGAATTTTTTTCAGGTTTCTTAATGAATAGAAAGTTCAGAAGAACAGCATTTATCTGAAATTGTAACATTATAAATGTCTTTATCATGTTTGAACAATTTAAAGAATTCTTGCTAAATGAAAGTATTATTAATAAAAAAATTAAAAAATAAGTTTTGAATGGTATAGTGTATACTGTTACAAACACTTTTTATTTCAGATGAATGCTGATCTTTAGATCTTTCTTTTCCTATACTGAAATCTAAAAATACACTGTTTTGAAATATTGACAATAATAATAATAATAATAATAATAATAATAATAATAATAATAAATGTTTCTTGAACAGCAAATCAGCATATTAGAATGATTTCTGAAGGATCATGTGACATGATGCTAAAATAAATAATATTTTAAAATATGTTTTTAAAATATTTTACTATAAATAGTAAAAATACTTCAGAATATTACTGTTTTTGCTATACTTCGGATCAAATAAACGCAGGCTTGGTGAGCAGAAGAGACTTATTTAAAAAAAAAAAAAAAAAAAAATCTTACTGTTCAAAAACTTTCGACTGATCGTGTAACTCACATTCATATTTAGTTTATATATCTGCTATGATGTTTTATTTGTTATGGTCTGACGGTCTTAGTTACTGAATAGTTTGTCATACAACTCGAACGAAACAAACATGAAATGAATACCATAAAATACTCCAGGTATTACCAAACCGTTCCTCTCATTTTTAAAGTTGCTGTTAAGCTTTTATTTTAAAAATTCTTCCCTCCAAGCGCTTCCGGTGATGTCACGTCTTCTAGAACGCGCCAAAGTTTGGACGGAGTCGCTTGTTATTATCACGGATATTTCTGTCTAGACACTTTTAACGGATGTGTGTAAACCCGTAAACACACCAACAAAAGAAATAAACAACCTGCATCAAATGCGACAGCTTCAACACTGATATAGCTGACTCGTAAGGTATGTTTATTACAAAATAACACGAAATTGACATCCGACAGCCCAAGGTTATCGGATTTGACGTTTCACTGTGTATAACTGCGTATCTAGTCTTATTTAACATGTGTGTCATTTTGTTTATTTACGTTAAACTTATATATTTTGTGTAATGTTCTAGTCTTTTATGCTTTTTTTTCCAAGTACTGCTTATTACTATTAGTTCTCAAGGATGTTCTGATTTGTGTTCACAGATTGGATCATGGCTGTGCCTTTTGTTAAAGACTGGGATGTGGTGCAGACCCTTGGAGAGGGGGCGTATGGAGAGTAAGTGATCTGTCTCCTTTTTATTAGTCTTATCCTGATTCATTAAAATGTATTAATCTGCTTCACATTATTGTAGGGTGCGACTGCTGGTCAACAAAAAGACAGAAGAGGCTGTGGCGGTGAAAGTTTTGGACATGGCGAAAGCCAAGGACTGTATTGAGAATGTAAAAAAGGAGGTTTGCATATGCAAGATGCTTTCACACCCAAACATTGTGCGTTTCTTTGGGCACAGGAGTGAGGGGACGACACAGTACATCTTCCTGGAGTACTGTAGCGGAGGAGAGCTCTTTGACAGAATCGGTGAGATAAACATAGATTAGGACATTTTTTATTTATTTTTTATTTTTTTGTAGGTGTTTCTTTCTCCAGTATAATGTAGATCTGGTGGCTTCTTAAAGTTTGTAATAAGCCAATATTTAATGTTCTACTCAAAATGTAATTTGTTTCTAATTTTAACAGAGCCAGATGTTGGGATGCCAGAAAAGGATGCACATAGGTTTTTTCAGCAACTAATAGCTGGTGTGGTAAGTATCAGTTTTGTGATTCTCTGGTGAGTTTATAAATGGTTTGCACTTAATAGCAACCTTTGTTGTAAAACTAGATCTCTCTCACTTTCAGGAATATCTTCATAGTGTTGGGATTACACATCGTGACATAAAGCCTGAGAATATTCTTCTTGATGATAAAGGTACCCCTGAATGTCCTGAATGTTTTTTTAAATGTCATTATAAAAGAGATTCCGGCTTCTGATTTGTCAATGCAGCGTTCCTGCCACACATATACATGTAACATTGAAAGTTGTGACACAAAACTTCATGGCATCCATAAAATTGTATTCTGTTATTATTAATATGTCAGGAAATATATCTTTTCAGGCTCCCAGGGGGTAAGTGAGTGCTAGGAGGTCCATGGAAAAATGTAATAAAAAAAAAAAAATGTATGTGTGTGTATATATATATATATATATGTATATATGTATATATGTATATATATGTGTATATATATTATGGCATGCCGTTCAGGAAATAATTATATTTATAGTATGAAGTTTGATATATATTATGGCATGCCGTTCAGGAAATAATTATATTTATAGTATGAAGTTTGACAAAACTCTGAATATATATATATAATAAAATCTGAGTATATGAAATGAAAGTCTGAATATATGGAATGAAAGTCTGAATATATGGAAGGAAAGTATGAATATATAAAATGAATGTCTGAATATATGGAATGAAAGTCAGAATATATAGAATGAAAGTCAGAATATATGGAATAAAAGTCAGAATATATATATAGAATCAAAGTCTGTATATATGGAATGAAACTGAATATATAGAATAAAAGTCAGAATATATAGAATGCAAGTCAGAATATTTGGAATGAAAGTCTGAATATATAAAATGAAAGTCAGAATATATATAGAATAAAAGTCTGAATATATGGAATAAATGTCTGAATATATAAGATGAATGTCTGAATTTATGGAGCAAAATTTGTAGCTATTGAAGGAAATCTGATGCATTAAGAATGTTGCAATAATGGAAATATGATCCTCAAGATGATGTGATATAGACTCCAAACTGCACTGTAAAAAAAAAACAAAAAACAATCAAAAAAAAAAATGTTAAAAGTATTTAAGTGACAACTGGAATATTTTAGTTGACTTAGTTTTTTTTTTTTTTTTTTTTTAAACAGTGTGTTTGTGTTGTTTGGAGTATGACCAGCTGCTGCAAAAAAAAAAGTCTTGTAGTTCAACAAAATATTGGAAAATTTCTGGGAATGACATTTTAAATGAATCACAATTCAAAAGCCTATTGCTCTGATAATGATAAAGCAAGCTATACATTATTCAGTGAGAATTGTTTAATTTGCACTTTCTTTCCATATATTCACACTTTTACATACATTCAGACTTTTATTCCATATATTCAGAATTTCATTCTATATATTCAGATTTTCATTCCATATATTCAAACTTTGATTCTATATATTCAGAATTTCATTCCATATATTCAGACTTTCATTCCATATATTCAGACTTTCATTCCATATATTCAGACTTTGATTCTATATATATTCAGACTTTCATTCCATATATTCAGACTTTGATTCTATATATATTTCAGACTTTCATTCCATATATTCAGACTTTGATTCTATATATATTCAGACTTTCATTCCATATATTCAGACTTTCATTCTATATATATTCAGACTTTCATTCCATATATTCAGATTTTATTCCATATATTCAGACTTTGATTCTATATATATTTTTTCAGCCTTTCATTCCATATATTCGGAGTTTCATTCCATATATTCAGACTTTCATTCCATACACTCAAACTTCATACTATAAATATAATTATTTCCTGAACGGCATGCCATAATATATATATATGTATGTATGTGTGTGTGTGTGTATATGTATATGTAAGTCTAAAAATAAATAGATAAATAATAAATATGATTAAACCAATTTAGTGAATGAAAAAATCATTCAAATAAAAAAAGGAAAGCAAGTAGGAATCCTAAATAATCTTCCGTAATAGAAACAAAATATTTCCAAATAATATTTTTCACATAATATTAATATTTTCACTGTATTAACTGGGACTATATAAGAAAATCAGATATTACTGATCGTGTTGGTATTCCTGGGGAAAAACATGCAAGCACTGTCACCAACAGCTAGTGTAGTTTTATTAGTTTTTTTTTTTCCTTCATTTTTTCATGTTTACCTCACATTACACTATGGAGTCTTTTTTTAATTGTATTATTATTTATTTAATTATTTGCTTCCTCAGTGTTTGCTGAACATTCTGTAATTTATTAGTCGGTATATAACACACCATGTGGTGTACGCCGTGCCTCATCTTATTCGTTTTTGTTAATAAACATAATGTAAGCTAGTTTTTCATTGTAGCCTATTGTTTTGTTGTGCTTTTTAATTAAGAATAACAATCCATCTTTCAAGCATTTGTTTTAGTCTTAAAAAATGAAATGTGTATAGATATAAGCAAAACAGACAATTAGAAAACATCCAAAGCCTGGCTTAGAACAGCAAAAGAGGAACTCCCGTTGAGAAAATTCAAATCACAAATAATACTACTGATAAAAAAGAACGGGTTGAATGTTAACCACTTTTGTTACCATGTAACTATAAACTATGATAAAAGTTTATCAGCATGCATTAATTAAATCCATGTTGTAGCCACAAAAAAAAAAAAAAAAAAACCTAAGAAACTGAGACTGAGAAACGTAGTTGCAAAAGAGTGACCAGTGGGAAGAATAAGTCTAGAGTACTGTCTTCCTAATCTAGTTTTCTAATAAGCCTGGCATTGTGTCTGCTAAATACATAAATGTAAATGCAAATTTTAATAAAATGTGTGTATAACAAAGTACATTTACTGTATAATTCTTATATATATCATATTTATATTTCTTTCAGATAATCTGAAGATCTCTGATTTCGGACTGGCTACTATGTTCCGCCACCGTGGCCGGGAACGTTCGCTGACCCGTCTGTGTGGCACTCTGCCTTATGTTGCCCCTGAGCTGATGTCACGCTCCGCATTCCACGCTCAACCTGCGGACACCTGGGCTTGTGGCATCGTGCTCACTGCAATGTTAGCTGGAGGTAGGACAACAGTATTCTCTATGTGTATTTGTTGAGAGTTAAGCTATAGTAAGCTGCATTTTTTTCCATAGAGTTACCATGGGACCAGCCGAGTGAAAACTGTCAGGAGTATTTGGATTGGCTAGAGAAGAAAATCTACCTCACACCCTGGAAGAAAATTGACGCTGTTCCACTCAGTAAGCTTCTTAACAGTTATTTAAATCAGTATATTTCAGTATTTAATTAATTTTCACTTCCAGAATAAAAATTTCCTCACCCCCTTGTCATCCAGGATGTTCATGCCTTTCTTTCTTCAGTCATAAAGAAATTTTTTTTTTTTTAGGAAAACATTCCAGGATTTTTCTCCATATAGTGGACTTCATGGCCAATGGGTTGAAGGTCCAAATTGCAGTTTCAGTGCAGCTTCAAAGAGCTCTGCATGATACTAGCCGAGAAATCTTGTCTAGCAAAATGATCGGTCACAATAAAAATAAATAAAATAAACAATAAAAACATGTAAACTTTTTAACCACAAATGCTCATCTTGCACCAGCCTGACCTTGTGCATTATGTAATCACGTTGAAAAGTTTACACATGATGTAGGTGGAAGTACCGACCCTGTGTTTACAAAGCAAATGTGCAAAAAAGTCAAACGCCCTTTACAAAAAAAAAAAAAAAAAAAATTAAAACAGCGGTTGTATGATTTTGAAAGTTGGAGAAGAAAATGAGATGGAGTTTTTTCTCCCACCCTACCTTTTTGAACTGAAATACACAGACGAAGAACTGACTGCACGTGACCATTTCCAGCGTGATTACGTAATGCGTGAAGATGCGCATCGCAGAGCTAGTGCAAGATGAGCATTTGTGGTTAAGAAGTACATAAATTATTTTTATTTTTTTGGAAAATGACCAATTGTTTAGCTAGATAAGACACTTATTCCTCAGTTGGGATTGTGTAGAGCTATTTGAAGCTGCATTGAAACCGCAGTTTGGACCTTCAAACCATTGGCCACCAAGTCCACTATATGGAGAAAATTCCTGGAATGTTTTCCTCAAGAAACTTAATTTCTTTGTGACTGAAGAAAGAAAGACAAGAATATCTTAGATGACATGGGCTAAGTAAATTATCAGGAAGTTTTCATTTTGGAAGTGAGCTAATCCTTTCATTTAGACCAGACTTGTGGGCTTATTTGACTTGGGCTGGAAAGCAACCACCCAGAACACATGCACAAATGCATGGAAACATGTTTAAAAACACCTGTGATGCTGAAATATGTGTTTTTATTTTCTTTGTCAGGTCTGCTATCTAAGATATTATTGCATAATCCAGAGGACAGGTTCACCATTCCTGAAATTAAGAAACACCGTTGGTTTAGCAGAAGCTTCAAATCAGGTACTGCTTTCAAAGATCAGTGATTAATTATGTTTGTAAGTCTTTCTAGAATGTTTGTGATTCTTTTGGATCTGTATTTTTAACCACAGCAGTTAAACGACAGAGTGACACACCAGTAACCAAGATGCATCGGGCTGATTCTGAGCTCTCACAGCTGAGACGAAAAAACAGGTCAGTATGACAAATATATGAGACAGATGACTTAAAGTTTAGTACAAATACAAATTGTACAGTAAATGCTGTATTTCGTTCTAAGAAGCACATCCATCACTACCTCTGTGTTTCTGTAGTGATGACAGAGCACAGATCTCTAGCTCTCAGCCTGAGCCGCAGGGATTGTGGGAGGAGAAGGAGGTTCCGGTTCACACTGATGTCAGTGTCAGCTTCTCACAGCCTATCTGTGTTGATCACATGCTGCTGGGCACCCAACTGCTTGGCACACCGGGCGCCAGCCAGGTAACCTGTTCTATTAAATGAATATTAGTGAATGTCCAATTTGCAGTTTCAGTGCAGCTTCAAAGGGCTCTACACGATCACAGCCAAGGTATAAGGGTCTTCTCTAATCAAACAATGTTCAAAATTGTTGGCCAAAATGTAGAACCCTTTGAAGCTGCATTGAAACTGCAGTTTGGACCTTCAACCCATTGATCCCCAGTTGCCCATTTATTTACTTAATAAATATTAGTTTTTTTATTAAAGACTTGTTTATTTATTTATTTTCTTCAGAGCCCATGGCAGCGGTTGGTGAGAAGGATGACCAGGTTCTTTACTACGGTAAAGGTAGAACCGTCTTGCGTTGCTCTCCGTGATGCCTGTATTGCTATGGGTCACACATGGAAACAGAGCTGCACCAATCAGGTAACTGGATAAAACAGTCCGTTGTAACATTTAAAGCATTTGAAATCCTTAGCACTAAATCTTGTCTCTTTTTCCTCTCTTTTGATTCATAGGCAACAGTGTCCACAATGGATCGCCGCAATAATAAGCTGATCTTCGTAGTGCACTTCCTGGAAATGGAGGAACGCATTTTAGTAGATTTCCGCCTGTCAAAGGTGAAAATAAGTCTTTTACTTTCATGCTATATGTTATTAATTTAATATACTACACTATAAAGCTTCTAAATTAACTGGTAACATAACTAAAAATAAAATCAAGAATCTTTGAGTGAAACATATCTAATTTTTTCGTTAGCATTATTGATTTGAATAGTCAAGCTCTGTCTTCTCAAAACAATTTTTTTGTGTTCTAGGGTGACGGTTTGGAATTCAAGAGGATATTCCTGAAACTAAAACAGAAGCTGTCTGACATTATTAGTAACCAGAAGGTTTTGCCTTTGATTTGATGTGTCCACATTTTTACATTCAAAGTGCTTTCACACATGCTTACGCTGGTACACTAAGTTGTTTTATGATCGTAGAGCGTATTTAGATTTATATGTTTGTAGTTGTATATGTCTGTTTTACTGATTTGTGTGTGAAAGAGTGAAGAGAAGCTGTCAGGTTCATCTGTTCATTCACGTTCCGTTACTATGAAGAGAGGGTATAATTTCTGCCTCTTGAAAAGATGTGAGATTCTGAATGTGAAAGACAAAATTGAAAATAAATCTGTCATTATTAATGCTGCTTGGCTTAGTCAGCTGTTTAAATAAGAAAGAAGTATGTTACGTGACCATAGTGGAACTTTCTTTAGACAATTCACTGTCTAGAAAATCAAATTAATGCCAGTAATGTTCATCCTTCATTTTATTAAACTTTCATAAAAGAGTACATTTTGTTTGCAAAGACAATTTGTTCAAAAATATCAATCTGGTGTTTACTTAAACGATTGGTTTATCTTAACCCATGTTATTTAGAAGCAGCTGAAATCAGTTTAGTTAACTGTAAGTAGACACATTAAAGGTGAATGCTAAGGTACTCAAATAATCTGTATTCATGTAGAAAGATTGCTGAAAATGTGCTTTGTATTACCACAGAAGTAAACAGTTAAAGGGTTAGTTCACCCAAAAATTACAATTCTGTCATGAGTTTCTCACCCTCATGTATTTCCAAAGCTGTAAGAACTTCTGACCCTGCACAGACATCAATGCAGCTGACACGTTCAAGGCCCAGGAAGGTAGTAAGGACATCATTAAAATGTGACATCCATGTGACATCAGTGGTTTAACCATAATAAATAGCAACTTTATTCAACAATTTCTTCTGGTTGAACCACTGATGTCACATGGACTATTTTAACATTGTCCTTCCTGCCTTTCTGGACCTTGACTATGTCTGATGTTTTGCTGTCTATGCAGGGTCAGAGAGCTTTCCGATTTGATCAAAAATATCTTAATTTGTGTTCCAAAGATGAACGAAGGTCTTGCAGGTTTTGGACGCCAGAAGTAATTAATGATAGGATTTATTTTTGAGTGAATTATCCTATTAAATGTAGCAAAAATTATAACAATCATGCTTTTAATAAACAAAAGTTTGCTTGTATTTTACCAAAACCAGGTTAGCTTGCTGATATCTGAAGCTGTGGCCTAAATGAGAGATGTTTGCTGGTAAACTCTTAAATTGGTATTAGTATAAAATTACATTCAACACCCTTCTTTGTTTACTTCTATTGATGTGAAGTGAATTTATGGTTATAAACATGATTGTGCCTTGGGTTTAGCTTGAGGCCATGACTGTTATAGTTACATTAACCGGCTCCTCGCCAGGGGGGAGGTTTGTAGGTGTTGCGCTTGGCCTTGGCAGTGTCATTGGTGCCGCTGCAAGAAAACATATTTTATTTGCATTGCTGAAGTTGAAGCGCAAATTATTCTCATTTTTTTGGTATGAGTTGGATTAACAAATGTCATGAGGTACCTGGACTAGCTGATTGACTCGGCTGTCCTGTACCTCTGTCCCCCTCTGCCGTTCCACTAACTTCATCCTCAGGGAAGTTAATGTTCTCTCTAGACTGGCTGTTCTGCCTGAAAAGCACAGATAGTATTAAAGTAATAATGAAATGACAAAAAACAATCAGATAACTGTAAAAATATAAATTGTTTAATATCAACATACCTTCCAAATATCAAGTCATGAAGGCCTGTAAAGTGTGAAAGTTGTATTAGCATGCAACCATGCTAGAGTGTTAACTAACCAATGTTTGATTTCTTGAAACAATTAAGATGCGTAACTCACGTGGGTTATTGTTGCGGTTCCGTACCACATACATGAAGAGCAGTACAGTGATTATTGTGGCTATGATCATGCCCCCAATGGCTGCCCCGATCACAGCTGGGTAGGCATTGAAGGGAGGGTCGGCTGGAAGACAGCATACCTATTTCAGCTTCACAAAACCAGTGTCACAATTGCATAGTTTACTATGGCAATCGGACAATTTCTTACGAGCTTACTCCATAATATTAACTGTAATGTACATGGTTTTTGGGAATAAGCTTAAACACTTGGGTTAATTTGTATTTTGGCATAGCATCATTAGCATATATGATTATACAAGCTTTCTTTAGAAGTAAGTTATTAGACAGAATGAGATGAGTAGATAAAGTAACCTCAGGAAAGAGCAAGTTGACAGGTAAAGAGGAAAGGAACAGAAGAAGGGAGATGTGTGAGTATGGAAGTGGTCAAGTGATTGCGCTTTTCACCTGAATGGACAACAAAACAAAAAACAACAGCATTAGATTTTCAGTGAGTGGTAACCAAAAAAACAACACTCCAATCTTGCACATTTTCTAACCGCATCAAATTATGTGTTGCCTTTCTTAGGTGTTTTTATATAAATGATTGTTATCCATGTGTAGATGTGCACTGATTGTCAGATATTCAATGCCCTTTGTAAGTGTTCTCACCTGGGCTCTTTATCTCTGAAGGGTTTCCAGTGGTGCGATGGTTAATGGCAGTAACCCGAAATGCATAGGTACCAGTGGGATCCAGATTGTTGATTTGGTAGTGTCGGGAATCTGGATCTAGATCTACCAGTTTCTGCCAGGGAAGGTCACTGTTTCTTTTCTTCACAGGTTCAGGGAGCCTCTGGCGCTCGATGAAGAACGCGGTGAGGTTACCCTCAGTCTGGAGCTTCCACTCTAGGTCAACATCTGTCCTTTGACGGCTGCTATAAATAATCTTACTGATGCTTATATTTGGGGGCATTGGGTACCCTGAAACAGGTTGATTTAAAAAGTCAATCATTTATATGTAAAACCGGCTAATATAACCAAAGAGTGGGCTACTGGAATTAGGAAGGGTAGCATGAATCCTTGTACTTATCTATCTTGTATAGCAGGGCTGGGCAACTTTGGTACTGGAGGGCCAATGTCCTGCAGAGTTTCAGTAGCCCCTCATTGCAGTACACAAGATCCAGGGGGCGAGGTTACATCCATATGCAGAGGATGGAGATGGGTAGGTTTAGGGTTTCCGGGGCTAGAGACGGGTTTAGGGATATGTAAGGTGGAAGGAGTTGGATCTTGGTCCAACTTCGCCCTCATGGATCTTGTGTTCTGCAGTGAGGACCATCTCCAGAGTTGGACATGAAGAACAAGCTAATTCAGAGGTCTTCAACCCTGCTCCTTGGGACCCACTCTCATAGAAAGTTTATTTCCAACCGGTTTCAGCACACCTGCCTGCAATTTTCAAGCAGTCTTGAGGAGCTTTATTGGCAGCTTCAGATGTGTTTGATTAGGGTTGTAGCTAAACTCTTTAGGATAGTGGGTCCCCAGGAACAGGTTTAAAGACCTCTGAGATAATCAGTGTCTTCAAGATCACTAGAAAGCTACAGGTGGGTGTGTTTGAGGGCTGGAGCTAGACTCTGCAGGACAGTGGTCCTTCAGGACCCAAGTTTCCTAGCCCTGTTGTATAGTAAACCTGTGTAGACTGTCAGTGTAACATTTAAAAGCTTGCTTACTTTTCACCATCAGCATAATGGGGATCTCTGCCCCACCAACTGCATTGGTAGCTGAACACCAGTAATGGCCAGTGTCTGTCTCGCTGTCCGTTTCCCGCACGGTCAAGTTGGTCCAGGCAGCAGCTCGCTCCAGGACGTACTTCTTAGGAATTTCATTCACATGCTGTTTCAGGTTGTTGTACCAGGTGATCTCTGTTACAGGGTAGTTTCTACTCAAGATACAGGTGAGCTGGGCATCACTGCCCTCATAGACGGTCATTGCACTGCGCTGGGTCAATAGGACTGGTGCCTCTGAAGACAATAAGAAAGGACACAGTTTTAAAATGATTGTTTTACAATCCAGAACAGTAACGATTGACCCTTTCTTACCTAGTTTTAAAACACACTGTTTGGTCTCCTTAGTCAATGGATGTTTTGCATGGCATACGAAGGCCTTGCCACTGTAGGTAGCACTTGACCGCAAAACCAGGATGTTCGCATTCTCCTCAGATGTGCCTTGCATGTCTCCTAAACTGGACGACCACCATACCAGGGCTCGAGGAAACCCACCCTCCCAGGAGCAGGACAGCATTAGGTACTCATTGTTTCGAGTTGCATAAGCAGAACACTTCGGCTCTCCATAGGGCATCCCTGGGATCAAGAGAATGTACAATCTATTTAGTGACCATTTGATGATCTCAAAGTGAACAAGGTGCTCTTGATTTTACACTTACAAGTTCTGACACTGCAGCTTTTGATTTCATTCGATGCAATGTGTGAGCCTTGGCAGATGAAGATGGAGTTGTTTGCAGTGTCTTGACCTTTCTGAATCTTGGTGATGTTTGTGAGTCCCTCGCTTTCTTCTCCAAAAACGTACGGGGTCCATCTTAAAGAGGCAGCAGGGATACCGCCCTCCCAGGTACACTGGAGAGCCAGGTCAGTGTGATTGTTTACTGGTAGGATTGAGCAAGTCGGAGCGCCATCTGGAGGATCTGTGGGAACAAAATCATTGTGTAACACAGGGCAGTGAAATGGATCTTAGGTAATTTGGGCCAATTTAGGAAACTGATAGAGGCAGAGAAGCGTTCCTGAAATTGAGCCAAATGAAGAGGTCGGATTAGGTGTCTACACAATGGTAACAGCTAGTTGACTTCTAGAAAGTTCAGGAGTATCATTCCTGCTATAACTAAGCTAAATTTAAAGTCATATCATGGGAAGTTGTTGCTGTGTTAGTATACAGAATCGGTGGGGTTGTTAGTACCCCAGGTCAGTCAAGAGTAGATGTACATTCAAGGCATGAAGGGGAGATTGAGGTGTTATGACAATACAATACAAGGCCTTCTGGCCTTTCTTGACTTGTCATAGCACAGAAACAATCACACCAGCTGTATACCTTCGGCTCTCAGAACTGTCCTTCACCTCCTCCAGATGCACGTCCACAATCGGCCACTCTGGAAGTCTGACACCCTTGTTTACGTAACTGTCTGTACCTTCGTGTGTGCGTGTTAGTGTGAATGAAAAGGTGTAAGAGGAAGCAAATGCCAGAAATTCCAGAAGGAAACTTGAGGAAGCTATAGAAGGACAGATTGAAAGGCGGCCAGCAGAATCCAGGCAGGGATTTGCGGGAGCACTCACAGTAGACGGTGAGGGTGATGGTTTTCCTGGAGCGGGTGTTGAGGTAAGTGTTCTGAGCCAGGCATGCGTAGTGGCCCGTGTGCATGCGGAGGATCCTGTTGATGGTGTACTGCGGACCCGCGAACACCTGGGAGTTGTTGTAGAACCAGACGTACTGACTTGGGGGATTAGAAGATGCTTGACACAGGAGAGAAACCGTCTCTCTTTCCAGGGCGGAATAACCCCGCTCCGTTACTGAATAAGGGGTGACATCGATCTGAGGCTGGTCTGGACCAACTGGAAAAGAACCACAGATGTTTACCTTTTTAAATCACACACTAAAACAATATGATGCACCAAAGAGTACTTAGGGGAGTTTCTTACAAATGGTGTCAAGCCAGACACGGTCACTGCGCTGCTGGTTGACCTGGTTGCTGGCAATACACCTGTACCATCCAGTGTGATTTCGGTTGACATCAGTGACATTTAATCGGTTGTCGTCATAGATCTCGGCCACGGTGGTGAGCTGGCTTTCCCGGCTCTCCAGTTCCCAGATGTAATTAATAGGCCCCGTGCCATTCTCCAGGCCACAGCGCATGGTCACTGACGTCCCCTCCACTGGTGAAGAGTCGCTCATCACAATGTAAGGTTTGGTCACTGGCACTGTTAAATTGATTACAAAATGGAATTATACTCAACCAGCAATATAACAATAGTTTTGATGTACAGTATATGCTAGTTAAAGGGATAGTTCAATCAAAAAAGAAAATTCTGTCATTAATTACTCATCCTCATGTTGTTCCAAACCTGTAAGAGTATTGTTCATCTTCGGAACACAAATTAAGATACTTTTGATGAAATCTGAGACTCACTGATGTCACATGGACTATTTTAATGATGTCCTTACTACCTTTCTGGGTCTTGAACTTGGTAGTTTTGTAAAGAAACTCACAGAAAGTTTGTTGTTTGATTCAGAAAGCTTTCGGATGTCATTAAAAATATCCTAATTTGTGTTCCAATGATGAGCGAAGGTCTTACGGGTTTGGAACGACAAGAGGGTGAGTAATTAATGACAGAATTTTCATTTTTGGGTGAACTATCTTTAGAAGAACATAGTTCTTAATGGTAATTTAGGGTTTCTACACCACTTTAAATGTTAATGGCAATCTAAATAAACCTTGAACTTAGTTAGCCATTGTTAAGATTGGTACATAGACATCCCTTGATTACCACTGACCTAAAACGCGCAGAAATACATAGTAGTAATACAGCTTGGCTCCTTCAGGGGTATCATAGAGTGCCTGGCAGGTATACACTCCTTCTGCAGCCAGAGGAAGCTTCTCAATGGACAGAGAGGCACTGTTGCTGATTACTGTCAGATCGCCCAAGTCATTGGCTAATTTCTGTATCTTAGGGCCCTTCCCAAAGTTGTACACGATGGCACGGATGGTGTCGGTGCCTGGTTTGGTGAAGCCCCAGATGTAGACATCGGGCAAGGTAGGGCCACATTCCAAGATCACACCACGTCCCACCACGCCATTGGTCCTGGTTTCGCTATATACCACCTGCCCGGGGTCCAAGATCTCTACGCCTGGAAGAGCACACACAAACTTTGAATTTGGCAGTGCTCCAAGTTATTATTAGCATTGATTAAATTACAATGGGTATATCATGAGTGCATTTTGACAATGTGCATACTGTATATAATTGTCCTCATTTGACAAATCAGATTCTGGACGAAAACAAATACTTTCATTCAAGTGGAACAGTTAACAAATGTATGATTGGAAGTATTGGTTGACAGCACTGAACAAAATATTATAAAATATTAAAAATGGTTGTTGATATTCTTACCTTGAATGAGGAGGGGTAGAAATAAAACAGTCAGGCAGATGTAAGGCACCCCTAAAACTCTGTGAACCATGGTGCCATGACTCTCATATCCAATGCATTGACCAAGATGTAAAAAAGCACAAAAACAGTCTCCAAAATAATAATAAAAAGAGAGAGAAAGAAATATCCAGTGAATATTATGTGACCTGTCCGAGCTTATTACTGCCGAAGTCCACAAGCTTAATGAGAGAAAGAGGCAGCTGAGTCTTTCTAAACTGATTTGGCTTGAATAATTCAGAGATCTTCCCTCCATGTACAAGAATACAGTGGACTGGAGTAGAAAGGTTTAGAATGACACAATGATAGCTGTGTCTCATATATTATTGAAGGTTGCGGGATGGATGGCCGTTCTTGCATTCCATCACCCACAGTGAGAAAGAAAAAACCTCTGTTACATCTTAGTTTCATCACAATGATTTATTCTCTTATATAAATAAACAAAAAAGTGCTTTAATAATTGTCCTACACCATTAATAAATTCAGCAAGTTGTTGCAGCAAGACATCTGTTTCATCAGTCTGGATTTGGTTACAATCCATGCAATCCATGTCTAACTACCAAAAGGTTTTAATGCAGGCTGCATGTAAAGGTAGGTTGTGGCCAAAGTGCAATTAAAAAAAATCTAAATTAAGATTCCAGTTAGTTAGCCAGGTTCACAGCCTGAGGAGATGCACTTTAATCACAGATCCTGGCTCTTCTCTGAGCACATCCCTCTCAGAGTTTAAGGTCAGAATTGTACTAGTGTGTGTGTGTATGTGTGTGTGTGTTTCCATCCACGACAGCTCAGTCAAGCAGAGGAAACAGAGTGCTCCCTACATTCATTCATGAGTTTCTCATGTTACGCTTCCATGTAAAGTGCATAAACACACCAGGAAAGACAGTTAAGAATGCAAAGGTGCACACCCATATACAGTTGTGGTCCAAAGTTTTCATACACCATGCCCAATCTGCAAAATGTTAATTATTTCCTCAAAATCAAAGGGATCATACAAAATGCATGTTGTTGTTTTTTTATTTAGTACTGACCTGAATAAGATATTTCAAATAAAAGACATTTACATATATTCCACAAGAGAAAATAATAGCTGAATTTATAAAAACGACCCTTTTCAAAAGTTTACACACTCTTGATTCTTAGTACTGTGTTGGTACCTGAATGATCCACAGCTGTGTTTTTTTGTTTAGTGATAGTTGCTCATGAGTCCCTTGTTTGTCCTGAACAGTTAAACTGCCTGCTGTTCTTCAAGAAAATCCTTTAGGTCCCACAGATTCTTTGGTTTTTCAGCATTTCTGTGTATTTGAACCCTTTCCAACAATGATTGTATGATTTTTTTTACATTTAGGGACTCATATGCAACTATTACAGGAGGTTCAAATGCTCGCTGATGCTTCAGAAAGAAAAAAACAATGCATTAAGAGCTGGGGGTGAAAACTTTTGAACAGACTTAAGAATTTTCTTATTTTGACTAAATATCATCATTTAGTACTGCCCTTCAGAAGCTAAAAAAGATACTTATGTTTCCCAGAAGACAAAAGTTAAATTTACCCTGATCTTCAAATTCCAAAAGTTTTCACACTCAGTGAGTGTTTGAACCTTCTGTAATAGTTGCATATGAGTCCCTCAGTTGTCCTCAGTGTGAAAAGATGGATTTCAGAATCATGCAGTCGTTGGAAAGGGTTCAAATACACAAATTCACTTGTGTATTTTACCCCGCCAAACACGACTTGGCTAGTTTTGAATAGCAATTGGGTTGGTTTTGTTGTGAAACCTGGCAACCCTGAATGCAGTTATATTGAAAAGCGTTCAGTACTTCTTCTGCTACAAGTTCTATAAATATTCTATTGGTCTGAACACACAAGGTTGCTGTTTCACTGCTGACACACTCATACAAATAGTTCATAATCTGAGTTGTGATTAGTTCTGTAAGCAGACGAAACCACCTGTGATCTGTCATGCTATGTTCACGCCAGATGGCATACAGTATGTCGTATAATAAATGCAATCTATAAATAGCTTTAATCAGATTGCTATTTCATTATAAATCTTGTGTAATCATCACAATCACTTCTTTTAACATTTTGCATTGCATTGCATCATCACATCCTGGTAAAATGCAAGAAGAATATTCAAACTTATCAGTTATAATCATACTAAACTTACAAAAAAAAATACTTAAGCCAATATTTATTTAAGTATTTATTAGTAGAAAAGAGAAACAAAAAAATCACAAGTGGTTAAAATATTACATCATTAACAGCTTATTCAATACCATACGGTCACTGTAACAACACACAAATACATATAATGTAACCCATCACATTTTTGCACACTTTCTCGTGCTCTATACACTATATAAATATTCCTTACGCAGTTATTACAATTGCAGTGCATGGAAGAACTTTGTACCATTGTGCATGAATGTCACAAAGCATAATGTAAACAATAATAAAGGACAAATGACCAAAGAGATTCACAGTTCTACAGAAATACTTTCTGGAATTGCTGGTGTGCATGTAAAAAAAACTGTCACATATATATATATACAGCATATACATTTTAACGATGCAAAGAAACATGAATAATGATTACAATGTAAAATATTGTTTAGATCATGTGATTGTTGCACGTTTCACTTTTAAGAAAGCAGCAAAAAGACCCATTTAAATAACACAAAATTAAATTTTTTCAAGAATTTATCTAAGGAAATATATTTAACTGCTATCATGTTTTTGTCTTATTACGAAAGCAGCTGTTTGGAAATTAAATACAGTGGAAATCCCAAATGACATAAAACAACAGAGTGATGCATAACTGTACAAAATACAATAAATAATATGCGCCTGTTGTAAATGAAGTGTACGGACCACCGACCTACTTTAAGACAATGAGAATCAGATTTATTCTGCGCATAGATCCAAACTCTACTTTAATCTGTAATTATTTGCAGATTAATTCTAAGCAATATTACCAAAAATTGAAAATACGCATGCAAATCCAATTATGCTTAGAGGATAATATTTTTAAAAATCTATTCAGAAAGAACACAATATAAAAGTACACAATAACCAGAGCAACTGAAGAAAGACAGACATAGAGGTCACAAATGCATTTATACGTACTGTTCTTTCGGGAAGGTGTATGAGGAGATGGGGCCGGGGGGTGTGGGGTACGTGAATATGGCGGTCTGGTTACCGTGCTGAGTGTAGGGGTTTTGGGGCAGGAAGGTCAGAGGAGGTTGAATGGGAGGAGAGTGTTGCTCCAGATAATCCTCTTTGTTACACGCCAAACGGTAACTCACGTAGTCGGCTGTATTTGGGAGCTCGTCGTAGAACCTCCCGGGGCTCTGTGGGAACAAAGATACAAGGTCAGAGAACGAGAGAATTGCGCTGTGCATATTTAATGAGTGCGCTTAGGCACTCAGCTGACACTGTCACCCTGATATTATGCACTCTAGTCAAGTTTGGGCCTTTTTCTAATTCAGAATACATAAATGTTTCAAAAGTAGCAAAGTTCAAAGAAGTTATATGGAGTTATTGTTAAAACACTGCGTTACTCTGTGATAATGAATTATTTAGGACTCAACTTGGAAGTGGTAGCGTGTTTGTTGTCTTCTCCAGTAGGAGGCGCTCTCTGCTTACTATGTCTGTGAGGCCAAAGGGTATTCAGGTTTATCATTAAAGCCTCAGTACCTCTATTCAGGTCGGTGGCCAGACCATGGTGCATTAGTGCATCTTTTCATCTGATAAAATGGCAAGAGCCCACACTGGTGTTTCTGTGGCTTTACTGAGTGCTCTCTTACCTGGAAGTCATCAGCTGCCTTCTTTTTAGACGAGGAAGGCTTTTTGTGGGCAGGGGAAGAACTATCTCTGCAACAATGGAGAGGGAGAGATAGAGGATCTTAACTAAAACAATGGCATAAAACAACTACAGGCCAGATTGCGTTTTGTTTTATGTGGTAGAATTTTTAGAAATTGTACTAAAACAACAGTATAACATTGAAAAAAATAATGTATTTTAACTATGAGCTTAGTTGTTAATGTAATTATGTCATTTTAGCTTTGGCATAATTCATTGTCAAATAATATAAAAGGCTACAAAGAGAATTAATAAATACAAAATATAAAATAAATTAGACAAAATATAAAAATGATGTATGTATAAAAACGATGTAAATGTATTTTAATACTGAATGTTCTATAAATGTGTGTGTGTGTGTGTGTGTATATATATATGAGGTATAATTTTATGTGATATGATATAATTATATATTAATATTTTTAAAAATAATATATAATATATTAATATATATAATGCATTATATTAAACAAACACAGAAACAGATAAATAATATATTAAAATATGAATAAATAATACAAAATATAAAAAATTATATTATTAAAATACTAAATGTTACATATTTTTATAATATATTTTATATTATATATATATATATATATATATATATTGTATTTTTACATCGGTACAATATAAGCACATATACATATTTTTAAAATATTAAATATATATTAAATATGATTAAATAATATGAGATAAAATGAACGTTTTTAAATATTACATACAATGTTTTGTAAAAATTTATCTAGGATAGTAACTGATAATTTGATATGATATATAATTATATATTAATATTTTTTAGAATATTTCATGTTTCTGCATATTATATTATTACAGTATTAGATAAATCAGATATTAAAATATGAACAAACAAATTATACAAAATCTAAAAATAATAATAATAATAATATATAATAATATAAAATGTTACATATATTTTTTATATTACATATTATATGATTTTATATATATTATATAGAGATTTTCTGTATTTTTTACATGTGTATAATAATATTATATAAAGTGTATTATAAATAAGCATATTTTTTAAATATTAGTAAAAATATATATTAAATATGATTAAATAAAATTGAGATAAAAATGAAACATTTTAAATATTACATACAGTGTTTTGTAAAATGTATCTAGGATAGTAAATGATGAAATAAAGTATATGATATACGATATATTTATATATTAATATTTTTAGAATATTTCATAGTTCTTCATATTACATTACAGTATTTATTATTATGTCTTACATGTCTATAGTTATTAAAATACAAACTAAATACATTATACAAAATAATAAATGTATATTTATATATAAATGTATGATATATGATAACATTTTATATATATTATATACATTTTATATTTTTTTTGTATTTTGTTTTGTTTTACATGTGTACAACAATATTATAAAAAGTGTAAAGAGTGTATAAGCATATATACATATATTATTTACATAATGTAGTTCACATTTTTATTATTAAATCTGATTTAATAATATGAAACAAACAAAATACTAAAAATATTATATAAAATGTTTTGTAAAATTTAGCTAGGTCGATAACTGAGGTAAGAAAATATGCTTTGTAGACACTTTAGTCATTATTTGGGCCTCCATAATGAAATATCAAAATTTTATACATGTATCCTTGCACATTTTAGCATTAAAATGAGTTGAATACTTACGAATCATTGTCTGACCCTGCATGTTTGTGTCGCTGTTGTTTTTTGACCAAATATATTGTGCCAGCTATACTGAGGATGATGCCCAGTGCAATCACCCATCCAAGGACACCCATCACCCTCTCTGCAGCACTCAGTGGCTGGGGTTTCTCTGCAGGAAAAATACATGTTGGGCATCTCCTCACTAACTCCACCATATACTCTACATAACACATCAGGTCATTTACTTTTTTATACTCGGTTGTTCTTAAGTAATCAAACATGACATGCCTCTGAAACATGTTTCCGCTCTAACATTAACAAGAATAGCTCTATTGTACGGCCCCGGCCTATTGTTTTGTGTTGATGAGAAAAAAAACCCACACATCCGGCTCACATGCCCTTCTTTTGTGCAAACTCATACCAACAAATGGGGCTGCCATAGAAGGGATTCATGGGAGCTTTCCCTTAGGTCACTGTGTACATAAAACAACAATGATGTAAATGCCAACTAGTGAAAAAGAGGATTTGTCGTGGTGCTCTAATGGCCGTAAAAGAGATGTTAATGGCATAATGTGTCCACTCGAAACAGACAACACCCAACCTCAAATATGTGGCCGGCACAAACAATGCCCTGATCCGATGACCCCAAATATACCACTTAAATAGCTTTGCTTGGAAAACTGTGCTTATTCATTTATTGATTCTGATGTATCAGAAGCAATACATTATTCAGACAAAGGAGACTTTATGATATACATTTTATCTTGACTATTTTAACTGACTTGATTTATACGTTTTATTTCAGCAGAGAATTCATAAGACTTATTAACACTTGTGTTTCACAATAAATACAGCAAACACTGTATATCTGAATATGTTGTTCTTGGCAGCATTATAAAGTTTAACACATAATGAACACAAAAAAACATCAAGAGTTTCCTGAATAAATTAAGCAACGTTAACACAATTATGTTGTACAAACTATACCGAACCAACAGGGCAAGTTCTATCATTATTGTAAAAATGATCGAAGAAACTTACAAATGAAAAAACACTCAAATTAGCACAAAACACAATGTATTAGAAATTGTACAGCACATCATATGAAAGTACAGTACAACACCTGCAAAAGACCAATGTAACATTCAACCAGTTTGTTCCTCAGTGTCATAAAAAGGAAATAATCTAGCATTTCAAAGCACTTTTGTAGTACAATGTTTTTATATCATCTTAAATAATGTCAAACAAGAACCCATATTTTATTGCAGCCACTGAGACATGCAGTGAATCACTGACTCTTGAAAGCTACAGCCACGGTTTATTTGTGTGATTTATATCTAGACATATATTCATATTCTTTATAGGTAGTATTTGACTACTGCAGTGCAGGGAAACGCAGTTTATTGTACTGTATTATGAAACCTGTGATTAAAGCAGCCTGAAATTCACTTTTCTGTTTCAATAAACAAAAAACACAATATCTGACAAAACAAGGCAATATTTCCATGAATCATGCGCAAAACTACAGGTTTATATACAGTGTAAGACTTTCACAACTTATAGGTTACAGTGAAGTTTTAATTGCTCTTGAGTAAACACTAGCCCGAGGCAGAAATTCTTTCTCAGTACAACGGAACTGTCAAGACATGTATTCTCTTCCAAGCAAATACCTAGTTTATGTTAGAGATGTTAACTCTGTTACAAAACCTACTGTCAGCTTTGTAAATGTAATGGAAAATAACTAATCTGGGCACCATCACAGAAACTGTGTACCACGTACATTGTGCTCTGTACTAAGGAATGTAAATCAAATTCGGTTTCAACAGAGTTTGAAGTTAGCATGTTGCTAAGTGAACAGCACAATACTCTAAAAACAATCCACACAGAACACAACACAACTGATTTCAGTACAGTTTGAAGTTAGCATGTTGCTAAGCTAACATTGTTACAAAACCTTGTGATTTAACATCCTACGACACTGAAAGTGACTACACTGTAAAAAATAAAAAACACAATTTGTTGAGTCAGCTTAAAATAATGTGTTAGCCTGCTGCCTTAAAATTTTAAGTTCAGTTAACTAAAATAAGTTTAGTCAACTTGAAATGTTAAGTTGTACTAAGTAACAACTTAGATATTCATGTTTGTTAAACTTAACAGATGGGTAAGTAACCCAGCTGCCTTAAAATGTGAAGTTGATTCAACTCAAATATCTAAGTTGTCACTTAGTATAATTTAATAAACTTTTTTTTTGAGTTGACTGAACTTAAAATTTTAAGGCAGCCAGGTAACAAATTATTTTAAGTTGACTCAACAAATTGTTTTTACAGTGTAGTCTGGGATGCTAACATAGGTAGAAACTCAGTGTGTGACATAAAAAGCACTCTAAACGAGAGATCGCAAATTACAATTGATTTCAATAGAGTTTAAAGTTAGAATGTTGCTAAGCTAACAGCACTTCTATAAAACCTTGTTATTCAACATCGTAAACAACATTTAAGGTGACCAATTTGGGATAAACATAGGTAGAAACTCAGTTTATAAACTAAAAGCACTGCACGGGAGAATGCAATTCAAAATTTCAATAATTCCAATGATTCCAATACAGTTTTAAGTTAGCATGTTACTAGGCTAACAGCAATTCTACAAAACCTTGTGAGCCAGCATTGTAAACAACACTGAAAGTGACTGATTTGAGATGCCAACATAGGTAGAAATTTAGGGTGTGACATAAAAAGTGCTCTGCACGGGAGAAACCAATCACAATTGATTCCAGTATAGTCTGAAGTTAGCATGTTGCTAAGCTAACAGCACTGTTACAAAACCTTGTGATTTTCCCTGCTAAAAAAACAATAGAAACCATCATAGAAATTATAATGGTTTCCACTACAAATACCATTACAAACATTACAAACCATCAACTTATAATCATTAAAACCATTTAAAAATGGTTTTCTGTAGTGTGTTTTGGGACACATTCCATTAGGATTTAGTGGTTTTAACAAGCCACCAATAGAAGGTGACCAATTACCAACAGAAACCCACAGGGTCCTTACAGTTTCCATTAAAACCAAAACTAAGTCCCATTATAACCAGTAAAACCATTAAAAATTTTGTGATGGTGTCTATTGTTTTTTTCAACAGGGTTATTATCCTAAATAACACTGAAAGTGACAAATTTGGGATGCCAGCATAGGTAGAAATTCAGTGTGTCACATAAAAAGCACTCTGCACAAGAGAACGCAATTCACAGCTGATTCCAGCACAGTTTGAAGTTAGCATGTTGCTAAGCTAACAACACTGTTAGAAACCTTGTGAGGCAGCATCCTAAACAGCATTGAAAGTGACCGATTTGCGATGCTAGCATAGGTCGAGATTCTGTAAATAGTGCTCTGTACTAAAGAATGCAAACTACAATCAATTCAGAACCTTGTGATTTATCATCCTAAACACTGAAAAGTGACCCATTTGGGATGCCAGCATAAGTAGAAATTCTGTGTGTCACATAAAAAGCACTCTAAACGAGAGAACACAACTCAGAGCTGAATCCAACACAGTTTGAAGTTAGCATGTTGCTAAGCTAACAGCACTGTTAGGAATCATGAGGCAGCATTCTAAACAATATTGAAAGTGACCGATTTGTGATGCCAACATAGGCTGAATTTCTGTAAAGACTGCTCTGTACTAAAGAACGCAAATTACAATCGGTTTCAATAGTATAAAGTTAGCATGTTGCTAAGCTAACAGCACTGTTACAAAACCTTGTGATTCAACATGATAAACAACAGACCAATTTGTGATGCCAACATAGGCCAAAACTGTGCGTCATGTAAACAGTGCTCTGTCCTACAGAACGTAAATCACAATTTCAATAGTTTGAAGTTAGCAAGTTGCTAAACTAACACCACTGTTACAACCCCTTGTAATTTAACATCCTAAACAACATTGAAAGTGACCAATTGGAGATGCCAACATAGGTAGAAATTTGTGTGTCACATAAAAAGCACTATGCACAAGAGAACGCAATTTAAGTTGTTAAGCTAACAGCACTGCTACAAACCCTTGTGATTCAACATCCTAAACAACATTGAAAGTGACCAGTTTGCTGCTAAGCAAACAGCACTGTTAGAAAACCTTAAACCAGCATCCTAAGTGACCGATATTCAATGCCAACATAAGCAGAAACTCTGCATCACGTAAAAAGTGCTCTGTATTGAAGAACACAAATCACAATCGATTTCAATAAAGTTGGAAGTTAGCATGTTGCTAAGCTAACAGCACTGCGACAAAACCTTGTGATTCAACATCATAAACTACATTGAAAGTGATCAGTTTGGGATGCCAACATAGGCAGCCTGTTGCTAAGCTCACACCACAGTACTCTATATATAAACATTCTCAAACATTTAGTAAAATATTTAATTACATTTAAATATGTATATCACTATTATAAGAAAAGTAACTTTCAATTGCATAAGAACTTATAAATGACACTTAGATTATCTGATCTTAGTTTCATTTTTGCCACTGAGGCGCCGCAGATTATTATGGGACAGTGTTCTATAGTACATTGTAATGCTGATTTAGAATTTGGCTAAAATTAGACATTTCAAGAGGTAGCATAATTATACAAATAATTATGCATAATCACAATGGCTGCCCTAAACAGCTAGCTAGGTTTTGAAACAGAGAAATTTCATCAGGCAACAATATGGCCAATCCTTGGTCAATTTCCAAACACCCATCATCAGTTTGGATTCTCATGTCAACAATGTCCTCTAGGTGATTCAAATCCATTGTCAGCTGTAATCCCAAAGCCTGCTTCAAATGAAAGGAGATGGCAAGGAACGAGAAGATATCATAAAACGACTATGCTGAGAAGCTCAAAGTCTTGAGTTCTACACATACCACTCTTCTTTAGAGATGACAGAGCCGTCCATCTGAGGAATCATGTCCACTGAGACCTCCACCTCAGATCCATAATCGTAAATGTAAGTCTGCTCGCTATGTCCGCATCTCTCATGGTCCTCAATAAGTCCCGTGTGGTAGGCCTTCATCCTGCTGTCATGGCAGTTGTGGAACTCCTGAATGCTTCTTCCTAATGTATTGGAGCTTCTGTAGAGTTCCAGCTTCTTCTCTTCATCTGAGTCTTCGGAGAAGGTCAGACTATGAGGTACTGAGGGGTGTGAAGGCACGCTGCCAGGCTTGCTGTAACCATTTCCAAGGATTTGCTTCTTGGTACTGTAATCTCCTTTAAACATGCTTCTCCGGCGATAGAAAAACACTACCAGGAGTGTAATGGCGGCCAACAACACTGTGCCACAAGAAACAGCACCACCAATGATGGCAAAAATTTGCCGTGGCTCCTCAGACATCTCATGTGTGGAGTTAGGGGATTCTGGGTAAGGAAGAGATCACCTCCATTAAGTATAACAATATGAGGTTGTTAAAGACCTTGTGCGCAGTTTTCTTTCCTGTGTTGGTGTATTTCCTTAGCAGGAAACAGGAAGTGGGATCACAGCAAAGGGCTTGTATCTTTACATTAAAGGCTGTTAGACGACTATTCAAAAGTTTGGGGATGGAAAGATTCTTTATTTTCTTATTCTAAAAAAATTAACATAAAAGGTTTTATTTTAGATCTTTTAGGAGTACACTAGCATAATGGACTGTGGCTAAAAGCCACAGAGCTTTTAGTCACTGTCAGAGAATTTTGATTTCACAAGGTCTTTATAAAAGCAACATGGGAAGAAAGAGGGAGTTGTAATGGGAAAGACTTTTCATTTCTTTGTATTTCTTTCCCATGGGATAAAATCTGAGGTTGCCATCATTATGCCACAGACACTGAACCATGCAACAGACCAGAACCACACATACATGTACACACAAGTAAACGTGCAGTTTCTATAGACCACACCTTATTCTCACAGCATGCAAAGCGAAAAATATGACTCAAGAGATCCTCATAGACAAAGGTTTATTCAGAAGCCACATGCAGACAACATGCAGCCACATGCATAGTGCTGCGCCAGCAAGCAAGTTAAAACAAAAACCTTAGGGCTGAAGGAAAAAATACAGGCAGGAGAGTGAGCGTCCACACTTCAGGCAGTGAACATCTACATTGTTTATTGACAAACAATGGCATGATAAGTGATGTTTCAGAGGCAGTCGAGTGTAAGCTTAAGGTAAAAGACTAAAAAGTTCTCATGCACAGAAGCAGTTAAGCTGCATGCTTTCAGTCGAGTAAGAAGTGTAAACACGCACCTGTGACAATGACTTCAACGGACGCAGAGCCTGTCCCAATGCTGTTGGTGGCCTCACAGACGTATGTGCCAGCGATGTCATAGGTTACAGGACCTTTAAACATCAGCACATCGTCACGAAGCTCTGCTGTACTCGGCATAGTTCCATTCAAGCTAGAGAGAGAAATGCTCATCAGGTCGTGCATGAGATTTAACTGATGTTAAAATGACAACAACTGAAAGAAGCATTAAAGGGGTGATATTATGCTTTTTCACTTTGTGAACTTTAGTCAGTGTGTGGTGTGTATCTTTGGGCATAAAAAAGATCTACAAAGTTACAAATCTCAAAGTCCACTCCAAAAGGAGATATTTTGTTTTTAAAAAATCCCTTTTTGAGAACTACAACGAACAGCTCCTTTGGACCACAACGTTTGTTTTCCGCATGCAACGATGTCACAACGCGGTCCATTAGAATATCATTAAAATAAATCCCACCCATGGAAATTTAAATTGTTGGAGGGAGGGTAGGGAAGAGGTGGGGGATTAGCTTAACTTTAGCGATGCAGCGCGGAGAGCCACTTCAACGAGCCGCAGCATGGCGGGTATTAACCCCCCCTCTGGGGAGGAATCGATGCGTTTTTGTAAGAAAAATATCCATATTTAAAACGTAAGAATCAGTTTAATCTAGCTTGCGCTAACAGTAACAGTTGTACTTGCATCTTCGACAAGGAGTGTGGCAGTACTGAAACACCGTCTAACATGTTCACCAATCGCAACACAGTGGGACAGTTAACCAATCACAACACATTTCGTTTTTCAGAAGGCAGGCCTTCATTAAACCCTGAACTAATCGAGCCTTATGTGCCAGGCTGGGAGAGACGTATTGTAATAATGTAAATTCTGTTAAAAAATAATGCGTTTTTTGAACCACCAAGCATGAAAGCATGTTCTAGTACACCCCCAAAACAAAATCAAGACTTGTAAAAGTGCATAATAGGACCCCTTTAAAGGGATAGCTCACCCAAAAATGAAAATTCTGTTATTATTACTCAACCTCACGTTGTTCCAAACCCGTAAGACCTTTGTTCAACTTTGGAACACAAATTAAGATATTTTTTGATTAAATCCAAGAGCTTTCTGACCCTTCATAGACAGCAACGCAACTGACACGTTCAAGGCCCAGAAATGTGGTAAGGACATTGTAAAAATAGTCCATGTGACATCACGAGAATACTTTTTGTGTACAAAGATGTTATTTTTGTTTTCTTTGTGCTAAAAAGTATTCTTGTAGCTTCATAACATTATGGTTGAACCACTGATGTCACATGGACTATTTTAACAAGGTCCTTACTACCTTTCTGGGCACTGAATGTGTCAGCTGCATTGCTGTCTATGCAGGGTCAGAAAGTTTTCGGATTTCATCAAAAATATCTAAATTTGTGTTCCGAAGATGACAAAGGTCTTCTGGGGTTTGGTACGACATGAGGGTGAGTAATTAATGACAGAATTTTCACTTTTGGGTGGACTAACATTTTAAGTGCATTGCAAACAGTTGAAATTTCCTGTGGTAATCGACACATTTCTTTGGTAATGATATAATATCTAATATTCAGTAGGCTATTGTATATTTTGAAATCATCGTCCATTTCAGTGTATTTTACCTTAACATTCTTTGAATGATAAATAAATTGGCATAGAATTCAAAGGCATGGTATTTATGTAGACTAAAATGACGTACTATCTCCACTGAAACAAAGAGATGGGTGGGTTTGCATCAGCCAAGCAGGTGAGTTGAACGTTTTCTCTGTTCAGATACCAGTTCCCATCAAAGCCCTCCATTATTACCTCTGGTTCATCTGTAAACAAGGAAAAACAGTGCATACATTTATTCCACAATTTTTTTTTTCTTTATTTTAATAGTAATGAAGATTTAGAATACAATTATTTTAATAGAAAACTCTTGATGGTGTATTTTTTAAATACATTTTAAACTAAAAGCTGATCTACAATTACTACTAATATGTACTAGACATAAATAATACATTTAAATGAAATAAATTATTAAATAATAAAAATGTAAATGACTTTTAATAAATTTAAAAAAATGTCTCAAAAAAAATACTGTAAAATATTATTACAACTTTAAAGTTCTGTTCAACAAATGTTCTATGGAAGCCTGTTTACGCCACTGAAAAAAATGTTACTTAAACTTTTTATCTCACAATTCTGACTGCGAGAAATAAAGTCAGAATTGTGAGATAGAAACACACAATTCTGACTTTTTTTTCTCAGAACTGTGAGATATAAACTCGCGAGTTATAAAGTCCAATTCTGAGGGAAAAAAAGACTGTGTTCTGATGTTCTCAGAATTGCAAGTTTATATCTCACAATTCTGACATTATACCTTGGAATTACATGTTTTAATCTCACATCTGTGAGAAAAAAGTCTGAATTCTGAGATAAAAAGTCAGAATTGCCTTTTAAAATTTTTAATCAGTGGCGAAAACAAGCTTCAATAATTTTCCATTTGAATACATTTTTAAATGTAATTGATTCCTGTGACGACAAAGCTGATTTCTTCAGTGTTCTTTAAGAAATCATGCTAATGTACTCATTTGATGCTCAAGAAACATTTCTTATTATTATTAATGTTGAAAACAGTTGTGCTGCTTAATTTTTTATAAAACCTGAGAGACATTTCTTCTTTTTTGTTTTTAAGATTTATTTTTAGCGTTTTTATGCCTTTATTTGGATAGGACAGTGTAGATGGACAGGAAGCGAAGTGGGAGAGAGAGAAGGGGGTGGGATCGGGAAAGGTCCATGAACCAGGATTCTAACTCAGGTCGCCCGCGCTGTTGACGCGCTAACCACAAGGCTATGGGCGCCGACACATTTTTTCACGTTTTATGAATAAAAAGTGCATTTATCTGAAATAGATTTTTTTGGAACAATGTAAATGTCTTTACTGTCACTTTTGATGAATTAATGCATGCCGGCTGAATGTGTATCTATATTTTAATCTTACAGACCCCAAAATTTTAAACAGCAGTGTGTTGCAAGTTTCTTACACTGAATGTTGAGCGTAACACTGTCCGTGTATTGTTCGTCATTATATGTGGAGATGCAGGTGAGCAGCTGTTGGTGTATTTCTCGACTGGGAACCACCAAGTAATCACTGCGCACTGTGACAGTCCCATCGGGGTTGCGTATTTCCTGAGTGTTATTTTCTCCATCTAAATCAGTTTTCCATGTGATCACACTGGGTGGCTTCCCATTGGCAGAAACACACGTGGCAACAGTCATCTTCAGATCTTTGGTTCCCGCCACTATGGAGGGTGTGGACAGACTCATCTGGATCATAGGACGAGCTGCAGGACAAATACATAGGCTTACAACACTGGGATTTTTCATGCACCGCAGACAACCAGTGGATTACTGTAATATCCTGTGCCATGGTATTTGTTTTTTTGTTTTGTTTTTTTTTTTTCATTAAGAACTGCAAAGCACTATATAATAATCAGATTTCATGGAAAACATTTTGAAAAGACAAAGGCCTCTTAAACTTGTAAAATGAAATATTTTTCTGTGAAATCAGGTTTTACTAATCTCAAAACCAAACAAACAAAAAACATCTTATGTGATCTGATCACTACAAAAAAATCTAGCAAAATTCACAGGTTTTATGTAACTAAGATACCTCTTAAATTGTTTAAATCTGAATCTTGTAAGGTCCCTGAACTTCCTCAATGTTAAAGTAATAGTTTACCCAGAAATTAAAATTTGTTGACATCCAAGATGTAGGTGAGTTTGTTTCTTCATCAGAACAAATGTATACTCTGCAGTGAATGGGTGGCGTCACAATAACAGTCAAAACAGCTGATAAAAACATCACAATAATCCACAAGTTATTCACGACTCCAATCATTAATTGCTGGATTGTGGATTACTGTTTGAACTCTCATTCTGACAGCACCCATTCACTGGAGAGGATCCAATGATAAGCAAGGAATGCTGAAATTTCCCTTCCGTCTGTTCTGATAAAGAAACAAACATCCTGGAGTACATTTTTAGACATTTTCATTTTTGGCTGAACTATACCTTTAAATCGTCACTCGCTAACAGTAGTCAAAGTTATTCAGCTCTTAAATCTCACCTTAAGTCATATTTTTAAATGCACTGTTCTTGATGTACAGTTGGTATTAATAGAACACCAGCATTACATACCATAAACAGTGAGATTAACCGTGTTCTCCCTGTTGCCAGCTGGGAAGGTCGTGTACTCGCAGATGTAGGTGGATTCATCCGACAGTTTTAGTTTGCTGAAGACTATGGTGGTGTCCTCCAGGGAAGGCGTGCGCTGGCGGACGGCGGGGTTCTTGAAACGCACACGCTCTTTGAAGGGGCTCAGTACCGACACCCCCAGGGCTGGATTGGCGATGGCCACGTTCTGCTTAGTGCCATTGACAAGCTTCTGCCAGGTTACCTGTGAGATTTTTACAGGTGGGTTGCTGTTGACAAACTGACAGCTTAGCTCTACCTGTGAGCCCACAAATCCTGACTTACTGCTGTCCATCTGGACCATCTGACCATGAACATCTGGGAACAGAAAGAATAAAAACCTTAAAAACAATTCCAGAATAAAAATCTCCTGATAATGTACTCACCCTCCTCAGGTCATCCAATATGTTCATGTCTCTCTTTCTTCAGTCGGAAAGAAATTAAAGTTCTTAAGGAAAACACTCCATTTTTTTTCTCAGATTTTTCTCGATATAGTGGACTTCAGTGGGAACCAATGGGTTGAAGATCCAAATTGCAGTTTTAATGCAGCTTCAAAGGGCTCTACACAATCCCAGCCAACACGTTCTCACTCCCAACTCATCACATATTGACGCTTGGTCAGGACCCCTTGGCAGTTATGATGCAGTTCTGATGCATATTATGCGGTTACTTGTTTTCCTTTGTCTTTGGAGTGTTATAAGCTGTTTGTGCATATGTAAAATCTGTAAAGTTGCAGAGCTTGAAGTCTGAAACCCAAAAAGATATTTATTATAAAAGTTAAGACTCAGTCACGCCTTCCTAAAACGGCTTGTTCAAACACGTGCCGACATGTGCACGCCACGGTGTGGGTAGATTTGCACAACACCACCCATATGTAAACTTTTGGAGCAACATCATGACCCCTTCAATAGTTTGCATGCATTTGCAAAAACAGAAAAACGATATAACTTATATAATTTTATACTTTCATAGATATTTTGGAGCACCTAACCCCAGTTGGGAGAGAGAATGTGTTGCCCCAGCTGAGGAATAAAGTTCTTATCTATCATTAAATGTATATACTTTTTAACCACAAATGCACATCTTGCACTAGCTCTGCGATGCGTGTCCACAACTTCACGCATTACGTAATCATGCTGGAGATGTCACACTGGTAGGGTAGAGCGAAAACTCAATGTCATTTTCTCATTGAAACTGCAATTTGGACCTTCAACCCGTTGGTTTCCAATGAAGTCGGAGAAAAAGACTCCCGAACTTGTTTAGCGTGATGCAATTGGTCACGAAACACATAAAAGCCAATGGCATTTCACAACCAAAGCTGACGTAGCACTTCTTCTGGTGGCAATTTTTACATTTGTGCACAGACCGCACACAGGATGAGCTTTACGGTGGATAGAGACAGCGATCACATCTGTTCCTCTCAGAAATCAATCGTTTTGCCTCAGAAGACTTGGGATATTAATACTTTAAAAAACATTTGTGACTGTAGTTGTATCTGCCTGTTATATTCTGTGTTTTATATTGACAAATGGTTAGGTTTAGGGGTTATGTGCTCATAAATGTATAAACAGTGTAATGTAAAACAATAGTTTTGATTGTTTACATTGGAAAAAAAAAACATACCCCAACATACATGCAATAATGGCAAAATTATACCCAATATGTAATTTAATCATGACGACAAAATTCCCAATGCTTTTTGCGTCAGCATATTGACATCAGAGGTTTGTTATTTAAAGTAATGGAGGACCCTGCATAACAACAAATGGAGTTAAAGGGGCACCCTGTGCATCCTAAATTGATGACAAGGGGTCCTGACCAAGCGTCAATATGTGACGAGTTTGGAGTGAGAATGTGTTGCCCCAGCTGAGAAATAAAGGTCTTGTCTAGCGAAACAATCTGTCATAAAAATGTATATACTTTTTAACCACAAATGCACATCTTGCACTAGCTCTGCGATGCGTGTCCACAACTTCACGCATTATGTAATCATGATGGAGAGGTCACACATGGTTAATTCTTCGTATGTGTACTCCGGTTCAAAAAGGTAGGGTAGGGCGAAAAACTCAATGTCATTTTCCCCTCTAACTTCTAAATCATCCAAAATCATTGTTTTACGTCTTTTTGTTGACCTTTGACCTTTCCAACGTGACTGTGTAACGTGTGAAGCCGAGCTAGTGCAAGATGAACATTTGTGGTTAAAAATATACACATTTTACTTTTTCTTTTAGAAAATGGCCTATCGTTTCTCTAGATAAGACCCTTATTCCTCGGCTGGGATTGTGTAGAGTCCTCTGAAGCTGCATTGAAACTGCAATGAAGTCCACTATATGGAGAAAAACCTGGAATGTTTTCCTCAAAAACTTAATTTCTTTTTGACTGAAGAAAGAAAGACATGAACATCTTGGATAAGATGTGAGTAAATTATCAGGAACCATGCTAGTCAAAAGCACTAAGAAAAAATAAATATACATATAGTAGGTAGACATTGCTCAGTCCACCCTGAGATATACTGTAAATAAGAGTCCTCTGTTTTCAGAACTGGGGCAATTAACTCTGTAACTTCCTAAATGGGTACATCCACCTTAATGGTCTACAAAGACTTTATCCTCCAAGACAATAGCATACAAAAGACAAAGAGTAATGAAAGATATAGATGAGTCTCTTTGCCGTGGGCCTGTAGCTGGTAAATAAGGTGCAACAGCTCCATGCGACTGAGACTGGGCTTAAATCTAGTTGTCTAAAAATAGGAGGCTTTAAGAACCACGGCGACAATAAGATACAGAGAGGGACTTCACCCGCCCTGGCTAAAGGGTGTCTGTAAACACAGCATGTGTTTACCTGCGGGACGTGTGCGTGATACTCCAATCCCAAGCCTCTACATAGCCAGAGGAGTCCTAGCGTTAAACCACTTAAAACAGGAGACAATCCCTCTCCAAAATAAGGCTGCACTTTACTGAGGTAAAGTCCCTTACATAACTGTAAACACATTTTTTTTTCTCTTCTTTTTTTTGGAAAATTCTGGTGCTTTCTGGGGCAGGGAGGTTCAGATATGTCAGAATTGGTATTTGTATGTTTTAAGTGATGACAGAAATAGTGTATGGGACTCAAAACACAAGGTATTTTTTATTCTTTTTAATTGACAGAAACCAGAGTGAGTAGGAGGTAATTACATTAGATTGTGGTTAATTTTGGAGTTTGTAATAATTTAGGACTAAATAGACAACATGGCTAAATAAAACTGTTTATATAGAAGGAGAATGTGGCCTGTTAAAAATACACACACTATAATGTAAAACATAAATAATAATTCATAAAAAATAATTAAATAAAACAATAAAAAGCAAATATATTTTTTTATATAAAAATAATTAATAAAATAAAAAATAAGAATGTAGATAAAAGCTTGGAGCTGGTTCATTTAAATCTGGTTAAACTGTGATGATCATGGTATAATTCAAAGCACCAAGAAAAATATTTATATTTCACCACAGAGTCAAATAGGACACTAATGAAATGATTTTGCAAAATAAGATATCTCTTTCAAAAAAAAAAAAAAAATGTCCTGTGTGGTATTCAGGACACAAATTTAATATTGTTAAATGTAGTCCTTAAGTCTTCGGTCACTATAGATAGGGTAAGCTTTAAAAAAAAAAATACAACACAAAAAAATAAATGTGAGTCAGTGACAGGCAGAAAGCCTGTGCTGGATTAGAGCAGACAGCAGGGGAGCAGACCGGCTTTCCCAGGCTTTAGGGCTGCTCATGAGAGCCTGCGCAAACACAGCAAAGCCCTGCTGAATGGGTGCTGCTGGACGACAGGTTAGAGGAGGTTAGCGACAGCAGCAGATTACAGCACTCAGGATATTGAAGTTCAGCATCGCTTCCAACCCCATGAGAGAGAACATTAGTATACTGCCCTATGCATGATGCTGTATTAACCTGCATTATAGATACCTACATAAAAAAACATGTCACAGAAAGCCATCCACACACCCTTTGTCGTAACAAATGAACATTTACTTTAGAAATCATTTACTGTTGGTGATACCCATTAGTCATGTTTGGGCCAGTACGGTCACATTTGCAGATCATATTCGGGAAAATGTGTACAGGTCAGGATTATTGTATGATATTACATTTTATCACCTTTTATGAAAAGATACAGCACTCAAAGCAGTAATCATTATTTCAGAGCATGTTCAGTGTTTGAGATGATTCATATGCTATATATCAAGTCATTATTCACATTCTTCACCTCCAGCAAATTGTCAATTTGAGAACAGCACTGAATCAGTGAGTTGAACTCATTCTATTCTGTTTCAGTGAAAAGATTCAACATTATTTATTCATAATGTGGACTTTATATCTCACAATTCTTACTTTTTTCTCATAGTTTGAGAAAAAAAGGCCGAATTGTGAGGAATAAAGTCAGAATAGTTTGATGTAAACTCGCAATTGTAAGAAAGAAAGTCAGAATAGTGAGATGGAAAGTCTGAATTGTGAGGAATAAAGTCAGAATAGTTTGATGTAAACTTGGAATTGTTAGGAAAAAAGTCAGAATAGTTTGATGTAAACTCAGAATTGTAAAAAAGAAAGTCAGAATAGTGAGATGTGAACTTGGAATTATGAGAAAAATATTCACAATAGTGAGACGTAATCTTGAAATTATGAGAAAAAAAGTCAGAGTAGTAAGATGTAAACTTGGAATGGTAAGAAAAAAAGTCTGAAAAGTGAGACGAAAACTCGGAATTATAAGGAAAAAAGTCAGAATGGTGAGACAAAACTCGGAATTATAAGGAAAAAAGTTGGAATAGTGAGACGAAAACAGAATTATGAGGAAAAAAAGTCAGAGAAGTTAAGATGTAAACTCGGAATTGTGAGGAAAAAAGTCTGAATGTTTGATGTAAACTCGTAATTGTGAGGAAAAAAGTCAGACTGGTTTGACGTAAACTGAATTGTGATAAAGAAATTCAGAATAGTGAGATGCAAACTTGGAAGAAAAAAGTCAGAATAGTGAGGTGTAAACTTGGAATTGTAAGAAAGAAATTCAGAATAGTGAGATGTTAATTTGGAATTGTGAGAAAAAAGTCAGAATACTGAGACGTAAACTTGGAATTGTGAAGAAAAAAGTCAGAATGTTTGATGTAAACTCGGAATTGTAAGGAAAATAAGTCAGAATGTTTGATGTAAACTCGGAATTGTGAGGAAAAAAGTCAGAATGTTTGATGTAAACTCGGAATTGTGAGGAAAAAATTCAGAATGTTTGATGTAAACTCGGAATTGTGAGGAAAAAGTCAGAATGTTTGATGTAAACTCGGAATTGTGAGGAAAAAAGTCAGAATGTTTGATGTAAACTCAGAATTGTGAGGAAAAGAAGTGAGAATAGTTTGATGTAAACTCAGAATTGTGAGGAAAAAGTCAGAAGGTTTGAAGTAAACTCGGAATTGTGAGCAAAAAATGAAAATAGTGAGATGTAAACTCGGAATTGTGAGAAAGAAATTCACAATAGTGAGACGTAAATTTGGAATTATGAGAAAAAAGTCAGAATAGTAAGACGTAAACTCGGAATTGTGAGAAAAATAAATCAGAATAGCTTGATGTAAACTTGGAATTGTGAGGAAAAAGAGAATAGTGAGACACGAACTTGCAAACTTCTGAGTTTATAACTTGCAATTCTGACTTTTTTCTCACAATTGCAAGTGAATGAAATCAATATAATCATTAAATATTAAAACAAACTGAAATCTTACCTTATCTTAGACTATATATTCATCAGCTGATTTGCCGATGTCGATTCAATAACACACAGAAGCCAGTTTCATTAAAGTACCAAACTACAAGTTGATAAAAACCACATCTCTCACAAGTGACTTACACCTGTGACAGAAACTAAAACAGGATTTGTCATCTGGACATGATGACCTGACACGCAGGGCTGGACTGTGCTTCATAAGTCAGCTGTCATGACACTGAGCACAAAGGCTAATGAGAAATGAAAGCCCTCCGTCAACAAAGGGGACCAAGAACACAGTCCAAACTGCTGTTCAGCTGTCCAGTCTCCTCACTGCATTCGTGAGTCAATCGGAAAAGACACAGACATTTCCACACAGCATGCACTGTCAGCTCAGAAATTTGTTCAGACATTTGTTGCATAATAAAAAAAGCAAACAGAGTTTCGCAGCTTCGCCTCTTATGATATTAAAGGATTAGTTTATCCAAAATTCTGTCATCATTTACTCACCCTCTTGTCATTCCAAACCTGGATAAACACTGTTTTCCATACACAATGAAATGAAGGACCTTTCAAGATTCAAAAGAATGCAAAAGCACCATAAAAGTATCACGTAAGTGTTTAGACACTAATTCTGCATTCATTGTTGAATTTGAAATGGATGAAGATAAGATAAAATAAATATGTTATATTATTTTATGTTTTACTAAAGCAGAGGCTTGCACAACTTTACTGCAATATAGTATGTTACAATGCCTAAAGTACACCTGTCAATCAAACATGGCTGCTCTAGAGTCCTAAATGTCATATACATATGACCTCATCTCCTCCCACTCTGCCGATGGACTGATGAGCTCTGGTCTCTGAGCTGATTAAAAGCTTTGAGGAACGAGAGCTACAGTACATCCAACACCTATGAACAAGACTGATGGACACCCCCAATCATTTTATGAGTAGAATGAACTATATTTGCTCAATCTTATCTATACACAACAAACTCAACAAATTGTTAAATAGTTAAAAAGTTATTTTGTTTTCTTTGCACACAAAGATTTTCCTGTAGCTTCATAAAAATTAAGGTTGAACCTGATGTTACATGGACTATTTTAATTATGTCCTTATACTGTAAAAAACAACACAATTTGTTGAGTCAGCTTAAAATAATTTGTTACCCTGCTGCCTTAAAATTTTAAGTTCAGTCAACTCAAATAAATTTAGTCAACTTGAAATGTTAAGTTGTATTAAGTCACAACTTAGATATTTGTGTTTGTTAAACTTAAAAGCTGGGTAAGTAACCCAGCTGCCTTAAAATTTTAAGTTGAATCAACTCAAATATCTAAGTTGTCACTTAGTATAACCTAACATTTCAAGTTGAATAAACTTTTTTTTGAGTTGACTGAAGTTAAAATTTTAAGGCAGCCGGTTAACAAATTATTTTGATTCAACAAATTGTTTTTTACAGTGTACTACCTTAAATGTGGTAGCTGCGTTGCTGTCTATGCAGGGTCAGAAACCTCTTGAATTTCATTAAAAAAAATTAATTTGTGTTCCAAAGATGAATGAAGGTCTTACGGGTTTGGAAATACATGAGGGTATTATTGACAGAATATTCATTTTTTGGTGAACTACCCCTTTAAAGGTCCACATAAGTGCTTTGAAACATGCAGCGTTATTCTATATGTTGACGTAATTTAAACTAAAACTAGAAGAAAGGGCGGGACATATCAAATAGTCCCACCCCTATTTATAAATAGCCAATAGCGTTTATTTTACAGCCCGAGCTCAGTATAACCGCATTTGACAGTGTATCAGGCCACAATTTCATCCATAACACTATAAAATGATTCTTTGGATTCTAGAGAGCATTTGATTGGACAGAAAGTTTGAAGAGAAGCTAAAGTGCAGGGTGATGTAATCAAAATTGTTGATCCATATTTGTGGAAGTTAGAAAAATAAGTTTTAAAGGAGAAGTTCACTTCCAGAACAAAAATTTAATGTACTCACCCCCTTGTTATCCAAGATGTTCATGTCTTTTTTTCTTAGTCGTAAAGAAAGATTTCTCTCCATATAATAGACTTCTATGGTGCCCCGAGTTTGAACTTTCAAAATGCAGTTTAAATGCAGCTTCTAAAGGCTCTAAACGATCCCAGCTGAGGAAGAAGGGTATTATCTAGCAAAACGATCGTCTATTTTCTAAAAAAAAGTACAATTTATATACTTTTTAACCTCAAACGCTCGTCTTTTCCAGTTCTGTGTGAACTCTGTGTTGTCTGGTTCATGAAAGTTAGGATATGTCGAAAAACGTCTAATTTTCTCCTCCAACTTCAAAATCACCCTACTTCGCTGCAGAAGTACCAACCCAGTGTTTACAAAATTAACATGCAAATAAGGTCAAATGCCCTTTACAAAAAAGGGTAAAACAGCGATGTAGGACAATTTTGAAGTTGGAGGAGAAAATGAGATGTGAGTTTTTCGACATACCCTAACTGTCATGAACCAGAATACATTCAGAGTTAACGCAAGATGAGCGTTTGAGGTTTAAAAGTATATAAACTGCAATTTTTTTTAGAAAATAACCAATCGTTTTGCTAGATAAGGCCCTTTTTCCTTGGCTGGGATTGTTTAGAGCCCTT
The DNA here is from genome assembly GCF_022985175.1 of Labeo rohita. Lineage (NCBI taxonomy): Eukaryota > Metazoa > Chordata > Actinopteri > Cypriniformes > Cyprinidae > Labeo > Labeo rohita. The sequence continues at coordinate 16,367,643 of NC_066889.1, read as the reverse complement.
TGAAGCTGCATTTAATCTGCATTTTGGACGTTCAAACTCGGGGCACCATATCAGTCCATTATATGGAGAAAAATCCTAAAATGTTTTTCTCAAAAATAATTTCTTTACAACTGAAGAAAGAAAGGCATGAACATTTTGGATGACAACGAGGTGAGAACATTATTTGTAAATTTTTGTTCTGGAAGTGAATCTTGTAAATGCGAATTTTGTCATTGTTTTGAAACACACTAGTTTATAGATAACCTTAAGCCTAACATATTCATACCCATTCAATTTTGATATTATGGGGACTTACATATTAGTACCTAAAGTGTACATATTGGTACCTAAAAGGTACAAAATTGTAGCTTTTGAAAAGGCACTGCCCCAGTGATGGCTTTCATGCCTTTTTTTTTCGGAAAGTGCAGCCTCTTCTAGTAATTTTACTACCTGATGAGTGATCAAACAATTAGTTTCTAGTCCCACCCTGACGTGACTCAGAGCTACAAAATGCCTGGTTATACACAAATCAATTGCTTTCGACACCTTAAATTGCACAATTTAAAATGAACTAATTAATCAGCTGCACTCCCTTAGTTATGAAATGTCCCTCTTCTGCTTCACTACGTGTTAGAACCAAGACTGAGCACATCTTAGGTCCCCTTTTATCCTCAAAGCTGAGCCCTGTCAATTTCCATATATGTTCATTACACTGATTTAGCAGGACAGTTATCATAGGTCTTAGGAGAGTAAAATTACCATAGTTCTTTCATTTTTCCCTGTATTAGAATCATAGTGGTCTAATATCTCACAGGTCTGATAATAATGAAGCACCTATGGAAAGCATCGACTTATAACCAAGCAGAGATAAGGATGAGACATCAAAAGTTGAGAGGATTTTCACATTCTTCATCACTGTAACGAAAAGACGTTCAAGCCAAATCTGTGAACAGCTCATGAAGACTAAAATAGCTAGCTTGTGCTGCCTTACTTCTTGTGAATGTGTGAAATAGCAATTATTTTAACAGTACCATCAGAAACACAAAAGCATTGCAGCACTGCTGTTTTCCCTGAGAGCCGTCCATCATGATACTCATCACAATTTGCTCTATCTCTAAGCACTAGGCTGTTAATCTAAAAGCAGACAGGCAAAGCTGGCAATATCCGCAAAAGCACTGCGAATCGCTTTAATACGCCAGCAAGCCATTGTAATAGCAGAAAAACAACATTCAAGTCTGTTCCCAGTTTTCAAAAAGAAACTCATCGTGTTCAAAGACAAAACCACGGATGCTTTATCTCAAACTCAGACACAGATGCAGCCGTCAATTAAAAGTTTTAATAAAAACATCCTCTGACCTTTCTGTGATAATCACTTCTTGAAATACACACAAGTTACTTGTATCTGTTTGCTTGAAAATATACTGTCATACTTCTAAGCCATCATGTAAATTTCACTTGATTCTAGCAAACATAACAGGAACATATCCACACAGCCTTGTCCTTATCTTAATTAATTAATATTTTAATTTCAATATTAAAATACTTACTCTATTCCAGCTTGATATGCAGACACAATGGCTCTGTACTCAACCACTTCGGCTCTGCACTCAACCAAATCAGTTTGGGGGCAGGATTATCCAATGATAATACTGTCCATTATTGGTCATTATTCTGTTTGGTGTCTTTAGAGGTGAGGATATTACATACTTCAGCTTTAATACTAGTAGTGCATGAAACTAACCAGAGCTGAGCACTACAGCAGTATGCTGCCTTAAGCAAGCTATCATACTTAATATGATGTGCCAGTAAGCCGTGAGAGCCCTCTCTGTGAATAATGTCATCAGGCAGGGTTATCAACTTTCACCAGTGGACCTACAGTGACACTGCTCTACAACACTCGAGTTTGATATCTCTCTTTTGGTTGGGTCTATTGGGTTTCTCTAGATAAAATGTTGGATTTGTATATGCTCAATCAGCTCAGATGTACAGTGGATGACAGCCAGATGAAATGAGATCAGTGTTGCTTATACAGTGTTCAAAGAAAACACATCGTTTTCAGTGAAGAACAAACAATTCCCTTCACATCTGTCTGGGAGGCGAGTATCATTAATCTTTTTTTTTTTAAAGTGAGCTATCGGCAGTCATGCTTAGCCATGCAAAATTCAAGAAGGCCAAGAGAACAAAATAATCAGAACATGATACAACTGGAGAATACAAGACAATAAATTTAGGTATCCACGTGACAGAACACGAAGTACTGTTTCACAAGTTCGCCTGCCTATTCAGTGCTGGTGGTTAATGGTAAACAAAACTGGCTCGCAGTTCTCAACAGAGGCTTGAACCTGAGGCTCAGCTTCAACCCTAATAAAACCTCACCTGCCTGTAGCCTCAACCCTTCAAACCTTGATTAGTTTGTTCAGGTGTGCTTGATTAGAGTTGAAGCAAAACCCTACAGGGCCGCGGCTCTTCAGGACCGATGTTCGCCACCCCTGACATAGACGGAAAATAGAAATTGGAGCTGGGGAGGTGGTGGGATGCTAAAAGAACTGTCACTGCATTGACTGCAGCTTTTATAGGCTCATAATGATGATTGACAGACCTGAATGATTAGGATCCTCCCAAACCTACATTTGGAACTCCATTTAGTTCATAAATTACTAATTTTTATTCAGTTGACCATGAACTGACTCAAGATTCAAGTGTCTCTTGAAACATAACTGCTTTGGTAGAATGCAATATTAATATCATATTTCAATATCATTGGTTGGACTTACTGGACAATTACTCCCTTTATTAAATGAGTCTAAACAAAATTAGAAGCATTGCTTAACAAGATATATTGTTCATTGGCAAATGAATGAACAAAGCTTTGTGTTCATGAACAAACTAAATGAAAGCTAGAACATAAACCACAAATAATTAAAATTACATTAGAACTATTATTGGATATTATTGGTGTTTTTTTCTACTGCTTGCTAGTAATTTCTAGTGTTGCTATTGTTGACTAAAATTAAAATAATTTATAAACTAAAATAAAATCAACATTAAATGACAAAATAAACAAAAACTAGAATGAAAATGCTGGCATGTCATCTAATAAGATTGTTAAATCAAATCTATTAAATGAGTTAAACAAAAAGCACAGTTTATTATTGAAGATTGCTCTCATCCTTCAAATATTAAATTTCAGCTTTTACCATCAAAAAGACATTTTAGGCAACCTCAAGCAAGGAAAAATTTGTATCAAATGTAATTTGTGCCAACTGCTGTTAGAATTTTAAATACTGGGATCTCAGTGTGAGTAGGCGTGATTGTGTTACTAAGCCAAAAACAAATTTCCACTTGTGAACTTGTGAAGTGACTAAAAAAACGTACTGTGAACTTGAAGTACTAAAATGGCTAAACTAAAACTTCTAAATATTAAACTGAAATTAATATGAAAACTGCAAATATAAGAACAAAACAAAATATTAATAAATACTATAAATAAAACTAAAATAACACTGGTCTTACCTAGCATTTGAAAAAGAAAAAAATAAGTATCTTGTACACTTTTTCAGGCCACATGTGACATGATTGCAAGTTATAAACTCTTCTAAAAAAGTAAAAACTTAATACTTGCAATTAATTTGCTGTGTAACCAAAAAACAATTACACGTCAAGATACTAGCAGTCTTCTTTTATAATTTTTTCAAATAATTTAATGTGCAAAAATAAAGTGCTCTAAGAACTTGACAACTCTGAGAAAAAAAAGAATAACTTGCTTGGGACACTTAGGCACTCCATATGGAATTTCTTAGTTGATTTACAGTACAGACCCAAATTAAAATAGGGAATACTAAGGATGCGTCTCAATCAGCTCCCTAGTTCAATAGTCAGGGCACTGATCAGGAAGTCTGACATTTTTAAGGGCTGTCTCAATCGCAAAATCCTTCCAGTGCACTGGAACATTCACTCCCTGAAAAATCCCACAAATCACTTCAAAAACTAGAGAGCGTCGATGCTCACTATGCTCCCTTACCGTAAATTACACCACATTTCCACAAGTGTGAAACATAAACCACACGAGTCAACTCGATAAATATAATGACACACAACAGAAGATTTGAAAAGCAGACGTTTCCTTAAAATATTTTAGCATTAACATCTAGTTAACATTTATAATAAAAGGGGTCAAGACATGGATTTTTTAATTATTTTAATACATTCCTTGAGGTTTACTTATAATGTCAATAAAGTTTTTTGCACAAAAATAAATAGACAAATATATAAATATGTGGAAAAAATAATATTTTAACCCTCATTCTGACCTTTTGTGTAAAACAGTGGTCTCAAACTCAATCCCTAGAGGGCCACAGCTCAGTTTAGCTCCAACCAGCTCCAACCTACACCTGCTTATTGCTTAATAGTTTCTAGTAATCCTAAAGACCTTGATTAGTTGGATCAGGTGTGTTTGATTAGAGATGGAGCAAAACTGTGCAGAGCTGTGGCCCTCCAGGAATTGAGTTTGAGGCCTATGGTCTAAAACAACCTGTTTTAAAGGGCCGGGACCTTTAAGGTTTCTCAGTAATCGGCCATTGTCGGCGCTGATAGCCTTGTGGGCAGTGTGCCGACATACAGCACCGCTGCGCTACGGGCGTCCCGAGTTTGAATCTCAGCCCGAGGACTTTTCCCGATCCCGCCCCCTTCTCTCTCTCCCACTTCGTGTCCTGTCCACTATGTTATGTATAATAAAGGCAAAAAGGCCAGAAATAAATCTCAAAAGAAAAAAAAAGGTAATCAGCCATTGTTATGAACCCCTTGATATTGCATGTGAGTGTTCTGACAACATGAAAAAAGGCCATTTCCATTTAAAAAAGGCCATTTCCAGACAAAGCATTATGAAATAATTTACTTACAGTTTGTGGTGCAGCTGCAATCAGGTCTAGTACCGCTTCATCTTTCAACAAATGTTTTTTGTGAACTCTCCCTGACACCGTGCCTCGTTTACAAAACAAAATGCTCCAATCAATCCTCAAACACAATTCGGGATGCTATTAAAAACAAACTATCCACTCGTTCCTTACGCTGGGAACCTTCTGATATCTGTACAAAGACGCAAACGAGCTGTTTAAACCAAATGTGTCAAAGTGAAAGTTCTTTCACTCTATTTGTTCACAGTGTTCTTGCACCCCAGATCCAAACTAGCCGTTTTTGGAGCTTGATTAAATAAAAAAATGCTTTGCTTATGATGAGCAGTTTTAAGCTGTAAAACTTGCAGGATGTTTTAAAGATGAAGTCCACTTCCAAAACAAAGATTCACATATAATGTACTCACCCCCTTGTCATCTAAGATGTTCATGTCTTTCTTTCTTCAGTCGTAAAGGAATTATGTTTTTTGAGGAAAACATTTTTTTCTTCATATAATGGACTGATATTGTGCCCCGAGTTTGAACTTCTAAAATGCAGTTTAAATGCAGCTTCAAACGATCCCAAATGCGGTTATAAACGATCCCACCCGAGAAATAAGGGTCTTGTCTAGCGTAATGATCGGTTATTTTCATAAAAATAATACAATTTATATACTTTTTAAAGTCAAACGTTCGTTTTATCTTACTCTGCGTGGACAGTTTTTTTTCCAGTTCAATACAGTTAGGGTATGTTGAAAAATTTCCCTCAACTTCAAAATCGTCCTATATCGCTGTCTTACCTTCTTTGTTAAGGGTGTTTGATCTTCTTTGCATGTTCACTTTGCAAAAACCGGGTTGGTACTCCTGCAGCGATGTAGGATGATTTTGAAATGATTTTTGAAGTTGAGGGAGAAAATACGATTGGAGTTTTTTGACATACCCTAACTGTCTTGAACCAGAATACACAGAGTTCAAGGAGAGCAAAGCAAGACGAGCGCTTGAGATTAAAAATTATTTAAATTGTATTTTTTTAATGAAAATAACCGATCGTTTGCTAGATAAGACCCTCGTTTGGGATCGTTTACAACCGCATTTAGGATTGTTTGAAGCTGCATTTAAACTGCATTTTGGAAGTTCAAAATTGGGGCACCATATCAGTCCATTATATGGAGAAAAATGAAGAAATGTTTTCCTCAAAAAACATAATTTCTTTACAACTGAAGAAAGAAAGACATGAACATCTTGGGTGACAAGAGGGTGAATACATTATACGTGAATACATCTGATTTCTCTACAGCAAAAAAAGAATTAATTTAGATAGTTAATTAATTCCAGTGATGATGCTCCACAGTGTTGTCCGTTGACGTCATATGTACTCATGTCCCCGGAAACTGAGTAATCACTGTCCCAATGTGCAGTGAGCCCAGGTGACCGGATTCGTGTACAGCACGATATACTGATTCATGAGCTAGGGAACGAGAGAGCTGATTGAAACGCACCCTAAGACTTGTTTCAGTCGTGAAAGATGAATCAATTAAATAAACGATTCACTGACTCATTCTGACTCGTCATCACAGAATAGTAATCACCAGAAACCACGGGTTACTGAATGAATCAGTGAACAATTCAGAACAAATCCTGTCAGTGAATGGATTCAAAAGTCACTGAGATGAATCAAAATCCCAACCACTACAGAACACTCTTAATCCAGATTTATTTGATATCCATTTCTGATGAATTTTTCCCCCCATGGTACTGATTTGCGTCTGGTGGGTTGGTACAGTTGAATCATTTTAGTGATTAGTCCCTCAACTTAATCACAGCTCATCATTACTCAAGCTCAGAGGGCTGCGTCGCATGTACTGAGCTGGCTTATGCCAACGCCGTGGTTTTAGTACAATGACCTGTTGCTGGAGTTCAGCCCTTTACTACATTATCCACGGACTACTGCATCGCCCGTTTAGAAAAGACTCCCAGTATTGCCATGGCAACGGGCCAGGGGATAACAGATGGTGGGAGCGTGTGCTCAGTGGCAGTTAAAGAGGGAGCGCTGATAGTAAGGGGGGAAAGTGGGTCAGGATCAGCCACAGCAGGACCAGACAACGCTTAACACCAGACAGGCCACACACACACACACACATATACAATGTTCTTCAATAATTCCTTCTAATTAGAGCTCCAAATGGAAGAATGCATTCATATTTCACAGGGATTTGAAATATGCAAGTTCTCTTTTCATTATTCAAAAAGTCAAGAAATTTCTACGTGACATTTCACATCTATATTACATTTAGTTACGTTCTTAGCAAATATTTTCATACTAAAGTGAATTATGATACGCATTATGTTAACTGACAAGGAGAAAAAAATTCTCAGGTGTGTAAGAAAAACTTCACACACGTCAATTTTGTGATGCTGTTCATCATTTTAGAAATCAACTGAGATTGTTCACCAGCTGCTAAACATCCTGCTGTTTCCTTAGCTGTGCTTCTTTCTATATCAAGATGACATGAAGCAAAGATGACAGGAAACCAGTTGTTTTTGTGGTTGTTACTGACAACAGTTCAGAAATCATACTCAAGTTTCACCCCTAGTGACGTTCTATTTTGGGATCTCCTCAAGGAAAAAGTAGTAAATGATACGAGAGACTGTGTTTGCCAAAACAATACAGATACAGCAATTCAAATGTTTACAAATATTATACAAATTGTAGTGGGGAAAAAAAGCATAAATTGCTGGATTCAAACAAGAATCTGAAAATTGTCCATCTAAAAGTGTCATGGCAATGTACAAATATTTTCGCACTATTTCACCATCTCTTCAAGCACATTTTTTAGGCTTGTTCAAACAAAGCTGTGGTACATCTAATAAGAATGAATCTCTCAAAGCCTGACAAAAACATGCCCAGGTAAAATTTTACTCCAAAATTAAAAGAAATAAAATAAAAAAAAAATTGCCTTTTTTTTTTGCATTGTTTCTCATGTATTTTAGGACAAATATGCATGTTTTCTCTCTAAATTCTCACTTCTAACTAGCAAAACCAAGTCTTAAAAATCCATAAAATAATACAATAGTACATATCAGTGGTGTGCGGTGGTCTGTGTTGTTGTTTTTTCCCCCGCCACCTTTTTTTGGTTAAATAAGCATTAATTACACGTTCAGAAAAAAAAAAATTCTATTTTATATATTTTCATTAATAATGTAATCAATATTCTATTTATTAAAAGCCATGTATGAATCTCATCGCGTTTTTAAGCACTTTACATTTATTCCAAAATAATTACTCGAGGCAGTAACAATTTAATATATTTTATTTGTGAACTTATGTTCAGCTATTCTATTTAATAACTATTTTTGAATTTTTTGGATCGCCAGTCATTAAATCTCTGTAAATATTGGTCACAGACACAAAGATTTACTTTAAATGTCACCAAGCTGATTACTCACTCACACAGATCATTTTTTCAGGCCATTTTGAGTCTTATTTTGATGTAACAAAGTGGTTATATTAGGGCTGTCAAATGATTAATCGCGATTAATCGCATAGAAAATAAAAGTTTGAGTTTGCCGAATAAATGTGTGTGTACTGTGTGTAATTATTATGTATATATAAATACACACAAAGATTAGATTAGATTTATATATATGATATAAATTATATAAAAATTATAATAAATAAATATACTTGTAAATATTTCTTAAATATATACATGAATGTGTTTGTATTTATACATACATATATATATATATATATATATATATATATAAAATATATTAATTACACACAGTACACACACATATATTTGGCAAACTCAAACTTTTATTTTCTATTCGATTAATCGCGATTAATCGTTGACAGCCCCAGGTTATATCTAAGTATGTGAGCTGTTTACTTACTTTTTAAAATTAGTTTTCCCATTAATGCCATTATATTGTTCATTCAGACTGATGTGCACAAACACAAGAGGCAGGATTTATCGCATGAACCAATCACAGCCAAACATTACCAGTCATATAGTGACTTTCCCCTATTTATTCTCAATTACCCCCCACCAAACTCACCGCACACTTTAGGGGGTCTGTTAAAACACAATGGGCTCAGGGGAGGCGAGAGACACGTGGATTCTCGCTGTAGCTTTACATGCTGGTGTCGCTGTTGCTTTTCTTTAGAAAAACAAGTAATTTATACACCTCTTAATGTTATATTTCGTAATACTGGCATTTTTTTATTTTTGTACTACAAATTTTTCTCATCCAATATTTTAAGGGGATATTGCCGCCCTTGCCTCCTCAGAGGAAACTCCCCTAATATATATATATATCTAATAAAATGGGGACTTAAAGCAAGATAAACTCTCATGATAAAGCTCTCAAAGATGACACTTTTGCAATATCAACGTGAACTTTTGAGCAACATGTTGTTACGTAGTCTGTTTTCCACATGTAAAAGAGTTTGTTAATTCACATACTTTGAGAAATGAGAGAGATATAGTTCATATTTCATTCTTCAGTGCTGATATACATTAACAGCTGAGGACAAACCGTACAAAGAAAATAATGCTGCAAATCCTACTATACAAATAAATCCAGCACGCTGCACATGTGACTGCATGAGCTGTTGATTTACTCTCCAATACAAGCGGATTGCCTTCACTTTCACCAAAAAACCAATCACAATTCACCAGATGTTTCTTAAGTGTAGCATAGTGTCTAGGAAATCTCAGACGGCCCATGTGTTTGTAAAAAGGCAGACTCGGCAGACTTACGCTGTTACATCACAAGCTGTAATTCCGATGCTACATACATTGGTAAATCCAGTTCAAGACAACAGAGCATGTTCAGTGCCAGAACGAAAGTATGATGGTGATTCATGCTCAACCAGAGCCTTGCATTGTATGAATTATGATAACATTTCAAGTCTAAAAGCTGAAAGCTGTAATTATACAGATATATAGTGTGAAATACTTTTAAGAGCCACCTTTCAACATATTTAAGTCTTTGTTATGTTATTCTCTATGAAGGATTACATTAGAGACAGACTGATAGGCTATTTTTACTGGTATATGTGACCCTGGACCACAAAAAAAGTTTATAGCAAAAATTGTATAGCAAAATTTGGTTATATAGCAATAGGCAAAAATACATTGTACGGGTCAAAATGATCGATTTTTCTTTTTATGCCAAAAATCATTAGGATATTAAGTAAAGATCATGTTCCATGAAGATATTTTGTAAATTTCCCACCGTAAATATAGCAAAATTTAATTTTTGATTAGTAATATGCATTGCTAAGAATTTAATTTGGACAACTTTAAAGGCGATTTTCTCAATATTTTGATTTTTGCACCCTCAGATTCCAGATTTTCAAACAGTTGTATCTCGGGCAAATATTGTCCTATCCTAACAAATTATACATCAATGGAAAGCTTGTTTATTTGAGACTTAAAGATGATAAATCTCAATTTTAAAAAACTGACCCTTAGGACTGGTCAGTAAACAGGAAACATGGGGAATTGAAATAATACTGTCAAAAAGACGAAACAAAACAATGAAGACATTAATAATAACTGGTATTGGTCAGATAAAAACAATACTGATCAATACTGAAGAGTGACCTTCTACCAGTTTGATCCAATATTTATTTTGTTTTTAACCAAGTCACACTTTTCTATATAATTGATTATTTAATATCGATTCTATGATAAATTACAGGGTATGCCATACTATAATAACAATTTAAATGCATGTTTTAATGAATTATTTACATTTTAAATAGTTTGTGATAGTACGCTTGGTCTTGAAAAAACAACATAGCAGTGATAGACAACGTAAACTGAGACAAAGAGACATTAAAGAAGAAAGAGTATGTCTTACCTCGTATCAAGACGATGGACATCAGTGGAAGAACCAAATTCAGAAACATCATGGTCTTGTTTAAGATGTAGCTATTTCAAAACAAGTGGTGCGGTATGAGTTTAACAGAAAGCACAATCCCTTAGAGAACAATTATCCGGGTTCCCCATTTATTAAGATGTGACAGGAAAACTGAAGATATTTAGATGTCCTGTTGTTAAATTGAACTTGTCAGCCAGTTCGGATGGACACCAGGAGCTGAAATAGGCTACTCCGATAGAGCAAAACAATTACGCGCATCGAGACGCACTTTGAACTGCGCGCGTGGGCAGCGGATCGAACATAAATCAGCTTAAAGCACTGAGATTAAAGAAGAATGGATGACCGTGTCAACATAAACCTGAGGTATCTGCTCAGTTGCAACCTAGACGAAAGAGTAAACGTGCTTTCTTCCTTCAGTTGTTGCCCTGGCGTCCTGAAGCGGTTACCCTCATCCATGCGCTTTGGACAGAAGTCTCTAAAAGCATCATCTGTTCCGCCGAAACTCGTCGTATTAACTTAACTAACAGTAAACCACGCTCTTGGTTAAACTGTAGGATGTTTAGAAAACGTCTAATGACGTTAACCAGCACAGGATTCAAAGTTGCGCCCAACTTGCAGCTCTCGTCTGATTCGTTCAGTGATTAAGGGCAATACGATTAATGGATAGCAATACCAGGAGGAGTTCAACTGTACAGCAGCCATAAAAAGTGAAACGAAGTATTTGTAAATAGTTAATTGTGCGTTTCGACTGTATGCTCTATCACTGATCAGATTTAATGTGTCATAACTCACACATTCTGGTTTAAAAAGTATGTTTGGGTATAAATTTAAAGGGAATTTATTGTACGGGTGCGTGTCATAGTTAGGTACAGTCCTACACCTCCCTCTGGTGCTCAACAAATGAACAAACAATTTCAGAACTGCATTGCAGTGTTTAATGCTCAGACAATAATAAATAGAGATAAATAGAGATTTATTATTAGAATGATCAATGTTGACAACAGCTGTGTTGCCAACATATTTTTTCGAACCTGTGATACTTTTTTTCAGGATTCTTTGATGAATAAAAAGCTAAAAAGAACAGTATTTATTTAAAATAGAATTATTTTCTAACCATATAAGTTTTTGCTATCACTTTTTCATTAATTTAACACATCCTTGCTGAATAAAAGCAGTAATTTCTTTCAAAAAAATAAAAAATAAAAAATAAAATAATAATAACATTTAACTGACTCTAAACTTTTGAACCATAGTGTATATTGTTAGAAAAGATTACTATTTTAAATAAATGTTGTTCTTTTTAACATCTTATTCATCAGATAATCCTGAAAAAAAGTATCACAGTTTCCAAGAAAATATTAAGCAACTGTTTTTAACACTGATAATAAATCAGAATATTGTATTTTGATCAAATAAATGCAGCCTTGATGAGCATAAGAAACCTTTTAAAAAATATTAAACATCTTAATAATCCCAAACTTTTGAAAGACAGTGCAAATATAATGTAAAAGGTAGTATATTTTATGTTACGAAAGACACTGCAATCATATATCACCAAAAATGAAAATAGGATTACATTTGCTTTTGTCAAAACATTAATGCAAATACTGTGGAAGGTCAATTCCTCCTGTATTTTGAAACAGAAAAGTTGATCTGAAAACAGTTTTTGTTCATATTTTCAGTACATACTGTAATGCACAGTAAACATTACAGCTCAATAAACTTTTTTTTTTTAAAATTAAGGATAAAAAATTGCAATGACTCTACATACAAGAAGTGGTTCAGACAATGATTGAACAAAAACTCTATAAAATGACTAAAATGGAGTAGAATTTTTAAGTGAAGTGGATGGAATTTAGATCATAAGTTGCAACAAATTTCCCTTAACATATTAATGAAAATATTGTTTACAGCAGCAGAGTCAGATTAGAATTTATTCCTACTTAGGATTCTTTTGGGAGTATAATTGTGAAATTCATTGTTTTCGTTTCAGTTATTGTGTTGATTAAATAGGCATTTTTATCTTAATTTGTAGGGGCTCCAAAGCAGTAATATTAATGAGCAACGTTTGTATGGTACCAATGAATTAATCTCTTCATTTGATGTGAAGGGCGGGTTGTCATGGCTTATTTTGAAATCCTTTCAAATGTAAAACATCCTCTTTACACTCCACCAGCATTGTTATCAGCCGAGGCAAATTAACAATTCAAAATAAAGCAGTGGAATTAATTCTGAACTTCAGCAATGAGCTGTCAGTGCTTTTCAAAAAGCATACCTTGTCACTTAAGGAAACACCGGAGATGTCACTCTCTTTAATCTCTTTAATAAATAATCTTTCATTCCCATAAAAAAAAAATAAAGCAACAATAAACACTGGTGTGTGTGATATTCACCTGTCTAGAAACAGCATTTGTCTGAGGTGCATCAGTCTTCTTCTGATTGACTGAAATCTTAGCGGTATTGAATATACCTGCATCCATCTTAGAAAATGACAATAAAGGCCTTTTACATGCTAATTTGTCCTCTAATTTAAATGCAAAGAGCAACAAACAAACAGTTCACTAGGGCACATCCACAGTGTTTACTGAAAATAAAATGCAAGAGAACCAAATGATTGGCGGCTGTCAGGGAATGACAGATCTGACTATTTACTTCAATGAGTAATGCAGTAATGTTAAAACATTTATTTATCTTAATGAAATGACTTTGTTGTTTAAATTTAATTTAAAAATATGCTACACTGTAAAAGAAAAAAATTGCTGTGTTTTTATGGTTCTAACTTATATTTACATTGAAATACCATTATTTTCTTAACTGATGCAATGATAACCAACATATTAAAGTTTTGTACCTTTGTAATACACTGATAACCACCAAACGCAGGTGGTGATGAGAAAGTCACATGATGAACCTTTTTATTACTAACATATATAGAAGGTGCATAGTGTCATTCACACAAACACTAAACACTATCGTGGTAACACACATGAAACTGAAATAATGCAATAAACATTATTTAGCAACATTAGATGTAACATACAACCCTAATATACAAAACTGATAAGAAAAAACTAAGAAGAAACAGTTATTTAAAACATCAAATTTGAAATGTAATGCAGGGAATTCGGGGAATGTCAATTTGCGGTTATTCACTGTAAATTATACGTTCGTTTTCACTTCGAAAAACGGTATACTACCGTAAAATTACATCCAATGTCCAATGCAAGTTTTTCACCGTATACAGTAGGGGAATTTACCGATAACCATTTAACAGGATTTTACTGTAGCATTTTTAGTCTTTTACCGTAAAATTAACGGTCATTTTTTTACAGTGTATTGTTAGTTCATTTTAGTTTAAAACACATTGTTAACATATGCAAATTTATGTTGAAATGTATCAGTAAAAAAATAACATTGACAATAACTAATATAATTAATAAATGCTGTATAAGTGTTGTTCAGTGACTGATGTAACATATACTGTGTCATATCATACTGTCACATTTGTTTATTACAACAAAATAAATACACTACACTATTAAACTGATCAAAAGTGACAGTGAAGACTCTTTTTTTAATGTTACAAAAGTTTGCTGTTCTTTTGCACTTTCTATTCATTAAAGAACCCTGAAAAGTTTAATCATGGTTTCTACAAAAATATTAAGCAGCACAAATGTCAACACTGATAAGAATTTTTATCAACTGTTTTAAGCACATTAAAGTGATTTCTGAAGGATCATGTGACACTGAAGACTGGAGTAATGAAGCTGAAAATTCAGCTTATTTATATTTTAGAATTAAAAACAGTAATTTAAATTGTATTTTTATGTTTTTAATGTGTTTTTTTTTTTCAAATAAATGCATCTTTAGTGAGCACAAGAGATTTAAAAAAAAAAAAAAAATGAAAAAATCTGACCCTAATCTTTTGAACGGTAGATTAATAGCATAAATACTGAAACATATTGTAAATGTTTACATATTATTACACTTGGAATTCCTTGAGAGTTCAAGGCAAAATGAGTAACTTCAAATTGTGGGGAACTCTGCATAACATTAGGTAAATGGCATAGTTCTTTCAAAAGGGGGAGACAAACCTCTTCTCCTTTCTCTCGAATCCTCTCTCCGTCCACTCTCTACAGAGCTGAAGCTTTATGAACCACTGGAAAGGGCGTCCGGCCAAACGAAAAACATCACAGACTGGGATTAAAACAGCACGACCATAAAGCCTCTGAAAGGTAAATATATGAAAACTCTGATGTCATGCCTGCTCAGGCAGCAAAAGATTTGGCCTGTGATTGAGGATTACACACAAATCAGCTTTTATGATATATAAGATCATGTACATCCTGTCAGAAAATTGCATGCCAAATTGTGCTGTATTGCACTGTTTATTTTACAGTAAGAATGACATTAGGCTTATCAAAGCAGCAAAGGGCCTTCATGATTCTCATCAGGTGTTACTTTAGCTATGTGAATAGACATATTATGGACATACAGATAGCTCATATGATAATGTTGAGGCGTTACATTAGTGCAGCACAGATGGGAGGGGCTGCTGCAGTCCACTGCAGTGCAGTACTTCATGCTGTTAGGTGTATTGCTATGTGAGGCAGTTAGGTGGAGCTACAGCACTGTTGTTGTTGTCGTCTGAAGGGCACAGTTTAATGGATGCTCCACATGGCTGACAGGACTAAACATTTTAAAATGCAGGTTTGTTTATCAGCCTATTTTTTCAAATCACTTCATGCTAGATTTCAGGCTAGATTTTGTGGCCACTGCTGATAGTTATTTCAAAGCTAATTATTAATTTATCAGCAATGCTTTTCACAGGAAGGTTATTTAGTCCTCTACACGTTCTGGGGAAACACAAGATGTACATTTTTTTCCTGATATATAACCGCAGTTTTGATAGTCAAATAATAGATATTTATATATGTTAAAATGATTTTATTCTGCTCTGGGATATTTAACAGTGTTTTATGACTCTCTTTCCTCTTTTCTATCTAGAGTTTTGCAATGAACAGATTTAACTCTTTGTTTGGGTGGATTCTTGTTCTGGGAGGTAAGAACATTATGAAGATGTTTTTCTATGTTCCTTTTCATATGAAACCATTTTAACCATTCAAATATAAGATTTTGTTATATTATTATTATATTATAAGTTATATTCAACTGTCATAGTCAGAAGTTTGTAATATAATATAATTATGTAATATAATAATACTTTTCTATGAATACAAAAATATATCACAATAATATATTACCTCAAATACAGCTAAAAAAGACTTTTGGGTCTATTTATTTATTTGTTTGTTTATTTATTTTTCAATTAATTAATTAATTTTATTATGATGACAACTATATTTTTTGAGATAGATAGAGATGAGGTCAAAAGTTTACATCCGCCTTTTTAGAATCTGCTAAATGTTATTTTACCAAAATAAGAGGGATCATACAAAATGCATGTTATTGTTTAGTAATAACCTGAATTAGATTTTTCACATAAAAGACGTTTACATATAAGGTTTTCTAGAATTTCTGTGTATTTGAACCCTTTTCCAACAATTACCGTATGATTTTGAGATCCATCTTTTCACACTGAGGACAACTGAGGGACTCATATGCAACTATTACAGAAGAAAAAATAAAACATTAAGAGCAGAGGGTGAATACTTTTGAACAGAATGGAGATGTGTACATTTTTCTTATTTTGCCTAAATATAATCTTTTTTCATTTAGTACTGCCCTTCAGAGCCAACGAAAGTAGGGGAACAGAAGTTACATGTTTCCCAGAAGACAAAATAAGTCCAAATTACCCTGATCTTCACCCCAGAGCTCTTAGTGTATGTTTTTTCCTTCTGGTGCATCAGTGAGTGTTTAAACCTTCTGTAATAGTTGCATACGAGTCCCTCAGTTGCCCTAAGTGTGAAAAGATGGATCTAAAAATCATATAGTCATTATTGGAAAGGGTTCAAATACACAAAAGCGCTGGAAAAACAAAGAATTTGTGGGACCTGAAGGATTTTTCTGAAGAACAGCAGGCAGTTTAACTGACAAACAAGGGACTCATGAACAAATATCACTAAACAAAAAAACACAGCTGTGGATCATTCAGGTAACAACACAGTATTAAGATGTATGTAAACTTTTTTTAAAGAAGTATGTAAACTTTTAAACGGGGTCATTTCTATAAATTCAACTATTATTTTCTCTTGTGGACTATATGTAAACATCTTTTATGTGAAATATCTTATTCAGGTCAGTACTAAATAAACAATAACATGCATTTTGTATGATCTGATATGACAAATATCTAAATAACAGGAATCATGCTTTCTCATCTCCAGTTCTGATGATCCCAGTGTTGTGTCAGGATGAAGAGAGTATAATTACAGTATGCCAAGAGGAAGATAATGACCTCAGAGTGGACTGCCTTCTGGAGCCCAGACCCAGCTACCACACAGACTATGAGTTCTCCATGTCCAAAGGCCAAAAGGAGATCATCATAAACACCAACATCTCTGGAATCATGCCTGAGCCCAAGTTCAGGCACAACACGTTTGTGACAGAGCTTGAGCCATACGGATTCAGGCTGACCATTATGAGCTTCGCCATCACTGAGAATACAACATTCATCTGTAAAGTAACCAAGATCCAGAAGACTCTGTTTGTTGAACTAGGTAAAGCAGCTCTATGGTGTCGCTTCGTGAAACTACAATGAATACTTTCTCTGCCTAACCTTGACTTTGTCTTTGCCTTTCAGGCGGCGTCGAGCCCTGCTCAGCCATCAGTGTGTTTCTTCTGGGTTATCCTTGGCTCAATCTTCTGGTTCCTCTGTGCATCTTACAGCTATGGGAAGGCATTTAAGAAACAGTCAGCTACGGCGTCATACTTTCAGAGTATAAAGTATTTCTGTAGATTTCTCAGCATATATGAGTATTTTTAGAAATGCTTTTCGATCTACATGCTCTGTCTTTACTGTAAAGTAAGTACCGGTTGCTGCCTCTATGAAGGTATTTATTTACCTAGCCAAAGCACAACTGAAGAAATGTCCTGTGTGCAATAGGTTAAAGGATTTTTAAGGTTCTTGACTGCTATTAAATCGTTGATAAAGTTATGTCAAGCAATTGTACTGCAACAGTGCCATCAGTGCTTTCAATGAAATGCACCATAAACATCTTGTGCCATTAGTGTGCAGAAAAATAAATCCCATAATTTATTGGCTTAATTCTTTCCCACCACTTTGAAAAGAATTATAAATTCATTTTAATTTTCATTTTTTTCAAAAGTTCTGAAGAAAAAAAACTTTAATGCTATGTAAGGTATAATTTTAATTTGATCAGTAGTTTGTTTTAAAAATGCTATTGTTGTCATATTAGAAAATGTATCTTTAATAAAATCTGTCACTGGTGATATAGCTATTGCTTCGTTTGTGCAACAAAATAAACCAATGAAAAAAAGTGCTTGTTTTTGATTACTAATAATGTTAAAATTATAAAAAATACTATCAGCTTGGTTACTGGAGATAACTGAGCAGTTTAATACTTGAACACATTTCGAAAAAAAAAACCTTTTTATATTCTACTGTCTCAGTCATCACACCAAACTTGTTTGTTAATGAATTGTGTAAGTCAGTTTGCATGTCAACAAGATAGCCTTTTCCACTTCAAGTGGGCGGTTCTTGTCTTGACTTTAGTTAAAAGTCAAAGGTCTGGCTACTTTATAAATGTAATGGCCTAAATGTACTGCAAACTACATGTTAGTCAACTTAAAATGTCGCCAGATTTTTATCCACCGAATTAAACATGCCCCTCTTTCTATCTGTATGTTACCTGTGAAGCAGAAGTAGTACAGCCAGACTGACATAAGTTTTTAAGTGCACTTCCATTCATAAATCCTCTCCCGTGGCCTCATGGACAGTATATCCTTCAAGAATACTGGAGGAACAAGTAGGTCATCTGGGTACTTTTCACCTAGTGTTTTTCGAATATTATGAATTCGGACATACTTGCCTCTGTTCTTTGTCTACTATATAGGGTGACATTTAAAATGTGCAGTGTTTGGGGTTCTCTGGGACCAGGACTGGGAACCACTGGGCAACCCAAAGCGTCTGATCCACGCTCGTTGTTTCATTGTTGCAGGGGCCACGGTTTTCTTGCACAATTAGCTCTTTTGAAAATGGCATCACGGAAAAAATTAGGCTGCAGAGCCGCGGGATGCCATTTTCTTTCTTATTTATGTGATGTGCCATGGCCACCAAAAAATGTAAATACATCCTTTTACTAATGTGTGGTGATGCTTGAATGTTTAAAACCTGGCAACCTAAGAACCGCTGAATCTAGAAGGTACGTGAGTGAATTTTAGTTTAAATAATTTGAGTTTGGCATTGTAGATTAACTGCATATTGATGCTTGTGTGCGAACAAACAAGACGTACGTAAAGAATAAAGAGAATGTAGGCTGTTATTAATGGTCTTGACTAAGATCAGAAAACATTACTTTTCAAATATTTTAAGAAGACATGCAATCAGTATGTTAAGAACAATACATGTTTTGTGAAAAACAAAACGTATAGATATAGTTTTTATCTGCTAAATGCTATATAAGGTATAAAGGTATGAAAAAAATGCAATATAAATAAATTAATTTGACTTAATTTTTAAGGATTGCTGTCACATTGTGTGTGTGCTATTCATGTTTATATGTTACATTTTAAACAATCGTGTAAAGTGTTAAAAAATTAAACTGAAATTTAAAAAAAAGAATTACATGTACCAAAAGTAAAACCGAAGTGTAATGTACAGATTAAATAATTAAATATGCACATATTATAAACATGTCTAGCTAAAACAATAAATAATAATAATAACAAAACGTTTATTTTAAGGCGGTTTAAGGAAATCCCGCAGTTGCAAACTGTGAATGGACGGGGGTGGGCCGGGTTGGATTTTTTTCTGGTACCTGGCAACTGTGTTTGGAGAGTACGAGCTGACACAGAGATCGGTCTGATATCTCAATATCTATGTTATATCGCTCAGGTACGGCATTAGTCATTTATGCAAAATTTATAGCACCATTAGCACCTTTACAATGTTATAAAACAACTTAATACAGTACACAAGTATGACATAATCTGGGTGGTAGCTGTGTACAGTCTGTTCATAAAATGAAAGTGAAAGCATGCAGGGCTATTTGCACGTCAGATAACAGCTCATAACACACTAGGAAAAGACCAAAGTAAGGAAGTGAAATAATCTTTCTCAAGGTTGGGAAATCGCTTTTTACGTCGTTATTTTATGTATATTAATTTACAGCCGCTAAAATAGTCTGCGCAGTAAATGTTAGTCTTGGGAAGCGTTCATTGTTTAACCGGTGTCGACGATTCTTCGTCTTCCGAGGTACTGGGCCTTATGAACCTTGAGGTGTTGTTGCTACCAAATACACATATAGGGATACATTATCAATCAAGCGAAAACAATACATGTATGTATGTATTTATGTAAACAATATATGTATGTATGTATTTATGTATTTCAGTAAAATATTTAGTAAAATATGTAGTTTCACAGGATAATAATTGTAAAAACATTTTAATCTTAGCTTGGTCTATGTTGGTGTTTTAAATATTTTAAGGATTATTTTACCATTGTACTGTTTTCATTGTTTACTTCAACTTTAAATTCATAATTGTTTCTAAAATTGTGTTTTGTAGGAACTGCACTTTTATAAAGGAGTGTCCCAAGATCATTGCAGTATCATATTAGAGTAAGTGCCAAAATGCCAGTGGAATTCAGTGGATGGGAGGCATACCGTGATAAATCAAAGCACCTTAAACCAGGTCAAGAGCCCAAAAAGAGCCACGGCTATATTATGTACCATGGGACACACAAAACCAATGCCCCAGCTATCATATCATCAGGGTTTCGGCCCTCTGGTGGGGGAACTCTGGGTCCTGGTGTCTACTGTAGTAGGAATTTGAACAAAGCAATGGGTTACCCTCTATGTGCTCCCAATGATAGAGTTGTGTTAAAGCTGCGAGTGAGAGT
Source organism: Labeo rohita (assembly GCF_022985175.1). NCBI lineage: Eukaryota > Metazoa > Chordata > Actinopteri > Cypriniformes > Cyprinidae > Labeo > Labeo rohita. The sequence continues at coordinate 16,346,835 of NC_066889.1, read as the reverse complement.
GGGTAAAGTGAAGAGGATTGATGGGCAAAGCATAAACCTGCAGACTACATGGCATCAGCAGGGATATGATACAGCCTGGTTGCCTGCCTCTGCTTCTGGTGTGGGACTTGAGGAAGATTGTGTTTGGGACCCAAAGAGAATTACTGTGATTGGAATAGCCCATTGTACAGACTCCAGTACTAAGAGTTCCCTGGAGAGTCTCATAAAGCAGAATAGCCAATCGCAGGACTCGAATGGCAAAGATCTGAAGCAGTGTAAAGGGTGTGGAATGCAAACAGAGCATAAACACACAATGGAGAAATGCTGGTCCTGTAAGGCATCCATATGCCCCTTCATGAAAAATCACATTTGCCAAAAGAAAGGGAAGTAATTATTCTTGAGCACTTGAGAACTAGTTAATTGATACTTATAAACACTTTAATTAAATATAATCTGTGAAGTGCTGTTGAGATATGGTAAAGGCACTGTAATTCAAGTTCTTCTAATTATATTACTAAAAGTAAAGACATTACAGTGCATGGAAACCTTTGTTTTATTTGATTCAGATTAATACTGTTAAATTAATTAAATTTAGATTTTGTTGTGATATATAACTCCACTACACTTGTGCCAAACATTATACTTAATGTTTTTATCACCGTAAAGCATATCTGGACTGAAATATTAATACCACTACAAAGTTAAAAAAAAAAAAAAAATGTTTTCTGTATTTCCCTTGTCATTCTTTGCTGTTTATGACCTAGTAAGAAGTTTTGTTTGTATGTTTGTTTGTTAACATGCAAAATATTGTGTCTAAAAGAAAGGAATGAATGTGACTCTATACTGTGGGCATTTGGTTTTGATAATAATTCCATATTTAAAATTAAAGATGTAATGTATAGACAACAATGTTGTTTATGTTTTGAATGCCAGTGTGAAGTTTATTGTTTACAAATTCTCTATTCATGATGAAGCACTCATTTATGAACTATTAATTTGTTTATATTGACCTTTTGCATAAAACATGCACCTGCCCAACATCACCATTTACTGTATGTACACAAGTTTTTTCTAGCATATATTCAGATGAAAATGTATAGTGGCGATCAAGTTATTCAGATGAAAATGTATAGTGGCGATCAAGTTATTCATGTTATTCAAGACGGACAGGGTAGGATGGGATGGGAAATGATCAGCACCTTGAATTTCTTTTGGAAATGAAAAGTCAAAGCCTTCAGTTTTGGAAAGTATAGGGGAAGATGATCTGTGTGCAAATTATATCAGTGATATCATTTACTGTATAAGAAGCAAATAAGAAGCATTGCTTTGATAGGAAAACAGTCTGCCTTGTGCTTGCTGACTGGCTGGCTAAATCAGATATTTAAAGTTAATGCCATGTCCTTCTTAAAAATTCCATTTGTTTTATTTTGCTGGTTTATGGTACATACAAAATCTTATTCATCTTTATTCATTTATTAAATATAAAAAAAATAATAAAAAACATAACTCAAAGATATGTCAAAAAAGTATGTTTAATGTATTAATAATTTATATAATTGTGTTACAATAATCATTTCTCAGCACGTGAGTGGTATATCATTGGAAAGTACACCTCATCAGTAACACTCATCTATCTCAAGATGAGGTGGAAATCTACAATTCTCTGGACTGACTTGCTCATTTCAATTAGAATGGCTTTGTCTATGGCTATTTTTAAGTCTTTAAATTCTGATTGAAGCACTCTTGTTCTTGTCTTATGTTTTGCTTCATTTAGATTTTTACTTCCTTATAATTTTTCATTGTGTTATTGGTGTTTTTAGTCATTTTGTTGTAAAGCACATATTACATAGAAATAAAAATTTAATTAAAAATTAAAAATTAAATTGCCATTGCCTTTGCCTTTGCCAGTGACAATGACACCGCCATTGCCAGTGACAATGACACCGCCATTGCCATTGCCAATGACATTGCCAGCGACAATGACACCGCCATTTTTAGCGACAATGACACCGCCATTGCCATTGCCAGTGACACTGCCAGCGACAATGACACTGCCATTGTCAGCGACAATGACACCGCCATTGCCAGTGACATTGCCAGCGACAATGACATTGTCCAGTGACATTGCCACAATGACACCGCCATTGCCAGTGACACTGCCAGCGACAATGACACTGCCATTGTCAGCGACAATGACACCGCCATTGCCAGTGACATTGTCAGCGACAATGACACCGCCATTGCCCTTGCCAGTGACATTGCCAGTGACAGTGACACCGCCATTGCCAGTGACAGTGATGCCTGCTCTTTGTGTTTTTGGGCGTATTTCACGAATGACTGTGATTCGTTGTGGATCCCAAACACAGTCTTCCTCAAGACCACTTGGTACCATGCCACACTTTGGAGGACACCAGGCAGTGTCATACCCGTGATCATGCCAGGTTTTCTGTAGTGGATGACCTTTACGGTCAATCTTCTTCACTCTTCCAACATTGACCTTCACTCTCAGAACCACTCTCTGGTTCTCAGGTAGATCCAGAGGATATCTTGAGGCCTTTTCTAGGTCCCGGCTGAGGTAAACACCAGGCCCAAGCATCCCTTTAGAAGATGGTTTAAATCCAGAGACTTTGATTTTTTCAGCCGCCTCCCTTGATGTGCCGTGATACATTCTGTAGACTTTACCATCTGCTGGTTCTCTGTAACTCTCAAGGCATGGTGGAGCTCCTGGACCCAAATCGTCTTCAGCCCACATGTTTGCACTTGAACAAATCAAATATCTAAATATTAATAGAAACTCAGAATTTTACCAGATCTCTAGCAAACAGACTTACAAAGAAAGACAAACACACATGTAATGGAATTTATTTTATTTTGTAATTATGATTTTAGGCTTTATAAACACAATGACCAACAAAAGCATAAGATCTATTTTCACAAAGACAAAGTGGTGTCTTACCTCTGGTGTTGCTTCTAAAACTATTGCTTTGTTTTGATAGCAGGTATGTAATATCTTTCAGGGTGTGTCCATGACATGTTCCAATGACTTCCTGAAAATGTCCTGCTTATTTAAAAACTACAAAGCTATGACAGAAAAGCTATGAATAGCTCAGGTTAACAAATAATACAATTGAACGTGCTCAAACAGATAAGATCAACACATGACTTACATTTACACATTTTTTTAAATAATACCCATCACCAAAACATAAAAAACACACAAATAAAAAGAATAAATAAACAATAATGTATATATCAATTATATATGTCTATATAATTAAAGACAAACCAGGGGAAGGATTATATCCATATAAAAGAAGTATTTATTGTATAATAATAAAAAAAAAACAATAATATGTACATACAACTATATAAATGGTGTTATGGTATATGGGTGGAGTCACATACTTTTTTTAAGCTCTGTGGCTTTCAACTCACTTAGATGTTTCTGACATAATGAAAAAAGATCCATTTTATTGTCTGTTAGTATTAGTATGTCTATTAGTTATTGTTAGTATCATTTGGATATTTGGAGGCCTGTAAACTCGTCGGAGCGTGCCATGAAAAGACAAATCTGTACATTTTGTAAAATATGAGAACATTTGTCTAAATATTCACAAATAGTGAATATACCAAAATATATAACAGTAATCTTGGACAGACCTTTAACCAATAAGCTGAAGCCAGCTGACATGGCAGTAAAGTTTTTATGAGAGGCCATAAAGAAAAATCGCAATAACCTGAAGCATCAAGAGTGAGTAAAGTGTACTGTAGTTGTTTTTGCTGCTTCTCTGATTACATATTTACTTTAATTTGACAAAGCAGTTGACACAGCAATTGTATTCTGTGTAAGCACTTACATAAATTTATAAATGTGTCATATCAATGAATTAAAATATATTGAATTGTCTTGTTTTGGAGGCACAACTAAAAAAGTTTTCTTTTTTTGCCAGCCGACGGCTTTGCTGTAAAGAGCGTGTGAATGTTATCAGATGCTCGCGGGAGTACAAAGTACTGTAGATGTGCAAGTTATCTAATAATAAAGTATGAACCCATTGATTATAAAATGACTAAAGAAGGGACGGAACAGTTACGTGGTGCTTTATACAAATAATTTAAATTATAAATACGTACATATGACTTTTTGTACATAAAAGTAATAAATCCTACATTTTATATTCATGTAAAAGTAACAAATCAGAAAAGACCAGGCCGTGTCGTACCTGTAATCATGCCAGGTTTTCTGCATTGGATGACCTTAATAGTCAATGTTTTCCACTTTCCCAACATTGACATTTACTCTCACAATCACTCTCTGTTTATCAGGTAGTTATAAAGGGTATCTGGTGGCCTTCTGTGGATCTCGGCTGAGGTAGACGCCACATGCAAGCATGCCATCAACAGACTGCTGAAATCCCTCTGTGAAAATGTTTAGTGCAGCTGCCATGGATGTCCAGTGATACTTTACATACACTTTGCCTTCTTGTGGAGCTGTATAACTCCAGAGGCATGAAGCACCTGGACCCAAGTCATCTTCTGCCCACATGTTTGCTGCTGAACCACATTACAAGATAATAATGAAAACAAAAATGGGAGATAAAATGATCAAATATGGGAAATGCTTAAATATGGGAAATGCTTATATATATATATATATTCTTGAATGGAGGATTTATACACATATACAAATGGTGCATTTGACAAAAACAAAGTGATGCTGATTTTGCTTCAGACACTGAAAGAATTTTCCAAAGCTGGTGTTCTGTGTTTAATTGTGTTATCTGTGTTTATTTTCTGTGTTCTGTGTTTATTTATTTATTTATTATTTTTTGTTATGCTGTAAATGTGGTTATGCTACAAAATTTCATCTGACATTTCATGTAAAATGTCATGTACAAATCAAGCTTCGCACTACATGTCTTGAAAGAAGATGTTTGTTAATAAAAAATTAGTTAAAAAAACATTAAGATAACATATTTTAAGATTTTCATTGCTCATAATAAAAAAACACACTCCTTAAATTGGACGAATTACATCAATTACTGTGATTGCTTTCGGATTCCAAACACAGTCTTGCTCATGACCAGTTTGTGGGGGTATCCAGGCAGTAACCTAAACCTAAAGACAAAAAAAAAAAAAACAATCTACAAACCGTTTTCATGTTTAAGTTTGGTTAGAGAACAACAGTAAAAAAGTGTTTCTCAAAAGCATCGTGAACTAAGTTGATCTTAGAGATGGCAATGGGTCTATGATTTACTTAGGCTTGCAATCCTTTTGGGAAACGCAGCCCTGGTTTGTTGTCTGTATATTTGGTGAAATATGAGAACTTTTGACTTGACTTGACTTTGACTTGACTTTGACTTTATTAATCCCACAATGGGCAAATTCCTTAGAAACAGCAGCAATAATAAAAAAAGACAGTTTAACAGGATCCATGGGATCAACAAAAGTAACAATAAAAATAAATTGTATAAATATAAATATAAACTTTATAAATATAAGTAAAGATAAAAGGAAAAAGAACCTATACACAGTGCTAGTTATGTGGATGAACAGGGAAGGGGATAATCTAAAAAAAAAAAAAAAAAAAAAAAAAAAATTGCACATGGTCTGAAAATACTGCACAGCAACAGGAACAAGCAATGTACACAAACATGTGTATGTCACTGCAGTGATGTATTATAAAGTCTTATAGCTGTGGGGAGGAATGATCGACGAAAACGCTCCTTCTTGCACTGTGGAAGTAACAGTCTTGTACTGAAGGAGCTGCTCAGAGCCTCCACAGTGTGGTGCAAGGGGTGAGAGGAGTTATCCATAGTGGATGACAGTTTTACTAGCATCCTTCTGTCCGCCACTTCCTCGATGGTATCCAGTGTGCATCCCAGGACAGAACCAGCTCTCTTAACGAGCTTGTTAAGTCTTTTCCTATCTCTGTCCGAGCTGCCCCCTGCCCAGCACACAACAGCGTAGAGAACTACTGAGGCCACTACTGTGTCATAAAAAGTCTGTAGGAGTTCTCTGCATACCCCAAAGGACCTCAGTCTTCTCAACAGGTAGAGGCGACTTTGGCCCTTTCTATACAGGGCATCTGTATTTGTTGACCAGTCCAGTTTATTGTTCAAGTGAACACCCAGGTATTTAAAAGTGTTCACAATCTCAATGTCCGAGCCCTGGATGCTCACAGGTGTATAAGCTGGAGGGTTCCTTCTGAAGTCAAGCACCAACTCTTTTGTCTTACTGGTGTTCAGTAACAGATGGTTTCCCTCACACCAGTCCACAACGTCAGCAATGACCCCCCCTGTATTCCTGCTCATTCTCCCCGGACACACAACCAACAATGGCGGTGTCGTCTGAGAACTTCTGCAGGTGACAGTGATGGGAGTTGTACTTAAAATCAGCTGTGTACAGGGTGAACAAAAATGGGGAGAGTACCGTCCCTTGAGGTACCCCCGTGCTGCTAAATAATCACAGTCACGTTTTTTTACTAACCTCTACAATGACAAATTCAGACTGAACAGAAAACAGAAATCCTGGACAGACCTTTAACCAGTACGCTGAAGCCTATGATGGTGTAGTGTAGTAAGTTTTATGAATGACTAAAAAAAGCACAAAATACATTTCCATCAAGACAAAGTGATGCCTCACCTCTGATGTTGCCTCTAAAGCTGATTGCTTCCTTCTGAAAGCAGGTGTATATAAATGGCACATCTTTCAGGGTGTGTCCATGTCAAAAGGTGTTCCACTGAGTTTTGGTTTCTATTCATCTTCATAAACTACTATGGATTGCAAGAATGCGTTATGTATGAAATTTGTAAAGTTTACTGATTTTATTTGGTTTTAAGTCTAAAAATGAAAAGAATATGTAATTATAAAACTAATCATAAGACTGTTTGTTAATGTAATGCCACGCCAGCAGAGGGAGTCCACACCCATTGACTGACTGTTATCGTTCCCTCTGCTGCTTCTCTGGTCACTACCTGTTTGGTGGCCATATAAGGAGGCCTATACCAAACAGGCGTTGTGAAGTATTGTTTTGTCTGTGCGGACTCTACTAAGCGTTTTCTCTGTTTTCATTGCCTTGTTTTGCTATTCCCACGGTTTTGTTTCTTTGTCATAGTTTTGCCTTGTTTTTGCCATAGTCTTGTTTTGTTTCATTGCCATAGTTTTGCCTAGTTTCATAGCCTTGTTTATTTTGCTTCTTTGGACTGCTCACTTGGACTTTGACCTTCTTCCTGTTTATTTTGGATTTTGCGTTTGTCTTGCCTACGTGTTACTGTTTGTTTGGACATCGACCCTGCCTGTCTTGACTACGCTGTGTTTAATAAAGCTCGCATCTGGATCTATCACGCTTCCTTAGAGTCCCGTTACAGTTAAACATGTTACATTTTGTAATGAATACAATAAATAAATCTATTTTAGATTGCATGTTTCAATAATAGTGCAGTGAAAATAAGAACTATAATTTACCCAATTTAGCTTTAAAACCAAGTTTCAAATATAAGTTTCTTTTCTTATTTACAGGACTGTTTCCCTGAAAATGCCACACCTATTCGAAAACTATTTACTATGACAGCAAAGCTAGCTCAGGTTAACAAAAATGCAACTGAACTGATGCGCTTGTACTAATAAGAGCAACACGTGACTTACATTTACACATAGTTTATATTTACTTTTTTTCTCTTAATTTTTAAAATAATATAAAAATGAATATTAACTTTGTAGAACTTTCTTCTTAAGTCTCATCTTACTGCTTTGCATTTTTATGTCCAGAATATGCATATTTGCATGTAAATATGGTATGGTATGGGGTGGAGTCATAAACATTTTTTTTAAGTTCATATAAGCAAGCTCTATGGCCTTCAACTTACTTACTTTTGAAATACATTTGAAATATATAATGAAATATTAAAAATCTTAAACAAACAAAAAGACCATCAACAGACTGCTGAAATCCCTCTGGGTAAAAAATGAGAGATACAATATATATAAATAATGTTTATTTATATATATTTGATTGAATATAGGATTTATAATCAAGCACCATATATTTAGACAAAAATAAAGCAACTTACCACTGATGTTGCTTCTAACACTGAATGCAGATTCTCTGGAAGCAGATTTATGAACTGTAAACTTATTCAGAACCATTTTATCTTCTCTTTATGTTGGAAAACTCTAACATGAATAATTAAATTTAATATGGACTTTACTGCTGTAAATTCTATAAGACTTGATAAGGCCATTTAACTGTTTTGTAAAAGTGTGTTGTTTCTTTGTATTCTTCAAAAGCAAAGAGACCCATACTAAGATTATAAAAAAGTTCAAAATACTGAGTCAAACAGAGTGTGATTTGTGTCAATGTTACAGGTTTATTGATTTTCATCAAGCTGGAATAAAAACAAGCAGATTATTATAATATTAAAATCTATATTATTATATGTTTCATTCAAATTTCAAAAAATTAAATTAAAAAGAAAAAAGTATTAACTTCTCCAATTAATTCAAATTTGAAATCACACACACAGAGATCACAAGTGAATAATTTGGATAAATACCAACTAAAAGATAAGAATATTTAAACTCACAACAAACAATATTAAAAGAAATGGAAAACTGATTTTTTAATGCTTATATTTACAGTCTAGTAACATTGCAAGTGCCTAAAAGACTATAAAATCAAACAAAAAAGCTTGTTTTTAACAATGAATTCACAAATCGTGTCAGTAAAAAGGTTATGTATATATGACAGACAGACAACTAAAAATGTTTATAGTAGGCCAATTTTTAATGATTTCATTTCTCTAGCTTCAACCTCAGAAATTGTTGCAAGACATAGTCAGCAGAGTGCAGTATAATGATCAAATTCTCAATAACACATTGTATTTTAAGATAACATTTTAAGATTTTCATTGCTCATAATGGAAAAAAAACCAGGTACTCCTTAAATAGGATGAATTACATCAATGATGACTCTGATAACCTCTCTCTCACGTGGCTTATCAAGTGGGTATCTGCTGGCCTTGTTAAGATCTCGACTGAGGTAGACGCCACGTCCCAGCAGGCCATCTGGAGATGGCTGAAAGCCATGGATTTTGATCTGTTCTGCTGCTCTTGCAGTGGTCCTGTGATACATTCGGTATACATTACCATTCACAGGCTCTGTAGTGCTTTGGAGATCCTGGACAGATGTTCAACCAGTATGCTGAAGCCTATGAGCGAGTAGTGTAGTAAGTTTTATGAATGACCTCTGATGTTGCCTCTAAAGCTGAATGCTTCCTTCTGAAAGCAGGTGTATATAAATGGCACATCTTTCAGGGTGTGTCCATGTCAAAAGGTGTTCCACTGAATTTCAATTTTTATTCATCTTCATAAACTAGTATGGATTGCAAGAATACTTTATGTATGAAATTTGTAAATCATGGTGCTGACTGATTTTATTTGGTTTTAAGTCTAAAAAATGAAAAGAATATGTAATTATAAAACTATAAGACTGTTTGTTGAACATTTTACATTTTGTAATGAATATAATGAGTAAAACTATTTTAGATTGCATGTTTCAATAAAAATGCAGTGAAAATAAGAACTAGAAATTACCTAATTTAGCTTTAAAAAGTTTCAAATATAAGTTTCATTTCTTATTTACAGGACTGTTTCCCTGGAAATCAGTAACGGCTGTGACATGAACATGTCAGGTTAATGAGCATTAAATACAACTCACCTGACATGATGTAAACAGATAAGATCTATACATCAAATTATTTATTTACTTTTATTAGAAGTAAAACAAGAAAAATAACAGTGACCAATATTAATAAAAACTCACTCAAGTAAATACAAAATATTTTATAGGGTTTTTTTAGGTTCAAGCCCACAATGTAAAGGGATCACAGCAAGTTTTATTTACCATAAAGTCAAAGTACCATAAAAGTCATATAGTACCATAGTACCATAGTACCATAAAATGACAAATAGAGCAAGGAATGAACTATAAGCTTTGCTTGTTAATTTCAGTCCAAGCCCAATCAAATGGAGAAAGTAAAATATTTTGAGTCACATCTCACAATATACAGATTTTGAATCTTGAGTATCTGAAAATTTCAAATAACAGACAAGCATGAGAGAAGTTATCTTTAGAATAGAAATGTGCTTCACAATGTGCATGTATGTGTACTGTATATTCACACTGCACCCCGTGTTTTCTATTAAGTAAGTGTATTTTATGGAAACCTGGCAACCCTGAATGAATGTGAACATAGCCATTTGTGTTAACAAATTATTCTGTTACACATTATTTTCAGTTTCCAGGTCATTTCACTATTTAGATTAGCAGCACAGTATAAGGTTAATTTTTAATTTAACATCTAGTTTATTCTATTTCTTCATTTCAATCATATACAAGTCAGGTCGTTTGCGTGAAAAAACACCAGGTGCTCGGTTTACCGCTTACGCCATTGGAAACGTGTTTAATTGGTCGGATTTTGTGGTGTTGTCACGTTACTGGATAGACGAAATATACATAATAAAAGGCACCATATTACAGAAAATGGCATATACTCCAGTAATTTTTAGTCAGGATTAGCGGTGGGGATATTAAGAAGTTAGAGGGTTTTTGGTTTTGTTATTTTTTATAATTTAGCACCGCCCACGTCCCTTCTTCCCGTTCCCTTTATCTTGTGTTTTTCCTATTCATGTAAATACTGTATATATATATATATATATACCACTCTTTTGATTCCACCACACCTTTGTAGTTTCCACCTTTAATAAATCGCTTTTGTTGCAGAATATCTGTCTCGCACATTGCTTGTATGTATATGCTGTTAATGTCTATATTTTAAATGTTCGACCCCAGAACCCCTAGACCACTTTGGAGTCCTAACAGTTTGTTTGTTTTTTTGTTTAAATGAATATATGTTTTTAAAAGACTTAACAGTTTGTCAGAACCACTAGTAAATTATGTTATTTTGTTTAGTTTTTTCTCCAGAATCAGAGAATCATGGTCTCCGATTTATTAAAAACAACTGGGATTCTCAATTTATCCAGAATCATGAAGCTCTTGTTTAAATGTTGTTTATTACTGCATATAATTCCTTAAAATGGAAGTTTAATTTCATAAAGTTCAAAATGCACCTACGTTTTTTTGCATTTTGTCTTTTTCAGTTGACTAAAAGACTATTTTCCCTATATATTTGATCATTAAGGATTTCTTAAGAAAAGTTTAAAAATCTCGTCTCGTCTCGTTCTTGTGAACCCAGTCTCGTGTCTCGTCTCATCACACCCCTATTGTATAATGCACATTTCATTCTGTAATTGTAGGTTTGTGTTTTGATCCTGAATGCACACTTTGTATTCTGCAGATTATTGTGTATGGGACAAAGCAGATTATTACAACACTGAAACCATAAAAATGTATGTATCAAAGAGTTTTATTGGTTTTATTTCTTGAGCATCTTCAGAGGATTCTGCAAAAACTTTCCTCCTCTGTCTTTGGGTAAATTAAATCAATGACTGTGATTCGTCTTGGATCCCAAACACAGTTTTCTTCAAGACCACTTGTCACCATGCCACACTTTGGAGGACACCAGGCAGTGTCGTACCTGTGATCATGCCAGGTTTTCTGCAGTGGATGACCTTGACGGTCAATCTTCTTGACTCTCCCAACATTGACGCTCACTCTCACAATAACTTTCTCATTCACCGATAGATTCAAAGGGTATCTGGAGGCTTTCTCTAGATCTCGGCTGAGGTAGACTCCACGTCCGAGCATGCCATCAGAAGACTGCTTGAAGCCAGAGACTTGAATTTTTTCAGCATTCTCCCTTGATGTGCCATGGTACATTCTGTAGACTTTACCATCCTCTGGTCCACTGTAACTCTCAAGGCATGGTGGAGCACCTGGACCCAAGTCGTCTTCTTCTTCCCACATGTTTGCCACAAATGTGACCCTGGATCACAAAACCAGTCATAAGGGTCAATGTTTCAAAATTGAGATGCATACATCATCTGAAAGCTAAATAAATAAGCTTTCCATTGATGTATGGTTTGTTAGGATAGGACAATGTTTGTTCGAGATACAACTATTTGAAAACCTGGAATCTGATGGTGCAAAAAAATCAAACTATTGAGAAAATTGCCTTTAAAGTTGTCCAAATAAATTTCTTAACAATGTCTATTACTAATAAAAAATTAGGTTTTGATATATTTACAGTAGGAATTTTACAAAATATCTTCATGGAACATGATCTTTACTTAATTTCCTAATGATTTTTGCCATAAAAGAAAAATCTATAATTTTGACCCATACAATGTATTTTTGGCTATTGCTACAAATAAACCCCAGCGACTTAAGACTGGTTTTGTGGTCCAGGGTCACAAATAATCTTGGTATGCAAGATATTAGTGATAACTAATTACCATGTGTAAGTAAAAAAATAAATAAATAAATAGGAGAAAAAAGACAAAATACTTGTAGTCAACACAAAGTTGTGACTTACCTCTGATGTTGCTTCTAACTCTGAGTGAAGATCTTCTGAAAGCAGATTTATGAACCGCAAGGGTGTGTTCACAAACAGAAATTTTACGCATGCAAAAGAAGAAACTTTTAGTTTTATTTTCACTTTTACTTCACACCTGTTTTCTTGTAAATTCTCCACTCTACAGGAAACTGCCTGTGATTGTGTGAGTCTGAAAGGGTCATGGTAGGGGAGACCAGGTATGGTTGTAAGACTTTTTTTCCAACATCTGTAGCTTACTGAATTTTTGAGATAGAGTGCTCAAACTTTTATACAGATCACCCACATTTGATTACTACAAAAGGCACCACTTCAAATTACTTATAAGCTGATGTCAAAAACACGAAGTGCCCACTGCCAGGGTATGTTCTGTAACAATTAGGCAAAAGAAGCAAAAACAGCAGCCACCTCATGAAGTATGTTTCAAAAACAGGTTTATTGAGACAATCTAAAAGAACAATACACCAGACCACAGCTCAAATCCACATTCTGTTTGATGAGTGTGTGCGTGTGTAAATTAGACTAGAACAACTTCCTTAATGGTATTGTTGCTTAAAGAACACTTACATCCAATGAAGCTAAGTAAAGAACATAACACCTAACAAAAACACATGTAAATTTGTGTGTCTATTTATTAATGTTCTCAACCAGAGTCACAATGGTGACAAATCACTCAAAAAGATCAAATCAACACATGCATGTTGTTGTTTGATGACTGCATTATGCTGACCGGCCAATCTGGCAAATTAAGACAGTCACTGATTTAAAGTTAATTTCATATAAGCACACAGAAGGATAGAGGAGGGTGTTTTTTAATTAAGGATGCAATGATAAATTAAAGCTGCAAGCAGCGCTGAAAGGTCCCTCACACTTGGGTTCACCGCCACCCGGTGGCTTTAGGAAACAACGAATGGTGAGCAATATGCAAGTGGTAAATATAGGAGGAATATGTCTAAGCCATTTTTATGTGCCAAACTTCCTGCTGCCAGCTGGTGGCGCCATAACTATAACTGAATATTGGCATGTAGATGTCTTCAAGCCAGGACTTTGATCAAATATATAAAGTTTGGTGCAGACTGAACATGGTATGTTTGAGTTAGTGTAAAATATGACATTTTCTGTTGCCAGCAGGTGGTGCTGTGATTATAACTGAATATTGGCCTATAGATGTGTTCAGGCCAGGACTCTTATCGAACGGGTGAAGTTTGGGGCAGATCGGACATTGTATTGCTGAGTTACAACAACTTCCTTTTCCACAGTGAAATGTCGAAGTTTGTCACGCCACCATGGACACAACCTTTAACGAAAACTCAAGATCTTCGTAATTTTACATCGTAAAGGCCTTTAGATTAGACTGACCAAATATAATGTTGATGTCATTAAATCTCTATGAGGAGCTTGTTAGAGCATAAAACATGTCACTTCCCATTGCCAGCAGGTGGCGCTATGACTATAACTGAATATGGGCATGGGCATGTGTTCAGGATTCTAATCAAACATGTGAATTTTGGTGCAGATAGGAAATTGTGTGCCTGAATTATAACAACATGACGAAACATCAAAGTTTGTCAGGCTGCCACAGACACGCCCTTCAACGAAAACTCAAGATCTTCGCAATTTAATGTCACGAAGGGTTTTAGACTACACTCATCAAATTTGGTGTTGATCTGTTTAAACAGAATGCCTGAAATGGCAAAAACGTCACAAAACTTGCAGAGAAAATTCAAAATAACAGACTTCCTGTTGGGTTTTGGACTTGGTACCATGGGACTTTTTTTGTAGGTATTGGTGTGTTACATGTGTCCATCGAATTTTGTACGTGAAACAGCTCGAGGGGCACTTTATTGAAATTTTATAGGTGGTGCTATCGAGCCATTTTGCCACACCCACTTCTGAAACCCATATCAGATGTACATTTTCACCACTTTTGGCACGTGTGCAAAATTTCATGAGTTTTCAAGCATGTTTAGGCCTTCAAAAATGCGATTCATTTTGGAGAAGAAGAAAAAAATAGCAATTCCAATAGGGTTCTTGCACCATCAGTGCTCAGGCCCTACACTCTTAAAAATAAAGGTGCTTCACGATGCCATAGAAGAACCTTTTTTGTTTAAATGGTTCCATAAACAACCTTTAACATGTATTTATCAAAAGGTTCTTTGTGTCGAAAGAAGGTTCTTCAGATTATAAAAAAAAGTTAAGAAACAGATGGTTCTTTAAAGAACCTTTGACTAAATGGTTCATTTATGGCATAGCTGTGAAGAACCTTTTAAAGCACCTTTATTTTTAAGAGTGTAATACAAACAGGGCAGGATGGGAATGGGAAAGATCAGTACATAGGAATCATTTTTATACAGCTTATTTTGACTTTTCTGAAATTTCTGGCAATGTAAAGTTAGAAAGATTTAAGTTTTCAACAAGAGGAAGAGGAGAGGATCTTTAAATGAGTACAATACATTTCTGTTATTTATGAATTGCTGTATGAAGACACCATTCCTTTCACTTATATTGTTGTTTTTATTTTAAAAGACAAAAAAGCAAACTCATTTTATTCAAGCAATTGTTGAAGGAGTCCTGAACACTCCAGCAATCTCCTTAACACTTCCATTACTCACCAGCAGAGGTCACTGTCAGCACAATTCTCCAGTAGTCAAGTAATCCATGCTCAAAAAAGGAACCAGGTAGTAGAAACCTAAATATCATTAACTTAGGTTTCTAATACATATTTATGTATGTTACACTCTAGCAAGTTTTTGAATGGCCATTTAGCATTTTATTTTGTATTTAAAGTATCAAATAATAAAGGGGTCATCGGATTCCCAATGTCAACAAGTTGATATGAAAGTCTCTAACATACTTTGGTTAAAATTTCTCAGTGGTAGTGTAAAACAACACCCTTTTTACCTGTCAAAAACAGCTCTGTTCACAGCAACCTGTTCCAGTGCATGTCCCTTTAAATGCTAATGAGCTCTGCTCACCCCACCCTTCTCTTCTGTGGGGTGATGAGCAGTTCTATGAGAGACTTTAAACCAGGGGTGCTCAACCCTGGTCCTGGAGATTGACTTTCTTGCAGAGTTCAGCTCCAACCCTGACCAAATACACCTGAACCAGCTAATTAGGATCTCAAGGAGCACTTGATAATTACAGACAGGTGGGTTTGATTAGGGTTGGAACTAAACTCTGCAGGAAAGTCAATCTCCAGGAACAGGTTTAGGCACCCCTGCCTAAACAGAACTTGCTAACTAGCTCATTATTAGTGGGCCGATTTGCAAAGATTCATAACAAAACCGTATACTCACTTTCTCTGTAAGTGAAGTTGGATCATGAATGATTCACACGAACATAGACGCATTTGGTTAGATCAGGGGGCACATTCCCTTCAAAAACAAAATAATCCTCTATGCCTTCAGCAGCTCTGCTAACATGTCCCTGCGGGGCCCATACTGGCTTTTTGGCTAGGGCCAGCCCATACTAAACCTAAACAGGCCCAGTGCGGGCTCGCCCACAGCTTTGGGCTCACCGCAGGCTCTCTGTGAGCAGCCCACACTAGCAGACTGCCCACATTAATCCCATGATAGCCCAGTGTGGGCCAGCCCGTTTAGGCCCAGAGCAACTTTTGTACCTTTGGGCCCATGCAGGTTTTGTGTAGGCAGCCATGTAATGCATACTAACAAGAGAATACTAACAACATCAGCTGGTCATTCTTTAGCCACTCAACTGAACTAGAATGGCTCAAACCATAAGAGACCTTTTCAGAACCTGTTGTTTCATATAGGCCAGGGATCCTCAAATATGTCTTATAAATGCACTGGTGTGGGACTTGAGGAAGATTGTGTTTGGGACCCAAAGAGAATTACTGTGATTGGAATAGCCCATTTTACAGACTCCAGAAGAGTTTTAATTGGTTGAGATTAATACTAAATTCATAGATTCAGATTTTGTGGGCAGTATATAACTCTACACTTGAAACAGATTGTGCCAAACATCACACTTAATGTTTTTATCACTATAAATGTTTTTTTTTTTTTTTTAATAATCTGGTATACATAACAATTAATATTTATTAAAATATGTATTTTCTCTTGTTTTGCAGTCGCAATTCTGCAAATTCTCTTGATTTACTGTTGAATTCTATTATTGCAACAACTGTTTTGTGAAACTATGTGAAATTTAGCAATATATTAAACATGAAAATTTGGCTTTTTTACTTAGTCTTAGTGCCTCCTAAATGCTTTTCACAGATTTTACGTTTTACAATTCAATTTCATGTTAATCTGGCACACTGAGTCCTACTGTAAACTAATAATTGCTGTAAACAAACTCTTTCTGAGATTCTGAAAGACTTTCTGAAATCTGGACTAAAATATTACCAGTACAAAGTATAAAGATTAAATAAATAAATAAATAAATAAACACACACAGAAAAACACATCACATTGTTAACTTAAATTTCTCTTCCTTGTCATTCTTTGACATTTCCCACCCAGCAGGAAGTTTGTTTGTTTTTACATGCAAAATATGGTGTCTCAAAGGAAGGAATGAATATGACTAGCAAATAAGCTTTGGATCTTTGGAAGGAAAAAATGGGCCTCTGGTTTTGATTATAATTTCACATTTAAATTCAAAGATCTAATTTATAGACAGCAACATATTTTTTTATGTTTTGAATACTACTTTATTGTTTACAAATTCTCTTTTCATTAAGAAATACTCTTTTATGTATGACCTATTAATTTGTTAGTATTGCCTTTTATATGCAATATGCACATACGCAGCATCACCATTTTCTGTATGTAGGTGTTCTAGCATAAATATACTGTAGTGTAAGCATTCATCAACAAGATGAAAAGTGTATAGTGCACATCAACTGATATTATTTAAGACTTGACAGGGTATGGGATAGGAAATGATCAGCACCTTGTCACAGCGGAAACTGTTTTACATACAGCTATACTTTCTAAGTGGCAAAGGCAAGTTTTATTTTATGCATTTTTTTAATAGAAGAAAATACCTGCCATTTGCTTGCTGACTGACTGAAATCAGATATTTAAAGGTAATGGCATGTTCTCTTCTAAAATTCTGTTTGTTTTATTTTGCTGGTTTATGATTCATTTTTATACCCATTTCATTTATCTTTATTCTTTGTTAAATATAAAAAAACATAGCAAAGACATGCCCATGAAGTATGTTTAATTTATTTATCATTTATATAATAAATGATTTATATCATATTATCATTTCAAAGCACATGAGTGGTTGGTTTATATTCAACAGCTTGTATAATTTTCAAAAAACATTAATTAAAACATTAAAACAGTACTACTAAGTTCAAACTTCAAAAAATACACTTCAATAATGCTCATGGCAGGCCACCATGTGCTCCTTGTGTTTTGGGGCGTATTTCACCAATGACTGTGATTCGTTTTGGATCCCAAACACAATCTTATTGTATTTCTTTAACAGAAGAAAACATCTGCCTTCTGCTTTCTGACTAACTGGCTAAATCAAATGTGGAAAGTTAATGGCATGTTCTTTAATATTCTCTTTTTTTATTTTGCTGGTTTATTATACATAATTACTCATCTATTTATTCTCATATTTATCTTTATTCCTTTATTAAATATAAAAAAATATTTAAAAACATAACTGAAATGTCAAGTATGTTTAATGTATTCATCATTTATATAATTGTATTACAATTTGATCATCATTTCAAATCATATGAGTAGCTTATATTCAACAGTTGTTGAATAAGTGCACTGTAAAAAATTATTTGTTGAGTCAACTTAAAATAATTTTGTAACCAACCAGATTAGTTAACTCGAAAGTGACAACTTAGATATTTGAGTTGATTCAACTTAAAATTTTAAGGCAGCTGGATAACAGCCCAGCTTTTAAGTTTAACAAACTAAATTTTCAATACGTTATCACTTAGTACAACTTGACATTTCAAGTTGACTAAACTTATTTGAGTTGACTAAACTTAATATTTAAAGGCAGCAGGGTAACACATTATGGGTTGACTCAACAAATTGTGTTTGTTATTTTTTACAGTGTAGTTTATATTCCAAGTCGTTTTCAGCCAACATGTTTGCACCTGGACAATTAAAACAAACCAAAAAAAAAAAAAAAAAAAAGAATTGTTATCACTAGCAAACTGACTTACTAAGAAAAACATAATGAGAAACAAAATAGCATTAAAAGTCATTTATATTATGATATATTGTTAGGTTTTATAAACACTACGACCAACAAAAGCACAATATGCATTTCAACAAAGACAAAGTGGTGTCTTGCCTCTGATGTCACTTCAAAAGCCGATTGCTTACTTATGAAAGCAGGTATATTGGCACATCTTTTAGGGTGTGTCCATGATGGCAGTTGTTCCAGTGAGTTTTAGTTTCTCTTCATCTTTGTAAACTTTATTGGATTTTTCCTAAAAGAACATATGATTGGAAGATTGTACAGTTCTACGATTAATTAATTAACTGTTTGGTAGAACAGTCAACTTTTGGTTTTCTCCAGCATCCAAATCAAACAGTGTCTTTTAATCAATCTTACCTCTACACTCTGATTCTCCCAAAGCTCAGTATATTGATAAGTCTGAAGTAAACAGGGTGTGATATCCTCTTTTTCAAACTGCTATAAAAAAAGCAGGAACTGCTAGGTGATATGTGACACAATCTGCTCAATATATGCATAAACCTAAATAGGAAATAAAACAGTTATTGAATAAGCATGTGTCCTAAACATTTTTAAAAGTAACTGTAATTTAATTACACATTTTTTTTTCTCAGTAACTGTAACTAATTACATTCATTTTGTAATTAAATTACTTAATTCCATTACATGTAACTAGTTACTCCCCAACACTGGTGTAACTGAAGTTTCATTTTGGCTGCAGAAGACTGTTTTCCTGTAAATGCCCCACCTGTTTAGAAACTATTTACATGGCTATGACAGCAGATGTCCAAACACCCCAAGACAAACTATGTTATTCAAGACTGACAGGGTAGGATGTACTGGTTTGGGTAGTTTATGAGGACACTGCCTATGTCCCCATAATTCAAAAGGCTTTAAAAAACATACTAAATGGTGTTTTCTGTGATGGATAGTTTTAGGGGTAGAGTTGGTGTAGGGTGATAAAAAATACAGCCAGTGCAGTATTAAAACCATTACACCTATGGAAAGTCTCCGTAAATCACCAATACCAACATGTGTGTAATATACACACATATAGCTACATTACATATAGCTCATGTTGGTTTGAATTTCTTCTGCACTGTAAAAAATAAAAAACATAATTTGTTGAGTCAAATTAAAATAATTTGTTACCTTGCTGCCTTAAAATTTTAAGTTAAATAAGTTTAGTCAACTTGAAATGTTAAATTGTACTAAGTAACAACTTAGATATTTGTGTTTGCTAAACTTAACAGATGGGTAAGTAACCCAGCTGCCTTAAAATTTTAAGTTGATTCAACTCAAATATCTAAGTTGTCACTTAGTATAATTTAACATTTCAAGTTGAATAAACTTTTTTTTGAGTTGACTGAACTTAAAATTTGCAGCCAGGCTACAAATTATTTTAAGTTGACTCAACAAATTGTTTTTTACAGTGTAGGAATGAAAAGGTCAAAGGCTTCAGTTTTGAAAAGGAGGGGAAGGAAAGGATCAGTGTGTGATATATGTCAGTGCTATCATTTCTAAGAAGCAAAGGCAAGTTTTATTTTATGTATTTGTTTAATAGATGAATATATCTGCCTTCTGCTTGCTGACTGGCTGGCTAAAGTTACAAGTCGAAAGCTAAAGTTGAAAGTTAATGACATGTTCTCCTTAAATAGTCCCTTCTTTTGTTTTATTTTGCTGGTTTATAATACATTTTTATTTATATTTATTAATTTATTAAATATAGAAAAATAATATAAAACATAACTCCAACATACTTCATTGACATTTCTTTGATTTATTCATCATTTGTTTAATTGTGTTACAGTTTGATCATCATTTCAAAGCACATGAGTGGTTTATATTCAACTGCTGATATAACATTTTCAAAAAACATTTCATATCACAGTTCATGGGAAAGCAAACTTCAGTAACGCTCATGGCAGGCACCACGTGCTCCTTGTGTTTTCGGGCGTATTTCACCAATAACTGCGATTCGTTTTGGATCCCAAACACAATCTTCTTCAAGACCACTTGGCACCATGCCACACTTTGGAGGGCACCAGGCAGTGTCGTACCCGTGATCATGCCAGGTTTTCTGTAGTGGATGATCTTGACAATCAATCTTCTTGACTCTCCCAACATTGACCTTCACCCTCAGAACCACTCTCTGGTTCTCAGGTAAATCCAGAGGATATCTGGAAGCCTTCTCTAGGTCCCGGCTGAGGTAGACGCCAGGCCCGAGCATTCCTTTAGAAGATGGTTTGAAGCCAGAGACTTTGATTTTTTCAGCCGCCTGCCTTGATGTGCCATGATACATTCTGTAGACTTCACCGTCTACTGGTTCTATGTAACTCTGCAGGCATGGTGGAGCACCTGCACCCAAATCGTCTTCAGCCCACATGTTTTCACCTGGAAAAAAATAAATAAATAATCAGAATGTTACCCAGTCACTAGCAAAATGACAAAGAAAGTTATAAATAAAATAACATTAAAGGTAACTTATATTGTAATATAATATTAGGCTTTACAAGACCAACCAAAGCACAATATGTATTTCCACAAAGACAAAGTGGTGCTTTACCTCTGATGTCGCTTCCAAAGCTGTTTGCTTCCTTCTGAAGCAGGTTTATAAATGGCACGTTTCAGGGTGTGTCCATGACGAAAGGTGTTCCATTGAATATTTGCCATTGCGTTGTTTTGTTTTTGCTACTGAAGTACAGTTTAGCCCCACCTAATTAAAAACTACTTACACAGCTACGATAGAAAAGCTATGAACAACTCAGGATAACAAACAACACAATTGAACTGACGTGATCAAACAGATAATATGTCCTTGTAAAACAAAAGTTTATTGTATAATGAAATATAAAAATATTTATAAACTTTGTAGAACTTTTTTCTCAGGTCTCGTCTTGTTGTTTTGCATTTTTGTGTCTAGAATAAGACTATTTACATGGTAATAGAATATACATGAGGTATAAAGATACATAGTTTTATGGTGGTATACGGCTGTAGAGTCATATACAGGTTTTTTTTTTTTTTTTTTTTTTTTTTTTTTCATTTAATATCAGCAAGCTCTATGGCCTTTAACTTAGATGGTTTTTATAGTATACACCAATAATGAAATGTAAAAAATCCTAAAACAACAACAAAAACAATCCATTAAAACTGTTTAAAGGTAAGTTCTTTATATAAAAAAGGATTATTTCCAAAGATATGTTAAATATATTCTTTAAAAATGTCAAAATTTTATGTATATGTGACCCTGGACCACAATCACAGTCTTAAGTAGCACGGTTATATTTGTAGCAATAGCCAAAAAACACATTGTATGGGTCAAAATGATTTATTTTTCTTTTATGCCAAAAATCATTAGGGGTATTAAGTAAAGATTTTTTTATTAGCAGTTAGCAATTAGCTAAGAACTTCTTTTGGACAACTTTAAAGGCGATTTTCTGCACCCTCAAATTCAAGATAGTTGTATCTCAGACAAATATTGTCCTATGCTAACAAACCATAAGTCAACGGAAAGCTTATTTATTCAGCTTTTAGATGATGTATAAATCTCAATTTTTTTTAAAAAAAAATGACCCTTATGACTGGTTTTGTGGTCCAGGATCACATCTGTAATAAATGTTATGTTCAGTAATCAACGCTAGGAGTCAACGTGGAGTAAAACTAACAAGAGACAGCTTTAAGAATGAAATGTGTGGGGTCAGAGAAGACAGAAATGTGACACAATCTACCATTTATCATTATCCTCCTCCTTTTTACCTCCTTTATAATAGCATTTATAAAGTATCCTTGTATGCTGCTTCTACCTTTCCAAGGATAAATGCAGACTTAATTGAAATGAAGGGATGTTTATGTGACGTTTATCCTGAAGAAATTCCTAGTCCAGCCCACTTTTCACAGTGGAAATCACCAGACCTTTAGCCATAGAAACATTTAAGCATTAGAAAAATTATTTCTTACCCAGTATTTCTGACCAGTTATCTAAATGTTCTAAAATCAGTATGCATTTATTGAGAAGGAAAAGTAGTTAAGATATTAAGTCATGTTTTCTGAAATTTTGATCAAATTTGAAAAAAGTGATCCTAGAAGCAAGACAAATATAGCCTATCAATGGGGAAAGAAAATAATCACTTTAAATTTTCACTTTAAATTAAGTTGTTTTTTTTTTTCTTAAAGCATAAACCCCCGTAATTTTGATCAAATGATCAAATTCTCAGAAAACCAGACTCAAGTAAATATATCTCTATTTAAGAACGTTTAGATATTTGTAGTGGAAACAATATTAAAAATTACTGAAGCACAGTGTAGGACAATAACAAAATTGCTCTAGTACAATAATGCATTTTTATCTGTAATGTAATTGAAAGATGACTGAACTGGTAACTGATTTGGTAAAAGTGTTTTGGTTCTTTGTCTTCTTCAAAAGCAAAGAGACCCATGCTATGATTATCCAAGTCCATAATATTGATAAGTCAAACAGGGTGTGATTTGTGTCAGGGTTACAGGTTTAATGATTTTCATCAAGCTGGAATCAAAACAAGCAGATTATTTTAATATTAAAATGCATAACATATTACGTGTTTCATTCAAAAATCAAACTGAAAAGAAAAAAGTATTAACTTTCCCATTTTAATTCAAATTTGAAATCATGCACACAAACATCCAGGGATCACAAGTGAATAATTTGGATAAATACCAACAAAAAGATAAGAATTACAAAACTCACAACAAAAAATATTAAATATTTTTATGTTTATTTTTACAGTCTAGTAACACTGCAAGTGCCTAAAAGACTATAAAATCAAACAGAAAAGAAAGCTTGTTTTTAACAATGAATTTAACAATGAATATGTATATATGACAGACAGGCAACTAAAAATGTTTCTATTAGGCCCATTTTTAATGATTTCATTTCTCTAGCTTCAGCCTTAGAAATTGTTGCAAGATACAGTCAGCAGAGTGCAGTATAATGATTAAATTCTTAACAACATATTTTAAGATTTTTATTGCTCATAATGAAAAAAAAAAAAAAAAACACATACTCCTTAAATTGAACGAATTACATCAATGACTTTGATTGCTTTCGGATTCCAAACACAGTCTTGCTCAAGACCATCATGGCAGTTTGTGGGGGGATCCAGGCAGTGTCATACCCATAAACATGCCAGTTTATTTGCTTTGGCTTGCCTAGATAATCAATTTTTATCACTTTTCCAACATTAACTTTCACTCTCAGAACACTTTTCTGCTGTTTAGGAACATGCCCAAGCGTGCCATCAGACTGACACAGCTTCGATTTTTTCTTTCCTTAGTAGTGCCATAAAACATTGTGTACTCTTTATCTTCAACTGGATTTTCACTACTTTGAAGGGCTGGTGGAATTACATCAATGAAAGTAATTCGTTTGGATCCCAAACACAGTCTTCTTCAAGACCACTTGGCACCATGCCACAGTTTGGAGGAACCCAGGCAGTGTCGTACCCATGATCATGCCAGGTTTTCTGCAGTGGATGATTTTGACAGTCAATCTTTTTCACTCTCCCAACATTGACATGCACTCTGATTACAACTCTCTCACGTGGCTTATCAAGTGGGTATCTGCTGGCCTTGTTAAGATCTCGACTGAGGTAGACACCACGTCCCAGCATGCCATCTGCAGATGGCCGAAAGCCATGGATTTTGATCTGTTCTGCTGCTCTTGCAGTGGTCCCGTGATACATTTGCATTACCATTCACAGGCTCTGTAGTGCTTTGGAGACACAGCACACCTTCATCTTCTGCCCACATGTTTAAACCTAAAGACAAAAAATAACCAATCTACAAATCGTGTTCATGTTTAAGTTTGGTAAAAACCCTAAGTTGATAGATTCGGGTCTACATTTACTCAGGCTTGCAATGCTTTTGGGAAACGCAGCCCTGGTTTGGCATTTGGTGAAATGCTTTTGTCTAAATAATCACAGTCAGGGTTTTTTATAAATTGCTCATCTTTCAGTATGTGTTCATGTCGAAAGGTGTTCCACTGAGTTTCAGTTTCTATTCATCTTCATAAACTATTATGGATTGCAAGTTCCATACGTTTCTATTCTTCTTCATAAACTATGTATGAAATTTGTAAAGTTTACTGATTTTATTTGGTTTTAAGTCTAAAAATGAAAAGAATATGTAATTATAAAACTAATCATAAGACTGTTTGTTAAACATGTTACATTTTGTAATGAATACAATAAATAAATCTATTTTAGATTGCATGTTTCAATAATAGTGCAGTGAAAATAAGAACTATAATTTACCCAATTTAGCTTTAAAACCAAGTTTGAAATATAAGTTTCATTTCTTATTTACAGGACTGTTTCCCTGAAAATGCCACACCTATTTGAAAACTATTTACACAGCTATGACAGCAGAGCTAGCTCAGGTTAACAAAAATGCAACTGAACTGATGTGCTCGAACAAATAAAAGCAACACATGACTTACATTTACACATAATTTATATTTACTTTTCTTTTCTCTTAATTTTTAAAATAATATAAAAATGAATATTAACTTTGTAGAACTTTCTTCTCAGGTCTCATCTTACTGCTTTGCATTTTTATGTCCAGAATATGCATATTTGCATGTAAATAGAATATGCATGAGGTATAAAAATAAATAGTGTTATGGTATGGGGTGGAGTCATATACATTTTTTTAAGTTCATATAAGCAACCTCTGTGGCCTTCAGCTTACTTAGATGTTTTTGAAATACATTTGAAATATATAATGAAATATTAAAAATCTTAAATAAACAAAAAGACCATCAACAGATTGCTGAAATTCCTCTGAGTAAACAAAAATGAGAGATACATTATATATAAATAATGTTTATGTATATATATTTTATTGAATATAGGATTTATAATCAAGCACCATATATATTTAGACAAAAATAAAGCAACTTACCACTGATGTTGCTTCTAACACTGAATGCAGACTCTCTGGGAGCAGATTTATGAACCACAAGCTTATACAGAAGCTTTTACCTTCTCTTTATCTCGGAAAACTCTAACATGAATGATTACATTTATATATGGACTTTACTGCTGTAAATTCTATAAGATTTGATAAGGCCATTTAACCATTTTGTAAAAGTGTTGTTTCTTTGTATTCTTCAAAAGCAAAGAGATCCATACTGTGATTATAAAAGTTCAAAATATTGATAAGCCAGACAAGGTGTGATTTGTGTCAATGTTACAAGTTTATTGATTTTCATCAAGCTGGAATAAAAACAAGCAGATTATTATAATATTAAAATGCATAATATATTACGTTTCATTCAAATTTCAAAAAAACAAATTGAAAAGAAAAAAGTATGAACTTCAGTTAATTCAAATTTGAAATCACACACACAGAGATCACAAGTGAATAATTTGGATAAATACCAACAAAAAGATAAGAATATCTAAACTCACAACAAACAATATTAAAAGAAATGGAAAATCAGATTTTTTTAATGTTTATTTTTACAGTCTAGTGACATTGCAAGTGCCTAAAAGACTATAAAATCAAACAAAAAAGCTTGTTTTTAACAATGAATTAACAAATAGTGTCAGCAAAAAGGGTATGTATATATGACAGACAGGCAAATGTTTATAGTAGGCCAATTTTTAATGATTTCATTTCTCTAGCTTCAACCTCAGAAATTGTTGCAAGACATAGTCAGCAGAGTGCAGTATAATGATCAAATTCTCAATAACACATTGTATTTTAAGATAACATGTTTTAAGATTTTCATTGCTCATGATAAAAAAACACACACTCCTTAAATTGGACGAATTACATCAATGACTTTGATTGCTTTCGGATTCCAAACACAGTATTCCTCATAACCAGGGATCCAGGCAGTGTCGTACCTGCAATCATGCCACATTTTTTGCATTGGGTGACCTAGATAATCAATCTTTAGCACTTTTCCAACATTAACTTTCACTCTCAGAACACTTTTCTGCTGTTTAGGCACATGCCCAAGGTTTTTAGAGGCCTTTTCTACATCTCGACTGAGGTAGACTCCATACCCAAGTGTGCCATCAGACTGACAAAAACCATAAGCTTTGATTTTTTCTGCATCTTCCTTAGTAGTGCCATAAAACATTGTGTACTCTTTATCATCCACTGGATATTCCAATGGATCATCTTTATTTTGAAGGCTTGGTGGAATTATGTCAATGAAAGTAATTTGTTTTGGATCCCAAACACAGTCTTCTTCAAGACCACTTGGCACCATGCCACAGTTTGGAGGAACCCAGGCAGTGTCGTACCCATGATCATGCCAGGTTTTCTGCAGTGGATGTCCTTGATAGTCAATCTTTTTCACTCTCCCAACATTGACCATCACTCTGATAACAACTCTCTCACGCGGCTTATCAAGTGGGTATCTGCTGGCCTTGTTAAGATCTCGACTGAGATAGACACCACGTCCCAGCATGCCATCTGCAGATGGCCGAAAGCCATGGATTTTGATCTGTTCTGCTGCTCTTGCAGTGGTCCCATGATACATTCGGTATACATTACCATTCACAGGCTCTGTAGTGCTTTGGAGACACGGCACACCTGGATACAAATCATCTTCTGCCCACATGTTTAAACCTAAAGACAAAAAATAACCAATCTACAAACCATTTTCATGTTTAAGTTTGGTTAGAGAACAACAGAAAAAGTTAGAGAGGTCAGTAAAAAGGCCTGCATTTCTCAAAAGTTAATTGTAGAGACCATTGGTGTCTACGATTTACTTACAGGCTTATGATGCTTTTGGGAAACGCAGCCCTGGTTTGTTATCTATACATTTGGTGAAATATGTGAACTTTTGTCTAAATAATCACAATCAGGGTTTTTTACTTACCTCAGACTGAGCAGCAAACAAAAATCCTGGACAGACGTTCAACCAGTACGCTGAAGCCTATGAGCAGGTAGTGTAGTAAGTTTTATGAATGACCTCTGATGTTGCCTCTAAAGCTGAATGCTTCCTTCTGAAAGCAGGTGTATATAAATGGCACATCTTTCAGGGTGTGTCCATGTCAAAAGGTGTTCCACTGAGTTTCAATTTTTATTCATCTTCATAAACTAGTATGGATTGCAAGAATACTTTATGTATGAAATTTGTAAATCATGGTGCTGACTGATTTTATTTGGTTTTAAGTCTAAAAAAATATGTAATTATAAAACTAATCATAAGACTGTTTGTTAAACAGGTTACATTTTGTAATGAATACAATGAGTAAAACTATTTTAGATTGCATGTTTCAATAAAAGTGCAGTGAAAATAAGAACTAGAATTTACCTAATTTAGCTTTAAAATGTTTCAAATATAAGTTTCATTTCTTATTTACAGGACTGTTTCCCTGGAAATCAGTAACGGCTGTGACATGAACATGTCAGGTTAATGAGCAATAAATACAGCTCACCTGATATGATGTAAACAGATAAGATCTATACATCAAATTATTTATTTACTTTTATTTGAAGTAAAGCAAGAAAAATAACAGTAAGCAATATCAATAAAAACTCGCTCAAGAGCAGTAAATACAAAATATTTTATAGGGTTTTTTTTTTAGGTTCAAGCACACAATGTAAAGGAAGTTTTATTTACCATAAAGTCAAAGTACCATAAAAGTCATATAGTACCATAGTACCATAAAATGACAAAAAAAGCAAGGAATGAACTATAAGCTTTGCTTGTTAATGTTTTCAGTCCAAGCCCAATCAAATGGAGAAAGTAAAATATTTTGAGTCACATCTCGCAATATACAGATTTTGAATCTTGAGTATCTGAAAATTTCAAATAACAGACAAGCATGAGAGAAGTTATCTTTAGAATAGAAATGTGCTTCACAATGTGCATGTATGTGTACTGTATATTCACACTGCACCCCATGTTTTCTATTAAGTAAGAGTAATTTAAATGCTAAATATCTGATTATTGTGTACTAGGTCAAACATACCATAAAACAGAATACAATACTATAAATCATTTAACCAGATAAATGCATTTAGAGTGTGTTTTTTTCTTGAATTCCACTTAATATGAGTCAGCATAATCAGATACAAAAACACCAAATATATCGGTTCTGTGATAAAGGATCAACAGATATTCTCATTGATTTAATTATATATTTCAAATACTGTTTTGATATTACCATAATTATTTCAAACAGAAAATGGAATAATTTCAGTCTCAGCCCATGCATCCCTGTAAATGCTGAGTCTGCAGATAATCACTCCCTCTGATGATAATGCAAAGACCACATTGTCCTGTAATTTCTTCCTTAAGGTTTAAGTGAGTATTTCAATTGGAATCAGTAACAAAACAGTGTCATAACCTGGATCATTCCAGTTTTGCATTGGTTGACCTTGATAATCTATGAGACTGATTAGACTGTGTTTATTGGAACCATGTTGGATCTGTGAGATAATTGATATAATTTACCCAAAATGTGATTTTTAAGAATAAAAGATTTCTTTATAAGTTATGTATATTGTTCTTTTAGATTTGCACATTGTGGTTACATGCTGTGGAGGATTTTTATTAACAAAATATATATCAAGTACTATAATGAATGCAGTGTTGCCAAGTCCACGGTTTTCCCACAGAATTAGGCTAATTTAAGACTGTTGCTGCAGGTCGTTTTTCATGTCCGTGGGTTAAAGCAACCTCAAAAACGTGATATTTAGCCCCTTGAATGCGAATTTTATAAGGGGAACCCTGTAACATGTATTTTACACCCCAGAACATGATTGGGCTAGTTTTGAGTAGCTATTGGGTGGGTTTCGTTATGGAAACCTGGCAACCTTGAATGAATGTGAACATAGCCATTTGTGTTAACAAATTATTCTGTTACACATTATTTTCAGTTTCCAGGTCATTTCACTATTTAGATTAGCAGTACAGTATAGAGTTATTTTTATTATTTTAATGTAACATCTATTTAATTTTATATCTTAATTTCTATCATATGCACTATAAAAAACAATTTGTTGAGTCAACTTAAAATAATAATTTGTAACCTGGCTGCCTTACAATTTTAAGTTCAGTCAACTCAAAAAAAAGTTTATTCAACTTGAAATGTTAAATTATACTAAGTGACAACTTAGATATTTGAGTTGATTCAACTTAAAAATTTAAGGCAGCTGGGTTACTTACCCATCTGTTAAGTTTACCAAACACAATATAATAATATAAATAAATATATAAATAATATAATTTGTTACCCTGCTGCCTTAAAATTTTAAGTTCAGTCAACTAAAATAAATTTAGTCAACTTGAAATGTTAAGTTGTACTAAGTAACAACTTAACTCTGATATTCAAGCACACAGAAGGATAGAGGAGGGTGTTTTTTAATTAAGGATGCAATGATAAATTAAAGTTGCAAGCAGTGCTGAAAGGGCCCTCACACTTGGGTTCACCGCCACCCGGTGGCTTTACGAATCAGTGAATGGTGAGCAATATGCAAGTGGTAAATATAGGAGGAATATGTCTAAGCCATTTTTATGTGCCAAACTTCCTGTTGCCAGCTGGTGGCGCTATGACTATAACTGAATATTGGCATGTAGATGTCTTCAAGCCAGGACTTTGATCAAATATATAAAGTTTGGTGCAGACTGAACATGGTATGTTTGAGTTAGTGTAAAATATGACATTTTCTGTTGCCAGCAGGTGGTGCTGTGATTATAACTGGATATTGGCCTATAGATGTGTTCAGGCCAGGACTCTTATCGAACGGGTGAAGTTTGGGGCAGATCGGACATTGTATTGCTGAGTTACAACAACTTCCTTTTCCACAGTGAAATGTTGAACTTTGTCACGCCACCATGGACACAACCTTTAACGAAAATTTTTACGAAGATCTTCGTAATTTAACATCGTAAAGGCCTTTAGATTAGACTGACCAAATATAATGTTGATGTCATTAAATCTCTATGAGGAGCTTGTTAGAGCATAAAACATGTCACTTCCCATTGCCAGCAGGTGGCGCTATGACTATAACTGAATATGGGCATGGACATGTGTTCAGGATTCTAATCAAACATGAATTTTGGTGCAGAAAAGAAATTGTGTGCCTGAATTATAACAACATGACGAAACATCGAAGTTTGTCAGGCTGCCACAGACATGCCCTTCAACGAAAACTCAAGATCTTCGCAATTTAATGTCACGGAGGGTTTTAGACTACACTCATCAAATTTGGTGTTGATCTGTTTAAACAGAATGCCTGAAATGGCAAAAACGGCACAAAACTTGCAGAGAAAATTCAAAATAACAGACTTCCTGTTGGGTTTTGGACTTGGTACCATGGGACTTTTTTGTAGGTATTGGTGTGTTACATGTGTCCACCGGATTTTGTACGTGAAACAGCTCGAGG
This sequence comes from Labeo rohita, assembly GCF_022985175.1. NCBI lineage: Eukaryota > Metazoa > Chordata > Actinopteri > Cypriniformes > Cyprinidae > Labeo > Labeo rohita. The sequence continues at coordinate 16,315,774 of NC_066889.1, read as the reverse complement.
GGCACTTTGTTGAAATTTTATAGGTGGTGCTATCGAGCCATTTTGCCACACCCACTTCTGAAACCCATATCAGATGTAAATTTTCACCACTTTTGGCACGTGTGCAAAGTCTCGTGAGTTTTTAAGCATGTTTAGGCCTTCAAAAATGCGATTCATTTTGGAGAAGAAGAAAAAACAGCAATTCCAATAGGGTTCTTGCACCATCAGTGCTCAGGCCCTACACTCTTAAAAATAAAGGTGCTTCACGATGCCATAGAAGAACCTTTTTTGTTTAAATGGTTCCATAAAGAACCTTTAACATGTATTTATCAAAAGGTTCTTTGTGTCAAAAGAAGGTTCTTCAGATTATAAAAAAGTTAAGAAACAGATGGTTCTTTAAAGAACCTTTGACTAAATGGTTCTTTGTGGAACCAAAAATGGTTCTTCTATGGCATCGCTGTGAAGAACCTTTTAAAGCACCTTTATTTTTAAGAGTGTAATACAAACAGAGCAGGATGGGAATGGGAAAGATCAGTTATACTTGTGTCACATAGGAATCATTTTTATACAGCTTATTTTGACTTTTCTGAAATTTCTGGCAATGAAAAGTTAGAAAGATTTAAGTTTTCAACAAGAGGAAGAGGAGAGGATCTTTAAATGAGTACAATACATTTCTGTTATTTATGAATTGCTGTATGAAGACACCATTCCTTTCACTTATACTGTTGTTTTTATTTTAAAAAACAAAAAAGCAAACTCATTTTATTCAAGCAATTGTTGAAGGAGTCCTGAACACTCCAGCAATCTCCTTAACACTTCCATTACTCACCAGCAGAGGTCTCTGTCAGCACAATTCTCCAGTAGTCAAGTAATCCATGCTCAAAAAAGGGACCAGGTAGTAGAAACCTAAACATCATTAACTTAGATTTCTAATACATATTTATGTATGTTACACTCTAGCAAGTTTTTGAATGGCCATTTAGCATTTTATTCTGTATTTGAAGTATCAAAAAATAAAGGGGTCATCGGATTCCCAATGTCAGCAAGTTGATATGATTCTTTAGGGTTTTAATGAAAAGTCTCTAACATACTTTGGTTAAAATTTCTCAGTGGTAGTGTAAAACAACACCCTTTTTACCTTGTCAAAAACAGCTCTGTTCACAGCAACCTGTTCCGGTGCATATCCCTTTAAATGCTAATGAGCTCTGCTCTCCCCACCCTTCTCTTCTGTGGGGTGATGAGCAGTTCTATGAGAGACTTTAAACTTTAGCCGCAGAGCTTGCTAACTAGCACATTATTAGGAAAGCCAATTTGCAAAGATTCATAACAAAACCGTATACTCACTTTCTCTGTAAGTGAAGCTGGATCATTAATGATTCGCACAAACATAGACGCATTTGGTTAGATCGGGGGGCACATTCCCTTCAAAAATAAAATAATCCTCTACGTCTTCAGCAGCTCTGCTAACATGTCCCTGCGGGGCCCATACTGGCTTTTTGGCTAGGGCCAGCCCATACTAAACCTAAACAGGCCCAGTGCGGGCTCGCCCACAGCTTTGGGCTCACCGCAGGCTCTCTGTGAGCAGCCCACACTAGCAGACTGCCCACATTAATCCCATGATAGCGCAGTGTGGGCCAGCCCGTTTGGGCCCAGAGCAACTTTTGTACCTTTGGGCCCATGCAGGTTTTGTGTAGGCAGCCATGTAATGCATACTAACAAGAGAATACTAACAACATCAACTGGCCATTCTTTAGCCACTCAACTGAACTAGAATGGCTCAGACCATAAGAGACCTTTTCAGAACCTGTTGTTTCATATAGGCCAGGGATCCTCAAATATGTCTTACAAATGCACTTTTGTGCAGAGTTTAGTTCTGACCCTAATTAAAACACACCATGCTAATCAATCAATCATAGGTGGGTGAGTATGATCAAAGCTGGAGCTATACTCATCATTTAAACTAAGGGTCACCAAACTTGTTCCTGGAGGGCCGGTGTCCTGCAGAGTTTACCTCCAACTTTCCTCAACACCTGCCTGGAAGTTTCAAGTATACCTAGCAAGACCTTGATTAGCTGGTTCAGGTGTGTTTGATTAGGGTTGGAGCTAAACTCTGCAGGGACTCTGCAGGTCTGGTGACTCCTGATTTAAACTAAAGGAGCTAAACTCCTCAACATTTGAGGATCCCTGATATAGGCCTATTTGCTTTTCAAGGTCTGATTGAAAATGCTCCTTTACAGTTCTCTCTGTCTCTATTGATTATAAAACATATTCAGCTATAGATGCACAAATACACAAATGAAAATACACATTTATCCAACATCTATCACCCATGTGACAAATTAAACTAATAAAACTATAAAATCATATACTTTAACTATAAAATAAAGATAATTAAAATCTGGTTGTGCTACATTTAGCAACAAAATCTGCAAAGAAACATTTCTGATAACTAGAGATCAGTCTTGTACAGCGTTTTGGTAGAGTTTTGGCACACTCTGTATTAAAAAAAACTAAATGAATGTAACATCTATAAGTAGCCTTACACTTTTATAGATTTTAGAATGTTTATTTTTAAATCAAGAAACATTTTAAATGACCATTTAAATCAAATAAAAAAGAAAGCACTACTCAACTTGTACATGTTTTTACAGAAGGCTTATTTTTAATCATTTTATTTCTTCACCTTCAGCTTTAGAAACTGTTATAAGACATTGTTGTAAGTCAGCAGAGCACTCTATATCAAATTCTCAATAAAACATTATATTGTAGGATAACATATGTGACCCTGGACCACAAAACCAGGCATAAGTACATTGTATGGGTCAAAATGATCGATTTTTCTTTTGTGCCAAAAATCATTAGGATATTAAGTAAAGATCATGTTCGATGAGGATATTTTGTAAATTTCCTAGTGTAAATATATCAAAACTTAATTTTTGATTAGTAATATGCATTGCTAATAACTTCATTTGGACAACTTTAAAGGCATTTTTCTCAATATTTAGATTTTTTTGCATCCTCAGATGTCAGATTTTCAGATAATTGTATCTTGGCCAAATTTTGTCCTATCCTAACAAACCATAAATCAATGGAAAGCTTATTTATTCAGATTTCAGGTATTTTGTATATATAAATCTCAATTTTTTTTTTTTTTTTTTACAAAAATTGACCCTTATGACTGGTTTTGTGGTCCAGGGTCACATATATGTGGGTTTTAATTTATTAAAACCACCTCCGCTTCCCAAATCTTGGACGAATCTTCTCGATGACTGCTATTGCTTTCGGATTCCAAACACAGTCTAGCTCATGACCATCTGGCACCATGGCGTTTTGTACGGGGATCCAGCCAGTGTCATACCCATAATCATGCCAGATGGTTTGCATTGGGTGACCTTGATGATCAATTTTTATCACTTTTCCAACATTAACTTTCACCCTCAGAATATTTCTCTTGTATGTAGGAACTTCATCAGGTTATTTAGAGGCCGTATCTAAATCTCGGCTGAGGCAGAGTCCAGTCAAAGTATGCTTTCATACGGACCGAATCCAGAGACTTTGATTTTTTTCTGCTTCGTCCTTAGATGTACCATAAAACATTGTGTACTCTTTACCTCCAAGTGGAATTTCACTACTTTGAAGGCTTGGTGGAATTACGTCAATGAAAGTAATTCATTTCGGATCTCAAACACAGTCTTCTTTAAGCTTACTTCGCACCATGCCATAGTCTGGAGGACACCAGGCAGCGTCGTACCCTTCATCATGCCAGGTTTTCTGCAGTGGATGTCCTTGACAGTCAATCTTCTTCACTCTCCCAACATTGACTATCACTCTAATAACAGCTCTCTCACGCGGCCTATCAAGTGGGTATCTGCTGGCCTTGTTAAGATCTCAGCTGAGGTAGATGCCATGTCCCAGCATGCCATCTGCAGATGGCTGAAAGCCATGGATTTTGATCTGTTCTGCTGCTTCTTCAGTGGTGCCGTGATACATTCGGTATATGTAATTATCCTCAGGCTGTTTAGTGCTTTCAAGACACGGGACACCTGGATACAAGTCACTCTCTGCCCACATGTTTGTAAACCTAAAGACAAAAAATAACCAATCTATAAGTCAAAAAGTTTTCATGTTCAAGTTTGGTTAGAGAACAGCAGAAAAAGAGAAGTCGATAAGAAGGAATACAGGTTTGTTGTCTGTACATTAAGTAGAATATGAAAACGTTTGTGTGAATAATCACAAATAGTCGGATGTATGTTACTTACCTCTACAATGACAAATTCAGTCTGAGCAGAGAACAATAAACTTGGACAGACCTTTGAAACAAACCAATGAGCTGAAGCCTATGACATGGCAGTACAGTTTTTATGAGAGGCCATAAAGAAAAATTGCAGTCACCTAAAGCAGCATGAGTGAGTTGTGTTGCTTCTCTGATTATATATTTACTGTACACTTAATTTGACAAAGCAATTTTGTAAGCACTTGCATTTATTTATATAAGTGTCGTTTGAATAAACTAAAATATATTGAGTGATATATATTGAAAACAAGTTTAATTTCTCTGCCAGCCCAGTCCTTTATACCAGCGTTTCTCAACTCCAGTCCTAGCAATTTTAGATTGTAAACCTTCAGGTTTGTGTTTTAAATCCTTAATGCACATTTTGTATTCAACAGATTGTTGAGTGCTGGGATAAAACAATCTACAAAACTGAAGGAATAAAAATTTATGTGTCAAAGAGTTATACTGGTTTAATCTGTTTAACATTGTCAGAGAATTACACAAGGATTTTGCTCCCCCAGCATTGGATGAATTAAATCAATGACGGTGATTCGTGTTGGATCCCAGACACAGTCTTCCTCAAGACCACTTGGTACCATGCCACAGTTTGGAGGACACCAGGCAGTGTCGTACCCGTGATCATTCCAGGTTTTCTGCAATGGATGACCTTGACGATCGATTTTCTTCACTCTCCCAACATTGACCTTCACTCTCACAATTACTCTCTGGATCTCAGGTAAATTCAGCGGGTATCTGGAAGCCTTTTGTAGATCTCGGCTGAGGTAGACACCACGTCCAAGCATGCCATTAGAAGACGGACGAAAACCCTCCTGAAGAATTTGTAGCGCAGCTAAAAGGTGTGTGCCGTGATACATTATGTAGACTTTGTCTTGTTCTGGGGCTGTGTAACTCTGGAGGGATGGTGGAGCACCTGGACCCAAGTCATCTTCTGCCCACATGTTTGCACCTGAGCCATTCATAATTTTAATATGCATAAGATAGTAGTGGAAAGTAATTACCACGTGTAATAGGAAGGAAAAGACAAAATATTTGTACTCAACACCAACAGTGGTGACTTACCTCTGATGTTGCTTCTAAGACTGAACGCAGATCTTCTGAAAGCAGATATGAACCACAAACTTATTCAGGGTGTGTCCACGGAAATTTTAGAAGAAACTTTCAGTTTCTCTTTATCTTCATGAACTCAATTCCCAAAACAACGTTTTAACGTAAATGCTCCGCCTAACTGGAAAGTTGTGACTGTTTGAGTCTAACTTATTAGGTATGAACCACAAACTTATTCAGGGTGTGTCCACGGAAATTTTAGAAGAAACTTTCAGTTTCTCTTTATCTTCAAGAACTCTTTTATGAATGATATAATTGGACACTGTAGAAACGATAATCCCCAGTTTACACAATTCCCCAAACAACGTTTTCACGTAAATTCTCTGCCTAACTGGAAAGTTGTGACTGTCTGAGTCTAAAAGGGTCATGATAATAAACAACAAGCACATATAATGCTTAAAAACTCAAAAATTAATGCATGCATGCTGTTGTATTACGCTGAGAAGTCAATAAGGCAAATTATGAGCCATACCAGTCACTGTTTTAAATTATATTTGTTAGTCTATAACTGTTTTAAAGTCTTTTGAAAAAGCAGAAGCGGAGAAGATCTTTAAATAAGTACAACACAGTTCTGTTTTTTATTAATTGTCTAAGAAGTCATTCCTTTCACTTATACTCTTAGTTTTGTTTTATTTTATTCAAGTATTTGTTGAAAGAATTCAACAAATCACGACCGTTCCAGCAATCTCCTTAACACCTCCATCACTCACCAGCAGAGATCTCTGTCAACACAATTCTCCGGTTATAGGAACCAGGTAGTAGAAATATGAACATCATTAACTTTATTTAATGATTTATAATGCATATTTATATATGTTACAGTCTAGCGAAGTTTTTTGATATCCATTTAGCATTTTTTTTTGTATTTAAAGTATCAAAATAAGAAAACATAACTCAAAGGCACATGCATGTAGGGAGAGCAAGTGAGTTGAGCCAGTGCTAACTTGCAGTGTCTTTAAATTGAGCACATGACGGTAAGGTGTTCAAATTTCAGTATGTGGTGAAAAATCACTTTGGGTCTAAAATAAACTGCTTTCAAAATATGACTTTTCAAATGCACACACACAAAAGTGGTCTTGTTGGCTCAAAGTGAGGGGTAAAATGAACTTATAACTTAGATAGGGAGAGGAAAAGTTGAGCCACATGAGGATTTATTTCATAACTTTAAAGGCATTTTTTGTTATAAAATTATTATTTTATTAAAATAAAAAATTTAATGATAATAATCCACATGTGTAACAGTATACCAAAACACAAACAACAACCAACAACGAACAAAAAAGACAAAAGGAACTTAAGCAGTGATGATGAAAAAAACTGACAAACAAGAGACAGGAAACAGGAAGGTAATGAGAAACAAACTAAAAGTCTATGAAAATAACCAGTTATCAATTATTCCATGGGCCTCTCTCCATCACAGGGTGAGTAAAATGGATGACTCTTCAAATATATGTGGACATATTACAAATTTAGTTTTTGGTAGCCTAGACTATGTTACATTTATTTATGGCCAGCTTTAAGTTCTGGGTGTACTACAATCAAAGCACCATTTAAAAGCACATATGCAATTTGCGTTCAACAGCTAATAACATTTACATAAAACATTTTAGAACAACTACTTCATTAAGCATTTTTGTTTTAACATTTCTAAAGCATACTTTATTAATGCTCACTGCTTTGGAAAATTTTCATTAATGACTGTGATTCGTCTTGAATCCCAAACACAAAATTCTTCAAGACGACTTCATCTTCAGATCTCGGCTGAGGTAGACGCCAGGTCCAAACATGCCATCAGAAGACAGACGAAAACCCTCCCGTTTAATTTTTTAGCAGCCTCCCTTGATGTGCCATGAAACATTCTATAGACTTTATCATCAGCTGGGTCTCTGTAACTCTCAAGGCATGGTGGAGCACCTGGATCCGAATCGTCTTCAGAGGTTTGGTAGAATTATATCAATGTCAGTGATTCATAATGTCAGTGACTATTCCAAACATAGTCTTCTTCTTGACCTCTTGGCAACATGCCACAGTTTGGAGGACACCAGGTAGTGTAGTACCCTTGATGATGCCAGGTTCTCTGTAACTCTCAAGGCATGGTGGAGCTCCTGGACCCAAGTCGTCTTCATCACACATGTTTGCACCTGGACCACAAATAATCTTGCTATGCATAAGATATTACTAAATGTAAGTGAACAAAAATAGAAGAAAAAAAATGACAATACTTGTACTCAACACAAAAAAGTGATGACTTACCTCCAATGTTGTTTCTAACACTGAGTGCAGATCTTCTGAAAGCAGATTTATGAACTGCAAGCTTATTCAGGGTGGAAATTTTCCTTGAGCAAAAGAAGAACCTCGATAAACTCTTATATGAATGATTACATTTAGACAAACAAGTCTTCGCGAGTTTACTCTTTAAACAAAAAAATCATTTTCATTTTTACTTACAGCTCTAAAAGTTTCTCCACCTAAAAGTCTGAAAGGGTCATGGTAAAAAGTTACAAAGATTTAGGTTTTTAAAATGCGGAAGAGGAGAGGATCTTTAAATGATACATTTCCGTTTTTTGATTGCCTAAGACTTCATTCCTTTGACTTATGCTGTTGTTTTTGTTTTTAAAAGACAGAAAATCAAACTTACTTTATTCAAGTTTTTGCTGAAGGAGTTCCACCGCACCAGCAATATCCTGAACACTTCCAACACTCACCAGCAGAGGTTTCTGTCAGCACAATTCTCCAGTTAGTCAAGCATATGGAATGCCAAAGCTGACATAATTAGAAATAAATAAATAAATAAATAAATAAATGTACAAAGAAATGTAAAAAAGCACATATAAATAAATAAATATATAAATAAATATACGAAGAAAAGTAAATTAATTATTTATAATTTCATTTATGTATTTTTTTCCACATTTATTTTTTATTTTATTTATACAATTATTTATTTTCACATTTATTTATTTCTCCATTTCTTCGTTCATAGGGTAATGAGGAGGGCATGTTTTACCTCAGGAATAGCAAGAAGTGTCGCCTACATGACGTGCCTGTTGATAGTGTGGGATGAATATGGCCAAAATCTTATATCACGGGTTATTATTTAAATTATTGTGCGCATAAGGAAGCGATTTTCATGAGTTTCAGCAAATACACACGACCACAGATTGCTCGCATCCCAGCCGAAATAATAACTGTAATAATAATAATTGAAATAATAACCAGTGATATGAAATTTTGGAAGTCATTCATCCCACACTATCAACAGGCACATCATGTAGGTGACACTTCTTGTATTTCGTTTGGGCACCACAAGGTGTTACTGTGGCCTAAAAGCCTACCCCCTCGCCTATTCTGGCTCGATTGCTATTCCTGAGGTAAAACACGTCCTCCTCATTCACCCTACGGATGAAGAAATGTAGAAATAAATGAATGTGAAAATAAATAAATGTAGGCATAAATAAATGTGGAAATAAAGAAATAAATATGTAAATAAACACATAAAAGTGGAAATAAATAAATGTCTAAATAAACAAAAATAAATGTGGAAAAAAATACGTAAATAAGGAAATAAAATTATAGATATCTTTTTTACTTTTCTTTGTATATTTATGTATATATTTATTTATATTTGCTTTTTTTTTCTTTGTACTTTTATTTATTTCTAATTATGTCAGCTTTGGCATTCCTGTAATATGTTACAGTCTTATTCATATTTAAATATCAAATATAGGCCTATAAAAAAACATATCTCAAAGGTATATAAAGAATACTGTCGTAAAGACTTTTCTCCAATATCCAAAAGCAAAGAGGCCCATGCTATGATTGTCCAAGTCCATAAACATGGATAAATCTTAAGTAAACAATGTCAATGTTAACAGGTTTAATTTTTTTTTTAAGTGGTATAGCAGAAACTCACTGCTTTTTATGTTAACTTTCCCATTTCTTTCATTTTATACCTTTGTATAGAAGGTTTGTACTTACGTCATGGTTTGGTCAGTTACCCAGATGCATGGCCATACTGGCAATGCTCAAATGTAAACAACAGCATGGACTGCACGGTTAATGTACTACCGAACACGTTGTTCTGCTGTGCTGTCTAAACCATGGAAAAAATGTGTGGAAGCTGCTAAATCATATAGAGAAGTAATATTTCACCTACCTCAGTTTTTGCACTCTTCTCCTTGATTTGTTGTAACTTTTGTCAGTCTATAGTCTAATGTTTTTCCCAGTCTGACCTATTAGTACAGCTCAAAACATGACAATAATTGACCATTTTCATCAGCAATAATCAGGAAGCGTTTGTCTGTTTATTTATTTTAATCAAATATATTTTGCTGTGTTGGAGTCTGAAAGGTCACAATGAGCAACACATGCATAAGCAGTTTTACAACTTTTACGACGGATCACAAGTTAAAAAGATAAAAACAAGGAGATAGGTGTAATAGGTCATGTGTATTTGAGTTGCTTTTGAGATTAACTTTGTTTTGCATTGTTTCTGTGATTTTTCCTTTTGATTTGCCCTCATGTTATACCTGTGTCTAGTTAATTTTCTCATTTAGTGTTTCCCTGTGTATTTATAGGTGGATGGTATATATTATTTAAAAGCATACAAGCAGGAATACGTACATACATACATACATAAACTGTGATCAATATCAATAGACACTTGCTCCAGACCAGCAAATACAATATATTTCATAAGGTACTTTGAAGTTCAATCACACAATATGAAGTAACAAGGAAATTGATTTAACATATATTTATCCCCAATACCACCACTGAATAACACTGTTTATTATTTTTCGTTCTCCATCTACTTTGCATTATGTGTCCAATAAAAAAGCCTAATATATAAGGTATATGCAAAAGGATGGATGCATGATCAGGTGGTGTATGGATGAAGTCAAAGAGTCTTTATAGTCAGTTGTCCATCAAAATGTTATAGTACCATAACATGACAAAGGGAGCAAGGAATGAACTGAAAGCCTAGCTTGTTAATGTGTTCGGTCAACACATTCTCAAATAGAAAAAAAAAGTTTTTCCAAGCTTATTTTGTTTTATTTTATTTTATTTTTCCGTTTCAAATACATGAATACAAGTACAATAAAGGAACTAAAAGTTCAGTCTGTTTTGGCAGCCTGTTCAAGAAGATATAGGCCAGGTTTATGTTGGTTTTTGTACATAGAGTTATCCCAAAACTTTTCCTAATAACCAAATAAGATGATAAACATCATTAGCTTAGGTTTATAATATATATTATATATGTTACAGTCTTATTCATATTTAAATATCAAATATAGGCCTATACATATAAAAAAAACATATCTCAAAGGTATATGCGTGAACCATTTTAGGTTTATTTATAGCCAGCTTTAAGTTCAGGGTGTACTACAATCAAAGCACATGCAATTTGTATTAAACAGCTGGTAAAATTTTCATGAAACATTTCAGAACAACTAATTTCTTAAGTGTACTTCATTACAGCATTCCTAAAGCAGACTTTATTAACTCTCATTGCTTTGGGAAAATTTAACCAATGACTGATTCGTTTTGGATCCCAAACACAGTCTTCTTCAAGACCACTTCGCACCATGCCACAGTTTGGAGGACACCAGGCAGTGTCATACCCATAATCATTCCAGGTTTTCTGCAGTGGATGATCTTGACAATCAATCTTCTTCACTCTCCCAACATTGACCTTCACTCTCAGAACCACTCTCTAGTTTTCAGGTAGATTCAGAGGGTATCTAGAGGCCTTCTGTAGATCTCGGCTGAGGTAGACGCCACGTCCAAGCATGCCTTGAGAAGACAGACGGAAACCCTGCCATTCAATTTTGGCAGCAGTCTTCCTGGATGTGCCATGATACATTCTGTAGACTTTACCATCAGCTGGTTCTCTATAACTCTCAAGACATGGTGGAGCACCTGCACTCAAGTTGTCTTCAGCCCGCATGTTTGGATGAATTACATCAATGACTGTAATTCGTCTTGAATCCCAAACACAGTTTTCTTCAAGACCACTTGGCACCATACCACAGTTTGGAGGACACCAAGCAGTGTCATACCCGCGATCATACCAGATTTTCTGTAGTGGATGACCTTGATAATCAATCTTTATCACTCTCCCAACATTGACCTTCACTCTCACAATCACTCTCTGGTTCTCAGGTAAATCCAGAGGGTATCTGGACGCCTTCTGTAGATCTCGGCTGAGGTAGACACCACGTCCAAACATGCCATCAGAAGACGGATGAAAACCCTCCCGTTTAATTTTTTCAGCAGCCTTCCTGGATGTGCCATGATACATTGTGTAGACTCTATCATCTACTAGTTCTCTGTAACTGTCAAGACATGGTGGAGCACCTGGAGCCAAGTTGTCTTCAGCCCACATGTTTGGATGAATTACATCAATGACTGTAATTCGTCTTGAATCCCAAACACAGTTTCCTTCAAGACCACTTTGAACCATACCACAGTTTGGAGGACACCAAGCAGTGTCGTACCCGTGATCATGCCAGATTTTCTGTAGTGGATGACCTTGATAATCAATCTTTATCACTCTCCCAACATTGACCTTCACTCTCACAATCACTCTCTGGTTCTCAGGTAAATCCAGAGGGTATCTGGACACCTTCTTTAGATCTCGGCTGAGGTAGATGCCACGTCCAAACATGCCATCAGAAGACGGACGAAAACCCTCCCGTTTAATTTTTTCAGCAGCCTTCCTGGATGTGCCATGATACATTGTGTAGACTCTATCATCTACTAGTTCTCTGTAACTGTCAAGACATGGTGGAGCACCTGGACCCAAGTCATCTTCAGCCCACATGTTTGCACCTGGACAAATAAAAAAAAAAAAACTAAATTATAAAAATGAATATAAAAACATTGCAATTAGAAACTTACAAATGGCATTACGAAGTACAGTAGTTCATTTTTATAGTATACAATAATTTCGGTAGTTATTATGTGATTTTTTTTAGAATTTACAGGTGTAATGACCAATAAAGCACAATATGCATTACTGTGGTGCGTTACCTCTAATGTCACTTCTAAAGCTGATTGTTTCATTCTGAAAACAGGTATATAAATGGCATATCGATCAGGGTGTGTCCATGACGAAAGGTGTTCCACTGAGTTTCAATTTCTCTTTATCTTTTATTGATTGCAAGAACAATTTATGCATAGAATCTGTAAAGCATAGTTCTGTAAAGTTGATTGATTATTTGATTTGCAATTATGTAATGCATTTTGATGCATGCTGTTTACATTTACTCAAATGTAAACAGCATGGATTGCACGGTTAATGTACCCCATACGGAAATGTAATATATGTGCTTATATGAAATACCCATATATTGAATACATGTTTATATATGCCATATCCATATATGATTCCTATTAGAAAATGGAACAATTTCATATATTGACATATAAGTCTACCCCATACAAAAATATATGTTTATGTATGTATAATACATGCATTGCCATATATGAAATGTATATAATTATTAATATATGTGAGATATATGTATGTTTTTATTATGTTGTATACAAATTAGACATATATGCATGAAATATATGGTATCATATATTTAATATTTTAATATGTGATCTTTGATCTTTAAATAGAGGTTGTAGACACATGTAAGACACTCTACAAAGTTGCAGTGCATTGCACATTTCACACCTTTAGCCTTAAATGTTAAATGGTACAGAAAGTTACACAAAGAAGCATCTTTATTTAAACAGAATTTATTTAAATAGAAAAAAAAAGTTACTGACCTGCACAATCAAACAGGACAAAAAAGAAACAATTACATATATAACTGATCAAAACACTGAACAAGCATAAGAAACAGAACATCAATTGTAGTGGTTCAGCTAAAGGTCTACAGGTTTGTATTCCCACAGCTTGGTTAGTTTTTTGTTTATTGCCATCCCCAGTAGGCCCCAGGTGAAGAAATTTCTGGATTCCAGCATCTGTAAAAAAAAAAAAAAAAAAAAAAAAAAAAAAAAAAAGTAAAAGTTAGGTTTTTATAAGATAATTACAATAAATTTTCTGCACCATATATGATTTCAGGAAATGCACCACATTCAAAAGCAACTTTTTAGCTTTGGTAGTGTTGGGTGGTACAGTAAACTAAACTTGATTTTAGTCAACATGATATTAAAATATAAAACCTGCTTAAATCTTGCAATCCAACATTGTACCAAAGTTTAATTTAGGTTTTTAGTTAGAACTGTGCCTGTATCTTAAAGTGATTAACTACTATAAGATGACAAATATACTGAGTATTAAACATGGTTGGTAAAGTTAAAGATTATTTTAAAACTGCAGAATACTCATTATTTATGTAATAATTATAAATTGTAGTTGTAAAATATTCCCAGATACCACAAGGACATGGCAGAACAACGACAGAGCACAGCCTGCATGCCCATTCAAATTATATGTCTCTATATACATGAAGAACTAAACTATAGTAACCCAAATGCTCAATGACAGAGTTCACAGGTTACAATTTAATTTGCTATTTAGCATCAATGAAATAAAGTGTTTACATTCATAATCCCTAATATGTGCATCGAGAATGTGGCCTGGAGAAAAGAAATAGAGGGGTGGAACTATGACATGGGTTTTTGAATGACAATTTTGATTAAATCCCCTAAAATAAGGTCTGCGGTTTACACAAACTCATAATATTTTCACGTTTTATTCTATGACATAAAACACACCAGTTAAACCCCACTCTTGATTTTTATTTATTTTTTATTTTTTAAACTGTTATGTTTCTTAAAAAAGGTGGTTGCTAACATGCTGCTAAATGGGACTACAGGCCCTGTCGGAGGCATTAAACGTCATCACGCTGAACAGTTTATCAATTTACAGTATTTTCCAATTGTAGTATAATTTATGGTACAATTAATTGTAGAATAACCAATTAATAGTTTCCCGCATGCAACACAAGTCTTCGGATGGAAGATGCTCATTTGATCGCTTTCCTACTGATATGGGGACTCTCTCTGTATTTGTACCATAAATATTACAATTATTCCATATAAACACATTTACTGCCTTTGTCACAGTCAAAGTGAAACTTTAATAATCTATAGTGCTTAAAGCCACGTTACGGCCACATGAAGCTGTTAGAAAGCAGACAGATTAAGGATTTTCTAGAAGCAAGGATAAAATAATATTTTGTGTACCCACCCTAACAAAATTAGAGCTGAAATGTGGTACTTCATTCACTAAAATAAGTTTAATCTAACCATATCCCAAAACTCACTCACTCCACTGTTATTTAATAGATTAAATGCACTAGAATTGTATTAAATAGTACATGGAGACACATTTTTAACTAAAATATTTTGTTGATTTGATTTGTTTACATGTATATTGCAGATGCTAGTTTTGGTTTCAATAAAATATTTAACCTTTTCTGTGTAGATGCTCCATCATTCACATCACTGCCATCCACATCTGCAGGTTCGGCCTCCATTTCTATTTTCTGAGAATGTCGGGACTCATTACCTTGTCATGGGACACAAACAAGAATAGCACAATTATCAGCAATGATATGAACAAAATTTACTACGATAGATTAACCATATGTTTAAAACCCCACAATCACATCCTTTAGTGTAACTTACTGTACCTTTATGCAATATGCACATACATGTGCTTACGCACCCACTCTAGGCATGTCACGGACATGTCAATGCACTTGGTGCAATATAACCAAGTACTGTCATTTACTATATGAATTCAAGGTGCTTGTATTTAAATAATTCCATTTCGTGCAGTTTTATAGTTCTAGTCTAGACTACATCTCAGAGATAAACATTATAATTTTCATCCATTATTTTTGTCAGACAGCTTTAAATAATTTCCAAACGTGGCATTGCTTATCAAGTGAAAACAATGAGCTCACAGTATCTCCATACAGATTAACCTGTTACCCAAAAGCTAAAATTAACTTTAACGCGAGCAAATTGCAAAACACATCAATGCAGCTGTAATCATAACATCATATATACAACAATGACAGGGAATATTTAAAACATTAGCTGATCTATATAGAGACAGAGGCTCTTGCAGACCAAAACAATCATATAACACTTAGTTTCTATGTAATATTAGTGTAGGAATAAAGCGTTGAGTAAATTAGTGTAAATTACCTGCACCGCTGCCACATTCAAAGGCGTTTCATCCACTCCACTCAGTGATGTCGGTCTGTCTTCGTGCCCGTCTATAAAATCATTGTCGTTTATTATGTGAAGGTACTGGCACATTTGTTATCCTTCCACTAAGAAAAACATCTTACCGCAGATGACTGTTTGTTTAGCCGCAGCCATTGCTCAGACTCTGCCGTTAGCGCGGGTGTGTTTGAATTTTGGCGCATGCGCAAAAGCGCTATTGTGACGTTCACATACAATCGCTCATGTATTTTAATAAAATGCATTTTAGTTCATTGATGATGAGAGCACATATGGACAAACAGTTACATGAAGTGTTTCCCCCCCCTCAATAACTCTATAATACATTCCTACAAGTAACTTTTAGTACATTGGCATTTTTGAACAGGTTATATATTCATCTCTACTTTTTCCCCCAGAAAACTAAATTGAAACAATTAATAAAGTTAAGCAATGAATTGTGTTATATGATTTACAATAAGCAGTATCTTTTAGGCATATATGGTTAATAAACTTGCATAAATTCAGTATATACATTGGTAACAAATGGTCAAAACATAGAGTACCATATATAATTTTGATATATATTGTTAACATATATGGTCATAACATATAATACAATATATAATTTTGATATATATTGTTAACATATATGGTCATAACTTATAATACAATATATAATTTTGATATATATTGTAAACATATATGGTCATAACATACAATACCATATAAAAGTTAAACATATATATACTTTCAATATATGTTTATATACAAATTGTACTATGGGAAATTCATATATGTTATAAACATATATCTACATATATCCAGAAAATGGATATATGTGATAATAATATATTGCCCTATATTTAACATATATGAGAGTAGCACTTCTGATATAGGTACATATATGTCATATATTACATTTCCGTATGGGACTACCGAATACGTTGTTCTGCTGTGCTGTCTAAACCATGGAAAAAATGTGTGGAAGCTGCTAAATCATATCGAGAAGTAATATTTCACCTACCTCAGACAGTTTTTGCACTCTTCTCCTTGATTTGTTGTAATTTTTGTCAGTCTATAGTCTAATGTTTTTCCCGGTCTGACCTATTAGTACAGCCCAAAACATGACAATAATTGACAATATACAATAATTGACAATAATGAAATATATTTTGCTGTGTTGGAGTCTGAAAGGTCACAATGAGCAGAGCAACACATGCATAAGCAGTTTTACAACTTTTATGACGGATCACAAGTTAAAAAGATAAAAACAAGGAGATAGGTATAATAGGTCATGTGTATTTGAGTTGTTTTGAGTTAGATTGACTTTGTTTTGCATTGTTTCTGTGATTTTTCCTATGATTTGCCCTCATGTTATACCTGTGTCTAGTTAATTTTCATAGGGTATTTTGAAGTTCAATCACACAATATGAAGTAACAAGGAAATTGATTTAACATATATTTATCCCCAATACCACCACTGAATAACACTGTTTATCATTTTTCGCTCTCCATCTACTTTTCATTTTGTGTCCAATAAAAAAGCCTAATACATAAGGTATATGCAAAAGGATGGATGCATGATCAGGTGGTATATGGATGAAGTCAAAGAGTCTTTGTAGTCGGTTGTCCATCAATATGTTATAGTACCATAACATGACAAAGGGAGCAAGGAATGAACTGAAAGCCTAGCTTGTTAATGTGTTCGGTCAACACATTCTCAAACAGAGAGAAAAAAAAGTTTTTCCAAGCCTATTTTTTTTTATTATTTTTCCTTTTCAAATACATAAATACAAGTACAATAAAGGAATTAAAAGTTCAGTCTGTTTTGGCAGCCTGTTCAAGAAGATTCAGGCCAGGTTTATGCTGGTTTATATACATACAGTAGATTTATCCCAAAACTTTTCCTAATAACCAAATAAGATGGATGGTATAACAAATCCATCTTTCATTTTTTTAATGTCCATAGTTACAATCTATGTATCTTTTCATGTCTAAAACACATTAGAAATGTATTTAAAGAACCTTAATTATATGTAGGATCATTATCAAGAACAAATTTAACCACCTAGAAATAAGCCAAGATTTGTACTTTTCTGATTTAAATTGGGTCAGTCTACCTTTAATGGACTTTAAAATGAAAAACAAATTAGATGTCTGAGCATAAACATAATGATGACATTTAACACTTAACATTCTAAGCAAGCTTGTATAGGACAACAAAATATACTCTACTTCAAGTTTTTCTTCATCTTGATAAACTTTGATGAAAATATTTAATAGATTTTGTAAAGGATAGTGCTATATAGTCTGTAGGATCATTTGGTAAAAGCATGTTACTTCTTTGTTTTCTCTAACACCAAAAAGCAAAGAGAGACGTATTATTATGATTCTTCAGAACGATAAACAAAATAAACTCAATTCTAAAGTACAAAAACTTACATTTACAGGTTTTATAACATTTCTAGGTTTTATAAACAAGCATCAAGGTCTCTGGTGTTGCTTTTAAAACTCAACAGCAAAATTATTTAGGAAGTGTCTGTATATAAATCTTGATCTTGACAATGAAAGAAAGATATATTTATGGATGTTGTGAAGAATATTGTTGTAAAGACTTTTCTCCAATATCCAAAAGCGAAGTGACCCATACTATGATTTTCCAAGGCTAACATATTGAGAAATCTGAAGTAAACAGTGTGATTTGTGTCCATGCTGTTAGGTTTGATTTTTATTATTATAATTATTATTATTAAAGTGGTATTGAACAAACAGAAACTCCTATTTCATACCTTTAAATAAAAAACACTTACATATTTTATATTATAAATTTCAATAAAAACTGTCAAATGAAAAGTTTGTTTGTTTGTTTATTTTATTTTTATTTTATTCACATATATTTTGCTGTGCTGGAGTCTGAAAGGTCACAATGAGCAGAGCAACACATGCATAAGCAGTTTCACATGATGGATCACAAGTTAACAAAACACAAACAAGAAGTCATGTGTATTTGAGTTGTTTTGAGTTGGGCTGGGTTTGTTTTCTGGGATAGTTCATATTTCTTTTGTCCCTGTTCATTCATTGCCATGGTTTTTGATTTGCCCATTTAGTGTTTCCCTGTGTATTTGTAGCATTACATCCAGTTGTTCCTTGTATATTTGTATGTATTTACAAATATCTTCACGATTGAAACGTGTGCTTCATTTCACAGTATCATTCACACTTTGCACCTGGTGTTTTATTGTAACAGTGTGTTTTTCCTTGCCTTCCACTCAATATGAGATAACACAATCAGATAAAAAAAATACATAAAATACATTACATAATACATAAATACATTTAAAAATAACAACAACAGTACATACTGATTATACAGTGTGACTAAGAACATGCGATCATAAATTTAATACACAAAAACAGTAATGACCAATTATTGAAGAATCAGAAAACATCTTGGCTACATAGTCCTGTCATTTCTTCCTGTAAGTTTTATGTTAGTATTTCGATTAGAACCAGTAACAAAAAGAACAGACAGGGTAAAATAACCTCTAAAAATGGGTAGAGCATTTCAATGACCTGAATCCGCTGTGGATCCCAAACACAGTCCTCTTCGAGGCCGCTCGGCACCATGCCACATTTTGGAGGGCACCAAGCAGTGTCATACCCGTGATCATGCCAGGTGTTCTGGAGTGGATGACCTTGACAGTCAATCTTCTTCACTTTCCCAACACTGACCCTGACTTTTAGAACCACTCTCTGGTATGCTTGCAGATTTAGAGGATACCTACGGGCCTTCTCTAGATCTCGGCTGAGGTAAACACCACGTCCAAGCATGCCACCAGCAGACTGACAAAAACCCTCTTTTCTAATTTTCTTTGCAGCCTCCATGGATGTGCCATGGTACATTGTGTAGACTTGACCTGATACTGGATTTGTGTTGCCTTGGAGGAAAGTCGAACCATTTCCACCCCACATATTTTTCACCTAGACAAATCACAGAGACATAAACAAATAAAATGGTGACTTATACTGAATCACGCGTTTAATAAATATAAACTGTGTTGAAAAATATATATTTACATACGTTATCTGTCTCAAGAAGAAACTTTTCACTTACCAACCGTCAAATTCAAACAAGCTTGATATTTGTTCTCGGGAAATGCCTGTATATCCTTTAAATAACCACGGAACTTCAGCAAACTTTTTAGCCCGTAAACCAGTTACAATAGCCTTAAACAATGCAGCCACGAACTACATAAGAATACGTCGAGCTGTCATTAGACCAGAAACTTATCAAATTCTAGCGCTTATTAAAAATAAAGGATAAAGGAATTCGCTCACGGGTCGTTTTCTCTTATACTTTCATTTTCTTATAATCGCCATTGGCCATCCAACGCTGTCAATCATCATTACAAAGAGACGTCACCACGCTGCTGGAACCAATCACCAATCAGACAAAAAACCAGGACGTTTAAAATAGCGCGCCAGTAAACTAAACAAAAAAAATGCTTGATGCTTGAACCTAGTTTTACAGTATTCAGTGGCGTTGTACTTCTGAACTGAGAAGGCAAATTTCCCTTTCAGCATTTGTTTTACAGGCCAGTAGGAATTCACTAATTTTATTTTATTTTGATTACATTGGTCAAAAGAGAGAACGTTTTCAAATTTGCAATCACTCCCTCAGACTTTGTATAAAAAGAGTTTGCACGTACATCACAAATTGGTCAGTTACCCGGATGTGCGGCCAAATCGGCGTAAGGCTGTTCGATTCTGAAAATGTTGGAATCGACTCCGATTCCGATTCCTGGTTCTGGAATCGATAAGATTCGATTCCAAGAATCGATTCCTCACTTTTTTCTATATATATATATATATTTTTTTTATATAGTGGAGGAACCTAATGTCGCCATGACTGTAGGATATAAAGGTCTTAGAAAGTAGCCTAATCATAATATGAAGCTTTATTTTTAAAAATTATGATACATTTCTGTATTTAAATTGTACATTTGTCTGCATTGCACATGAAATTAGTCATAGCCCACAACTGAGCAGTGGTCATGCGTTTATTGCATGAATGGAACAAGACACAATTCAGCTGAATGATGTGTGCTTCAATTGTATGGTTTGCGCAAAATTAACAAACTGTACACTGAAACAAAATAACCAGAACAACAACACTGATGTAAGAGCTCGTGGTTTATCTGTCAGATCAGATGCGCTCCCGGCCACTGATCTGTGCTCGAAAGAACCTTTTCGTGAAAACGAATCAGACTTCTAATCACTATTAGCGAGCAAGGCTGCATCCTCAAACTCAGACGTGTTCAGTACCGACTCTTCATTCAGTTTATTTTCGTGAATCGATGCTCAGTGACGTTTGAGTACAACAGTCGATATATGCAGCCTTTGTATGATGAAGCCTTTCATTTGAGAGGCTCCCATAGATAAGCTTTGTTGAACTGAAAACGGCTATGAATGGAGAGTCGATTCCCCTTGATGGGATCGATTCCAAACTTTGGAATCGACTCTCGATTCCCAACGCCTCGGAATCGATTCTTTTTGGAATCGACTCCTAGCCCTAAATCGGCGATACTCTGATGTAAACAACACCACGGGAAAAAATGTGTAGAAGCTGCTAAGTCATACAGAGAAAGACTTAGTAAGCAGGAAAGGTCGTAATATTTTGACAAACTTAAGTTAATAGGTGTTAAAGATACGTACGAGCAGTATTAATTAAGATATTAGTCTAACATTTCACCTGCCTGACCAGAAATTCTAAGAACGAACATGTTAAGATTCTTGTCTTGGAAACCCTGGTTCAGTTTGGCTAACCACAAACGTCTTTTGTTCCTCAGATAGTCTTATCTACTCTTCTCCTTGATTTGTTATAACTTTTGGCAATCTGTAGTACTCCAAATGCTTTTCCCGGTCTGATTACTGACTGATTGGTACAGCCCAAAACATAACTGACTATTTTCAACAACAATAATCAGCAAAATATGTGAGTTTCATTCAGTTCTGTGGCATTGTTTACGCTCAGTGCCGACAAATGGCTGACTGATGACACGTAATGAAAACACTATTATAAACACTTGCACAGTAATTTAGTACATACATGTTTTAAAAAAATTAAAAATACAAAACCTTGACTAAATTTACAATATTATTAACACTAAAAAGGCATCATCACAGTCTGTAAAAACGGATCCATCACTGTCTGTGCTTATGTTGTTACTGAATTATAAATTCAGTCTGAGCTGAGAATAATCATCTTGGATAGACTTCTTGTTCTGTTCTTGTTCACACCTCATGTTCTGCAAATATGTTTAATTTCTTGGCAGCCCACATCATTTCGGTAAAGAGTAGGTCAACATTATCAGTCTTTAGATACTTGAAGGTTTATGTGCCAGCTAACATGAAATTCCTGATTATAAAGTATAGTACCATGGAGCTATAAGGCGATATTTTATTTAAAATCAAAATCAGCAGAATGCAAACTAATAAGGCTAAGACTAAAAAAATCAGCAAAGATTGACAGACGATTCAAATCAGGAAGCACAATAATCCAACCAGTCAAGGATAAATTGGGACATGGGAACTTCCAAATAACAGGGGGCATGAAAAAAACTCAGGAAGGAAATGGGCGAAGAACCATGCAGAAATATCCTGTGCTGTTAACACTTCAATAATCTTTAATTTCATAGTGAGAAACACAAGGCTTTTCAGTTTAGCAACATTATTATTATTTACATTTCTTTTAACATTATGTAAATCAGAGATTTTTCCAGCAGGAGTATAAACATAACTTTTGTGCATTTTATAATATAATACTGAGCTGAAAATTTTTAAAGCTTATTTATCCTAGTAGTAGATTAGCTTGAATTCGAATATACATACACTGTTTTACTATCATAACATTTTATGGGTCTGGCTGCAGTCTCATCCGTGTTTACTATTTTTAGCTGCACAAAACAGCTCGTTTTGTGCTTGATATTGCTAATTGGTGTGTCTTAATATTATTTTAATTTGTTATCTTAATTATAAATACACTGGTTTGTAGTGCAGATAGTTTTACCGTTTACTGCACGTTGTTATTCTTTTCGTGTTTTCCTTATAGCGGATAATGAACCGGAAGTCTTACCCATAGGCTTACTTACATGTGTTGAAAAAAAGGTGGATAGAGACATAACGAAAAGAGTAACAACGCGCATAAACGATAAAACGGTTTGCATTATAAACCAGTGTGTGTTCATAATTAAGATAATACATTAAAATAATACAGCAAGACTCACCAGTTTGCAATATCAAACTATGAAATGAAAAACCAGACCTATGAAATTTTAAAATAGCCTTGCCCATGCTAACGGAAAAATAAGGTGGATACGGGCTGTTCAATGAAATCTAATTTAATTCAGCTAACGTGAGTGGTTTATTTAAGTTTTATGTTATTTTAATAATGTTATGAACATAAAAATACCACAACAAAATTTTTTTGTTGTTTTGGTTCTCCCCACCCAATGAGAAGATTAACTGTGAAACTTTAAAAATCTCGATAAAGAAAATAATATGACATAAATAGATTAGATATAAATAGAGTAGACATGTATCTCAAAGTCGGTGTCTCAAAATGAGGTGACCTGAATAAAATGCACCGTTTGTCTTTTGCATTAGATTCTTTTTCTAACCATTTGAGCTGTCAACTAAACTAATAATATTTCCTAGTAATTCAGTGACAACCTTGATTTTAGTCTTGATTTTCAACGCAGGCATGCAAACACAACTTGCAAGTGTATTCAATCAAAATATATCAAAAATATAACTTTAACAATGCACAGATTAATTTGACATCAATGTTTTATTAGAAAACATGAACAATAACCAGTACATTTGTCATTTCTATTTTCTAATTCTGTTGTCTGTTTTGTGCGTTTTTAATGATAATAGCCATACTGCATATGTGAGAAGCCATGCTGCAGTTTTGGGTAAATGATATCAAGAATCTGAATCCGGCGTGGATCCCAAACACAGTCTTCCTCCAGGCCGCTCGGTACCATGCCGCAGCCTGGAGGGCACCAGGCAGTGTCGTACCCATGAGCATGCCAGGTTTTCTGCATTGGGTGACCTTGATAGTCAATCTTCTTCACTCTCCCAACATTGACCTGCACTCTAATCACAACTCTTTCATGTTCAGGCAGATTAAGAGGGTATCTGCTGGCCTTGTTGAGATCTCGGCTGAGGTAGACGCCACGTCCAAGCATGCCATTTGCAGATGGCTGAAAGCCAAGGGCCATGATCTGCTGGGCAGCATATCGAGAGGTGCCATGATACATTAGGTATTTTATATCATCCACAGGCACCGAGTAGCTTTGGAGACACGGCACCCCTGGATACAAATCATCCTCTGCCCACATGTTTAAATCTAGATAAAACGAACAAAACTGTTCATGTGCTGTTGTAGTGCTGGTGAAGGTAAATAGGTTTGTCGATATAGTGTAAAAGTTTAGAGAAATATGATCCTTACCTTCTGGATGACAAATTCAAAATGTGCAAACAGCTGCTTAAGAGGTGGGGAATATCTTGAAGCCACACCTTTGACAAGACGGAAAGCCCCAAACTTTAAGTTTCGTTTCTTTCGAAAAAAAGGAGTCCTACATAACCAGAAACCACTTTTACAGTTGAAAAGAGCAGCAGAATGTGTTCATTTTAAAATGAAAGTCTTGATGATTTCAAAGTTCAGAGTTTATTTGGACCCCTCGCTGTATCGTCTTACTGACATCTTTAAAATCACTTTGGCATTATTATAGTTGTACAGTTAACAATAATTGCTTTACAGTTGTAACTTTAACAGCTTCTTATTTGTACAGCATTAGCACGAGTTTGTGTTGGGTAAATAAGTATTAAAACACAGTAATAATCAGAGGTCAGTGATCACATAATCACCAGTTGATTAGTAAATGTACTTATTTGTATTTGAATTTAAACATATGAAAATATGAAACAGAAAGTACAAAGCTATAAAAAGAAATGTGTAACATTATTTGTCTTTCAATGAGATGCTGTGCAGCTGCAGATCAGGGGAAGCGATTCAGTCCAAAAGACGTTTCCTGGAAAATATCGACCTTGCAGTTAAACAACCACTGGAAAGGTTCAAAAGAGGTTATTTCTTAGACAAGACAAATATTCTTCACAATACACTTTAAACATGAATGAACATGCAGAATCTGTTCTGAGACGAACATATTGAGGTTTAGATAAAAAATACTAATGCTACCTAATTCAAATCATCTTGATGGAAAAGATATTCATTCGTAGAAATTATTGGAAATGTTATTTACCATGTGTGTAACATTTAAATGCTAAACAATTTCTAAAGTTCTCTCTCTCTTCTGTTCATCACCAGCCAAATAATTACATTTATTAATAATTAGGCTAAATGTATTAAAAATGATGATTTGTAATGCACAAAGTTGGCACAATAAATGCAGAAAGCTGAGAATGTCACTTGGCAAACAACAAAACAAAACTTATTTTTGCATTAGGGCCTAAACAATGACAAGGAAAAGACAATAAACAAAACATTGTAAGAGGGTTACAATACATGACATTCTGAAATGAACTGAAGCATGTTATATAATTAAGTATTAGCCTACACTGTTGAATAGTCTTTGTTGAAAATAAAAATAATTGCAAGAAACAGTAGGCTGATAAAATCATTCTAAACATCTATAAATAGGGTCAGTTCTCAGTGAGACATGAAAAAATGGCTTGTACAGAATTTTGGGTATCCTTTTAAAACAACTGGAAAACACTTTTCCAAAATGCAATTCCAAAATAAGTGAGTAGAGTGTTTTCATTGGCTGCACTGACTTTAAGCAATGCCAGAATGAAAAAAGCTCACATATTTTGCTGATTATTGCTTTTGAAAATGGTCAGTTATTGTCATGTTTTGGGCTGAACTGATCAGTCGGACCGGGAAAAATATTTGGAGTACTATAGACTGCCAAAAGTTATAACAAATCAACGAGAAGAGTGCAAAAAAGGAACAAAATGCATTTGTGGTTGGCCAGACTGAACCAGGATTTCCAGGGCAAGAATCTTGACAACATTCATGTTTGTTCTTATCATTTCCAGTCAGGTAGGTAAAATATTAGGCTAATATCTTAATTAATATAGCTTGTACATATCTTTACCCTGGTGAAAAAACCAGCATATGCTGGTAGGTATGTTTTGATGCTGGGATGCTGGTTAGGTATGTTTTGGTGCTGGTTTAAGCTGGTCCTTAGCTGGTTTATAGCAGCAAAAACCAGCAAAGGACCAGCATAAACCAGCATCAAAACATACCTACCAGCATATGCTGGTTTTTTCACCAGGGTACCACCTATTAACTTTAGTTTGTCAAAATAGTGTGTTCTTTCCTGCTTCCTAAGTCCTTCTCTATACAATTTAGAAGCTTCCACACGTTTTTTCTGTTGTTTAGACAGCATAAATTAGCAGAACAACATAGTCAGTAGTACATCAACCGTGCAATCCACGCTATTGTTTACATCCGAGTATCGCCAGTATGGCCGCGCATTCTGGGAAACTGACTAAATCGTAACATAAGTGCAAACCCTTTCTTTAAAATGACAAAAGCAGCAATTGGGCGAAATACTTTTAATAAACGTTGCAAGCCTGACAGTTATGAATAATAAACAATTTTCTTTCAGAGAAAGAAGCCAGACTTTTCCTATTCTATATCCACTGATTTTATTATTCCTAAAACGTAAAGAATTTTGAAGTCTATTTTGCGTTGTGCTTTTTGTCCCTTAGCAGTTTCCGTTCAGTGACGTAATACATAAACAAGATGGCTACTTCCACAGGCTTAAGCAAAAGTGCTGCACTCTCTAAAGCAGATTATCTCAAACGGTATTTATCCGGTGATGAAGCTGGCAAGAAATCTAAAGAAAAGAAGCTTAAGAAGAAACGACCGAAACCCACGGGGAAAGGGTAAATATGATCGGTCACACATAACAGAAATGCAGAATTTAGCTCGCGGTATCGAGAGATACAACTGAACATAATGACATTATGGTTGAGCCTCAAATACTTAGAGTTCCCTACATGCACAGCATTTTATAAAGTAGAAAATAGCAACAAGGTTGCTTTCAGCAAAGTGTACAAGGAGCTGAATTCTATCCATTTAACTTATTATAAACTACAGGATGAAAATTGTGGATGACGACATTGATTGGAGGCAACTGGCAGCTCAGCATGAAGAGGAAAAAGAGGAGGAAGAAGATGAAGCGCCTGTGGTGTGTAAAAGCATGTTTTACCTATTTCAGATTTTAGTCTTAATTTACTATAAACAGCAATTTACGTAGTGTAAATCCTACTGAGTATGCATACCAAGTACTTTTGTAAAAGTTTGATAGTGAATACTGAATTGCAGCAGGGCTGCCAACTCTCACGCATTCAGCGTGAGACTCACGCAATTGACGCAATTCTCACGCTCTCACGCCACACCCCCCTTTTCTCACGCAGACTCGTGCAGCAGTGAGAAAAATCGCGCCGCATGATCTCGCAAAGCAACGCGCAGAGAGACCAGACAGACAGTGTAGTGAGTTTTTTGTGACAATTGTGAGGGAAATACACAATTTATTCCCATAAACTGTGTAGTCAGCCGTTCTCCCTCCCATCTGCACCGTGTGAATTGTGAACGCAGGCAGGTCAGTGAGTTATGTAATGTTATGTAAAATAACTTAAAAGCCATCCAAATCAATGATTAAGGCTGCAAAATCAGCCACCAGCATTTACAATAGAGCACATGTTAATCTGTGAACATGTTAATCACATGTTAATCCTATTTCTGTAAAATGTTTGTGAAAATTAAATGTAATGTAAATCTCCCAAGAAATTCTGTACAGATACCAAATACTTTGACAATCAATATATACCTAATACACTTCTGCTAATGCAATGATTTTGTGTTTGTATTTTTTCCACACCAAGCCACGCCCCTCCATAAGCCCCTCCCCCATAACAAGCCCCGCCCCCAAAATCTCACTCTAGGCTGAACTCAAAAGTTGGCAGCCCTGATTGCAGTATGGTCTTTAGTAATAACTATTAAAAAAGTACATTGGTGCTACTTTGGTTTTGGAAATCCTCCTCTTTTTTAGATTGCAGATGTGATAGATGAACGCCCAGATGAGATCAAGCAGCTTGAGGCATTTGGGACGGGCAAGTGGAAAGTGATCGGCGGTAAGACTTTCTGCACTTGCTTCTGCAAATTTGTGTACTGGTATGTTTTTGTATGTGCAAATAAAGTAATAATAAATAATAATAAAGTATTATGAATTAGAAAATAATTATAAAATATACTATTTTATATACTACCAAGATTTTTTATGTTTTTAAAGAATTCTCTTCTGCTCACTAAGCCTGCATTTATTACATTATTATTCCTGTGATCAAAGCTAAATTTTCAGCTTCATTACTCCAGTCTTCAGTGTCACATGATACTTCAGAAATCATTCTAATATGTTGATTTGCTGTTCAAGAAACATTTTATATTATTATTAGATCAAAAGATCAGTATTTATCTGAAATAAAAAGCTGAAACATTATACACTGCACTATTCAAAAGGTTGGAAATTATAAAAAATAATACTTTTATTTAGCAAGGATGCTTTAAATGGATAAAGACATTTATAATGTTACAGAAGATTTCTGTTTTAATAATAATGTTTTTGAGCAGCAAATCAGAATATTAGAATGATTTCTGAATGATCAGGTGACTGGAGTAATGATGCTAAATTCAGCTTTGAAATCACACAAATAAATTACATTTTAAAATATATTTAAATAGAAAACATATTTTAAATATGTATAAAAAAATCTAAATTTTACTGTTTTTTTTTTTTTTTTGTTTTTTTTGCTGTACTTTGAATCAAATAAATGCAGGCTTGGTTAGCAGAAGAGACAATTTAAAAAAAAAAAAAAAAAAAAAAAAAAAACATTAAAAAACGTACTGTTCAAAAACTTTTTAGTAGTAGTGTAGGGTAGTATTGCCGTTTAAAAATTGAGATTGAAAAGAAATACAGTAGAAAATTAATATTATCAAGTATTATTAGAATTTAAAATAACTTTTCTGTTTTGATGTTTTAAATGTAATTTATTCCTGTGATGCAAAGCTGAATTTTCAGCATCATTACTCCAGTCTTCAGTGTCAAATGATCCTTCAGAAATCATTCTAATATGCTGTTTTGGTGCTCAAGAGACATTATTTCTTATTATTAATGTTGAAAACAGTTGTACTGGAGTTGTATTTTTTTGTAGAAACCATAATACAGGATGATGATGATAATGTTTTGTAACATTACAAATGTCTACACTCACATTTTGACAACTAATTGCATCCTTGCTGAAACAAGTACTATTTATTTCCTTTTTTTAGTTCATTTGTTATATATAATCAAATTTGTGTCTTATATTGTAGCAACGGAGAGTGATCCCCAAGAAATACAGGACCCTGCATTAGATAAAAGGTATAAAGAAACTGTCCTTCCCCTTTAGTTCTTTTCTTTTTAAAATGGTTACTGCAGGAAGAGTGTAATAAATGTTCCTTTTTTTTTTAGCTCGGACCTTGACAGAGGTCATAGAGTACGGCATGACTCGCCGGACACTTCTCCTGTACGAAGAGTGCGGCACGATTCCCCTGACCTCTCACCCAAGAGGGCTCGATGCGACTCACCAGATCTCTCACCCCAAAGAAGAGGTCGTCATGACTCACCAGATCTTTCACCTCAGAGACAAAGAGCTGAGAACAAAAACAGACGGCATGATTCCTCATCACCTTCCCCTCCAAGAAAGAGCCACAAAAGCTCACCCTCTAGAACTCAACGGTCACATGATAAAGGTATGTAAATACATCCACAAATCAGAAACATTACACATTAAACTTTACAGCATTTACACAGAGTTATGTAACTCAAAAATGATGTTATTTCAGAGTCTCCACACAGAAAAAAGACAAAAGCTGCTTCTTCAGATGATCTTTCGCCACCTAGGAGTCGAGTACGAACAGGCAAAGGCTCAGACTCTGATCAGTCCCCACCGCGCAGACGTCCTAATAAACGACGGGGCGGCTCAGATTCAGATCTGTCTCCACCTAGAAAGAGAGGTCAGGGTGGAAGAGGTTCAGATTCAGATCTCTCTCCTCCAAGGAAAAGGCCACAGGGGGGACGTGGGTCGGACTCAGACCTGTCTCCACCACGGAGGACGTGCTCTCCTGATGGACAAGCAGTAAGTTCAGGGTTTGCAGAATCGAACCACAAATTGATTTATTGTAACACCCCTATCTGAACTGAACAAAAACAGCAGACAGGCTGAATGAGATGCAAATCCACTCTCTGACAGCAGGTGGCGCTTATGGAACAGCAGCAATACAGCATTTCCTTGGTTACTGCTGTAAACAAAGCAGCGCTGTGCTTTTAAAAACTATATTAATATGCATTATTATGGAAGCCTGTTTCCTCTACTGAATATAAATAAAAAAGGTAATTGCGACTTTATCTCAGAATTTACTTTTTTTCTTTAGAATTCTGAGATGTAAACTCACAATTGCGAGTTATAAAGTCAGAAATTACCCTTTGCAAACAGCTTGATTGACAGGTGATCTGACCAATCATAATGTCGAATCTGTCATTCTGTCTGATAATAAATCAGACAGGACAGTAGATTAACTTCGGTGGACTTAAACTTAAATATTGTGTGTATTGACGTCTTTCCACGGTTCAAATAAAATACATTCTGATTTTCATTCGTGTTTATTTCATGCTTTAAGTAAATAAGAAAGTATGATCGGTTCACGTGTCGATTGATCTAATAAGGCAATACAGCGATCTGTCAGGACACATTAAAGAGCCACAAAACGGTATTAATTGTTTGAATTTCTTAAAAAAAAATACAACATTTTAAATCTGAGACTACGTTTCATACCTAAGTAACCTGCTTTGTCTTGTCTGTCGGCATGTTGTCAGTTTCTTATTTGTTCCACGATGTATTTTTCACTGCGTGAGAACATGATGTGTGGTGTGAGAGCGACATTGTTTGCTGGACATTGCAACAGTAAGGGCTAGTTTTTGCGAAGGGTCAATTGCGATGCATAAACTCGCAAATCTGAGAAATTAAGTCGCAATTCTAATAGGGATGGGACGATACACCTACCTCCCGATTCGATACGATTCCGATACTTGGGTGCCGATACGATATGTATTGCGATTTTTTTTTTAAGAATTCCAATTCTACAAGTATTGCGATTCGATATTGTAATGTGTTGCGATTTAGTTTTTTCTCTCTAGACCATATGGAAAAATGTGAATAGTACACAATATATACACAATAAAAAAAACATTTTAGCATTTTTCCTGTTTTATTTCAGTTTATAACAAACTAAATATTTCAGCATAAACAAACAACCACTAACTTATACAATGTCTCATTTAGAGTTCGTTGGCTTGCAGACGCTTCTGCTTTCTCAGGTTGCTTGGCGTTTAACTCTGGATGATGTCGAGCAAGATGCGCGCTCATGTTAGTTGTATTACCACAGTAGGTTACCAGTATTCGACAGAGTTTGCACACTGCTTTAGACATGTCTAGCTGTTCATTCCCTGGTAATTTGTGAAATCCAAAGTGTTTCCACACTTTGGATTTAAAGTGTGATGGTGCAGGCTGTATATCTCTTGCTGTCTTTCCTTCCGCCATTTTCAATTTTTCGTGTTTGCTAGTAAGAGATGTGACATCATGTAACCGATACAACACATCGCCCTCTGCTGAAATAAAAGACGTAACTTTCGTCCGCCTCGTTTATAAGTAAGTGCTAAAATAAAGCAATTGTATTTAATATGAATTAATATCGATTCTGGTGTAAAAAAATCGATTTTAAAATCGTAAATAAAAAAATCGCGATAGTTAGGTGAATCGATTTTTTGTCCCATCCCTAAATTCTAATAAAATCAGAATTGCAAGATATAAACTCACAATTTTGACTTTTTTCTCAGAATTGCAAGTTTATATTTTGCAGTTAACTTTTTTTTTTCTCAGAATTGCGAGTTAAATCAGAATTTTGAGATGTAAACTCGCAATTCTGAGAACATATCAATCTTTTTTCACCTCAAAATTGGACTTTATAACTTTATAAAAAAAAGTTTAAATTGATGTAAACAAAAATCTGTTAATTCTGATGTTATAACTCGCAATTGCAAGTTTATATCACACAATTCTGAGGAAAAAAAGTCAGAATTGACCATTCGCAAACAGCTTGATTGACAGGCGATCTGACAAATCATAAATCCAAATCCGCCATTCTGTCCGACAAACAAACCAGACAGGAGAGTAGATTAACTTCAGTGGACTTAAACTTGAAACATTGTGTATATTGATGTCTTTCTGCAGTTTAAATAAAATATGTTATGATGTTCATTCATGTTCGTGCTTTAAGTAAAGTATGGTGACCATACGTCCTCTTTTCCCCTAGACATGTCCTTTTTTTTTGGACCTAAAAAAAAAAAGCGTCCAGCCAGGATTTCTAAAATATCCGTGATTTGGCTTTTGCTTCTACAGTCAGGATTCATTGTGTGCGTTTTTGTATTAAAGCCTTGCGCGAATGTTCTTAATCCCCGAACATTCTAATATTCAATATCATTTTCATGCATCAAGGAGTTGCTATTAATATGCAGAGTATTTAAATCACTTTGGATGCAGCTTATGTTGGATGTAGGGTTGCCAAATCCTCATTTTTTCCCACAGAACTGGGCTGATTTTAAACTCTCCCATTGGTTAAAGGTTTTAAATATTGCACTGGCCACTGTAGTAGCTATGTTTATGATCAGTCTGCATAATGATGACAGGGAGGCTGTATATTGCCTCCCTAAAATATAACATTTATTACTAAAATATGGTCACCTTAAGAAAAGAAGACGATTGGTTCACATGTCATTGATCTAATTAGGGCAATACACTGCATACACAAAATCGTTTAAGTAATAATAAAAAAAGACAACTTTTTAAAGCTGAGACCTTGTTTTATAAATTCATATAAACCTCCACCCCCAATTCATTATTTAGGATTTTATTCCTATATTTGGCACATGGTACTATCTCTGGCACTTGTATGCCTTTTTTTTTTTTTTTTTTTTATATTCAATCTGGTTTATTGTTTGAACCGGGTATATCGCCCAGCACTAGATCCTACATAAAATATACAGCATATTTGCAAAGTTTCGATTCATTTTTAAAAATTGAAGTTGTAGCATGGATAATGATGTTAAGACTTTTGCATTTTTGTTTTTTAGGCCCCTCGAATGCTGTCTGGTGGAGCTGCAGGGCTGGTCTCTGTCGACATTTTGAGGAAAGAACAGGAAGAAATTCGCAAAAGGGAAAAGCGCAACCAGCCTCTTGAAGGTCTCTTGAAAAGCAGTTGTTGTGTATTTGAAAGTGTTGTATTATTTCCTAACATTACTTACATTATTAATGTTTTTTGCTTTTTCAGAGGCATCAAGAAATGCTCAGACAATATTTAGAGATAAGTCGGGTAAGCAACGTGACCTGAAGTCAGAGAGAGAAGAGCTTAGCCAGAAAGCTGGAGAAAAAGCAGAGAAGGATGAAAAATATGCACAATGGGGAAAAGGGTGAGGCCCATTTAATGGTGTTTAAATGTAGATATTATACTGTGACTTGTCACTAGCTGTGACATCTGTACTGTCATCATTCAGGCTTGTTCAGGAAGAAATGCAGCAGCAGAACGTGATAGATGCTATGCGGGAGGCTCAGAAGCCGCTAGCGAGACACATCGACGATGAAGACCTCGATCGAATGCTGAGGGAGCAAGAGAGGGAGGGAGACCCAATGGCAGCCATGCTTCGCAAGAAGAAAGACAAAAATGCTAAATTACAAGGAATTAAAGGTAAACGTATGGAATAATGCCATCATTTTTCTGATATACAGAATCTAACCTGCCAGAGACTGATCTTAAAACAAGCCTAGACCACAGTATTAATCGCAATAATTTGTGTTTTAATGTTTTTTCTCCAGAAAAACCTCGTTACAAAGGTCCACCTCCACCTCCGAATCGTTTTAACATTATGCCAGGGTATCGCTGGGATGGAGTTGACAGGTAAGAGGTTTTCATGAATGACAGCTGTTTTGAAATATCATAAACGTACTAATCCAAATCCCAGAAAACTGTTTAAGTTACTTTTCCAATGATCTTTTAGGTCCAACGGTTTTGAGCAGAAGCGGTACAGCAGGATATCCGATAAGAAAGCTGTCCAAGAGATGGCGTACAAGTGGAGTGTGGAAGACATGTAGATCCAGATGTGTGTATAGAGATTTAGGATTTAAAAACTGAAATGACTGACATTAGTACAGTGCACCTGCACACACTGCAAAGCAGAGCTTTGTGTGCCATCATTTCATCAAAAACCAAGATGTTTGTGTGCAGTTGTCGGTCCTAATGTGTACAAGAAACATACTTTCCTTATTAAATACTACTTTTTTTTAACAAATCTGTTTTGTCTTGATTTTCCCAAGCGCCATTTCAAAACCAATTTCAATATTCAACAGAACAAATTAAATCTTTGTAAAACCATTCTGAAAAAAATGTATTGCTCCCTACTGCGTGTAAATGATGCGTAAAATGTTTTGTGTTAAAACTGATTACGCTGAATTTTAACGCACTGCCATAATAATATTTTACAAGTTCATTTGCCCTTTTTTTTAATGGCTGAGAGTTGATAACTGTTCAACTACTACATCAACCAACCATCCTACTTCCGTACAACAATTGAGCAACAGTAGAGAAGTTTATATTCCTGATTACTGCATTTTTAAATGATGTAATATTCCGTTTTTTCGGTAAAATTCCAAGTTGTGGTAACCAAAGCGTCACAGCTGGAAAAGAACGCTGTGCTACCAAAATGTTCTCAAGCACCGCCAGCTGGCCGTTTTCAGAAGAGCACCTGGGGTTTTTTTCAGCTAACTAAAGCGCTTTGGTGGACATGTTACATTGGGTATTTATTTTTAGGCATATGGACTATTAGTCTTTTTTGCATTTGTGCAATTTACTGGAGCCAAACATGAGAAGGGAGTCCAGAAGATTCCATTGCATTCCTAAACATGTAATTTAGTTGTTCATAGGCGGGGATAATGCTAATTGTGAATGAGTCTGCCCTGTTTACAAAAGACTGGAATGGGCCCTTTACAAACGACTGATGACGCGTTTCAACGGTCATCAGCGTCATAAATCCTTGAAAGTTTTCTGTATTTTGTATGTACATTTATAACATCGTACTCTGTATTATATCACCTTTTCATCAAGTTACAACTAGTTAACGCTAATGCAAGGGTGTTTCTATGCCATCCCTGGTGAAAAAAACAGCATATGCTGGTAGGTATGTTTTGATGCTGGTTTAAGCTGGTCCTTAGCTGGTTTTTGCTGGTCCTTTGCTGGTTTATGCTGGTCATGTTGCTTGTCAAGGACCAGCATCAACCAGCAAAGGACCAGCTTAAACCAGCACCAAAACATACCTAACCAGCATCCCAGCATCAAAACATACCTACCGGCATATGCTGTTTTTTTCACCAGGGATGTCTATGGTAGGGATGGTAAATTTGACATCATTCTCTCTTCTGAGGATATCAGTCTGTCTCAGTTTTTTTTTCCTTTGAAAGTCGTGAAAACACTATCTAGGTTTTTTTCCTTTTGCTATCTGAGCAAATGGGAATGCAAAAAAATACATTTGTGGTACTCTCCCATTCACTGCTCTAGGATTTTACCCAACTATGACGACTTCCGCTGCTGAGAAACCTGGAAATGTAGGACAAGGTCCATTCATTAATATACATGTTTAACTATCAAATCTGATGTTTAGGAAGCATTTGTGAATCCAGAGGAGTGTTATCAGGGAGGTCTGTTTTATGTGCAAATTTGCTTATATATTTAGCAAGTTTCAGGAATGAGGCCCATTTTATATTTTGCTATAAGAGCAGGCACAGATATTTGTACATTTTTTGATTTTGGCTTCTAGTCCACGTCCACATTTTTAGCTGTACAAAACAGCTCATTTTGCTGCTGGATATTGGAAATTGGTGTGTCTTACAATATTATTTGAAAGTATTATCTTAATTATGAACACACTGGTTTGTAGTGCTAACCGTTTTTTCTTGTTATTTCCTTATAGTGTTTTCACAAAGCATCATCAATTGGCCATAGTGGCGGCTCTGAACCAAACAAAAAATGGTCAATTGTTGTCATGTTTTGGGCTGTACTAATTGGTCATACCGGGAAAACTGTTGTAGTATTATAGACTGCTGAAAGTTTAGCGAATCAAGGAGAAGAGTGCAAAAAACTGTCTGAGGAACAAAAGGCATTTGTGGTTGGCCAAACTGCAATAATCTTGACAACATTCGTGATTGTTCTTATCATTTCCGGTCAGGTAGGTGAAATATTAGGCTAATAATTAATACTGCTTGTATGTATCTTACCACCTATTAACTTTAGTTTGTCAGAATATTGCGCTCTTTCCTGCTTACTATGTCTTTTATATGATTTAGCAGCTTCCACGTCTTTTCTGCAGTTTAGACAGCATAAATTAGCAGAACAACATATTCAGTAGTACATTAACCATGCAATCCATGCTGCAACATTTAATAATGACATTTTTTCACCCACTTGTGTTTTACTTCAATAAATTTATTTCAACAGAATTTATTTGAAATAGAATGTTTTGGAAACATTGTAAGTGGCTTTACTATCACTTCTGATCAATGTAATACATTGATGGAGAATAATGTAGTGAACGGTACTGTAAAATAGTTTTTCAGATGTAAAATGAAACAGAAATATATTTTCTTCGAGTTTCTAAAGATATTAAACGTCATGTAGTACAGGATAAATGCACGAAAGTAAAGCTGAATAATACAAATATGTGATTTAAATAAGTTTTTGTGTTATGCATCCAGTGTATAAATGTACTTTGATGGTTTTCTCTGGTCTTCAGCTGTCAGCTACAGCTGTTCTGTTAAGTCGGGCAGGCGGTGGGCGCGCATGCACACAGACATCCCAGCCTGGGAAAGCCTCTTGCTGCACTGTTTTGTATTCAGCTCTATAGAACACAGATTTAAAATCATTAGTTTCAATAGATCTGTTTAAGTAAAACTGACTGCAAGTTCAGTGTTGGTACACTTGCCTCATTGAGGTGTTGATCGCCAGGTTGTCGGGATGAGGTACGACCCGATTTCTCCTGACATAGATTCTTTTAGGAGCTGGGAATTCCTGCTGGTAAAGAGAACATCTCTGTGCTTGGCCAGTCCTGTTTTCTCTTGCTGGGACTTTCCCATGCCACACGATTGGAGTTCCATCTGCTTTGTAATAAGGGAAATCCTCTCTATTTGTTGTGCTGAAACTCCTGTCACCTGCAATTACGTAGAGATAATTAAATTAATAGATCTACAAAACAGAATTTCAATCAATTCCATTCCATATAGAGTTAGGCTGCAGTGTAATATATTTTTAAATGTAATCTATTCCTTTAATGGCAAAGTTAAGGTTAACAGCCATTGTCTTCAGTGTACTCAAGAAACATTTCATATTATTAAAGAATTTGTTTGTAATTTAGGGCTGTCACTAACAAATATTTTAGTAATCGAGTCATCAGTCGATTACTGACAGTTAACTGAATAATAACTATAATTAATTTTTTGCAGTAATAATAGACCCAAGTGAACAATAGATTATAAAATGACTTAAAATACATATATAATAGCAATGAGGTAATAATAATTTGTTCAAATAAAGCAAGAAATCATATGGTTTTATTGAACAAGCCTGTAAAAAATACATAATGTATTATTAACAAAAGAGATAACATTATGCATTATAACAAATGCCTGCAGAGGGTGCAAACAGCCTAATGATTTGCTTTATTGTGCAATCTAATCCTACTTTAAAGGGGTCATCGGATGCCCAGTTTCCACAAGTTGATATGATTCTTTAGGGTCTTAATGAAAAGTCTATAATATACTTTGGTTAAAAATTCTGAATGGTAGTGTAAAACAACACCCTTTTTACCTTGCTTTACCTTTAGCTCTGCAAAAATTATCTTGTTCTGGTCGAGGTTGCTTTAAATGTTAATGAGCTCTGCTTGCCCCACCCCTCTCTTCTCTCTGTGGAGAGACGAGCCTGTTTACTTTAGCCACATTTAGCCGCGTTTAAGATATTCTTGTCTAACTTACATCCCTGCTCCGGCATCAAAACAATGGAGGTCGGACTGTTACAGCTGATCTGAGGGAAGACGCTCATGTCAATCAACTATTGTGGGAGTGGCCTCTGTCAGTGTGACGCCACACCGATCATGCACCTCCCGATCTACATAAATGCGTCTATGCTCGCGCAAATCATTCGTGATCCAGCTTTACCTACAGCAGAAGTAAGTATAAGGTTTTTTTAATTATGAATCTCTGCAATCACCTTTCCTAATAACGTGCTATTAGAAAGTTTTGCTAAATGCGGCTAAAGTAAACAGGCTCGTCATTCCACAGAGAGAAGAGATGGGCGGGGCGAGGAGAGCAGAGCTCATTTGCATTTAAAGGAACAATCCCTCAGAATGGGATGATTTTTGCAAAGCTCATTTTGACAAGGTAAAAAGGGTGTTGTTTTACACTACCATTGAGAATTTTAAACCAAAGCATATTATAGACTTTTCATTAAGACCCTAAAGAATCATATCAACTTGTGGAAAATGGGCATCCGATGTCCCATTTAATATTTATTTTTTGGCCATTTCCTTACGACAGAAATGCTACAGACACTGTCCCAGTAGCACACGTCTGCAAGATGTCTGTTAAAGATCACTTGATCTGGAAAGCATCTGCTGTGTAGTAACATCTGACAGACGTCTGTAAGATGTCAGTTTTACATACATTCTAAATCATAAACATCTTAAAGACATCTAATGGACGTCTATTTGACATCCGATAGAAAATGTTCTTTAGACATATTGCAGATGAGCAAACACTCTAAAAAAATACGTCTTCCAGATGTAAATTCAGACATCATATAGATGTCTCTGTGATATATGTGTGCTTCCAGGAAACTCAGAGTGAAGGTTTAAACTTTTATTTTGAAATCACGATGAACCATTAGCATATTGAGAAAGATACTAATGTATTCTCATAGGTCTATAAAATACTGAATGATTAAATCTGATAAAATGCCCGTTCCCAGATGAACGTTATTATATGCCCAAATTTACAACAATATCCAGAGATGTAGCTTGAGACACAAATTTTGCAGATTACTCAACACAAGCAAAATGCAATCGAGAATTTTTAAAAAAAATCAAGTACTTGAAGTGAATCAAGGAATGATGCAGTCGTTTAATAATTTCAATTTTAATAATTTTAATAATTAAAGTGAAAACCTTTTTTATTTTTTTGCAA
This sequence comes from Labeo rohita, assembly GCF_022985175.1. NCBI lineage: Eukaryota > Metazoa > Chordata > Actinopteri > Cypriniformes > Cyprinidae > Labeo > Labeo rohita. The sequence continues at coordinate 16,276,728 of NC_066889.1, read as the reverse complement.
TTTTATGGTAACTGTGAAATTCTTTGATAATATTATACATTTAAATACATTTTCAGTGTAATGTTTCCACGCTGAATAAACATATTTCTGTTTTGTTTTGTTTTGTTGTTGTTGAAAATGTATGGGATTATTTTTGTGCCAATAAGAATGAACGTAACTTTATAAAACTGAACGTAACTTTCCAATAAACGATCAAAAATATGCCACTGCAAAAGAAGAAAAACACAATGAAAATGAAAAAATGAACTCAGTCGCACGAATTTAACATGCTCTTCAAATATGCTCCATTCTTTGTTAATGATTTTCAAAGAATCGTTTTCGCGAATCATGGATTCTGAATGCGTTGCCACAGCTTTCGCTTACGCTTCGCAAATTTTCGTTTGCTGTTTTGGCACAAACCTCTCGTGGGGGCGGGCTTAACAGCGATCTACTCTGATTGGCTAATGAGCTTTTGATGGACAGTTGCTCTCTGAACTGGAAGCACGGACGGTGACGTCAGTGGCGCAATACGTCGTGCTTTGTTTATAGAAACTATCAGAACTGTTGCACACTGTACATGAATAAAACTTTTATCGATGTTATTGATTAACGTTACTTTAGTAACACGAACCTACTTCAAGCTGCCCTGAGGGACAAGCTGAGGTGGAAGATGATGCTGCTCCGTGTCTTTCCTGGGAGCTCATCTTTAGAAACTAAGAGACGACCATAGGTGAAATACTAATAACATTAATACTTAATATAAACAAAGCACGACGTATTGCACACCGCAACAACTTTCCAATATGTGCGCCACTGACGTCACCGTCCGTGCTTCCAGGTCAGAGAGCAACTGTCCATCAAAAGCTCATTAGCCAATCAGAGTAGATCGCTGTTAAGCCCGCCCCCCACGAGAGGTTTGTGCCAAAACAGCAAACGAAAATTTGCGAAGCGTAAGCGAAAGTTGTGGCAACGCATTCAGAATCCATGATTCGCGAAAACGATTCTTTGAAAATCATTAACAAAGAATGAAGCATATTTGAAGAGCATGTTAAATTCGTGCGACTGAGTTCATTTTTTCATTTTCATTGTGTTTTTCTTCTTTTGCAGTGGCATATTTTTGATCGTTTATTGGAAAGTTACGTTCAGTTTTATAAAGTTACGTTCATTCTTATTGGCACAAAAATTATCCCATAATAATGTTAACCCCAAACTTTTGAACGGTAGCGTATATAAACTGTATTCGTACCATCTAGAGTTAAGTTGCACTGTAGGATCTTCTTTGGCTCTGCCTTTGGGCAGGTTTTGGGTCCAAATTCAGTTTCTGTTGTGGTTACCATCTTTTCCCGCTTACCAGGGTAGAGCAGTAAACCTAAAGAGAAGATTTGTTTGCATTTGTCATTATTTAACACTCATTCAGATATACTTTTGTCTAGTATATGATATTATCTATGGAAATTCTGAATCAAAGCTGAAGGATAAATGAAAATCTCCTTGTTTCACTGCTTACCTGCCAAAGAAGGAAGTTCTCCCAGCATTGGAAAGGCTCGTGGGTGTTTCGACGCCATTTGACCGTTTTTGAGGAGCAGTATATCTGTCCTACGTCGGTGACCAAATGGGATTCTTACAGATGGTCTCTGTTGTTTGCTGATTGTCTTCTCATGAGTGGTCATCTTTGAGTTACTGTACTGTACTGTACTGCATATATTTAAACTTGTAAAAATTATTCTGCACTGTGAATGAAGGTGCTTTCAAGGTTATGCTGGTTTCATAATGTTAATCAGTAACTTTAATCACACTTAAATATTTTCTAATGAGATACTTCCTACTTGTGCGCTATATATGCAGAGTAGTTAACCAGTTCCAGCTGATTTCAGAAGCTTTAAATTTTTTTTAAATGATTTTACCTTGTCCTCTTTGTCCTCCAATTAAAAGAAGTGAACTCACCTCATGCATGGCTTGTTTTCTTCCCATGAATTTGATTCCTGAGCAGTTTAGTCGCTGCTGCTTTTTTTGTCACATTCTTTCAGCACAGTGTTTGGCATGTTTGGAAATGGCTGTTACACTCAGTTAGTGGCTGTTGCCATGGCTGCTCTATTCTTTATAGAAAGCCTGAAGGGTGATGGAGCTTAAGAACAATGAGTGTTCTGTAATAAATACCGTAGACTGACGTGACGCTGCACTTGTGCTCAGCATGAGACTCTCAGTTTTATCATATCTAAATAAAGCATCCCGGTTGCAGTATATTAATATTTATGCTTAAAACGGCTCAATTTATTAATGGATGATAACCAAGAAGATTGTTGTGTGTGTGTGTATATGTGTGTACCTGGTATTTATCATGTTATGACCTGTAATATCGTAATATCAGTCAATTTTGACCTTGTGGGGACTTTTTTTAGGTCCCCATAAAAAAAAAAAGACTTATAAATCATGCAGAATAAGTTTTTTTGAGAAAGTAAAAGTATGCACAGTCTCATATGAGGGCTAGGTTTAGGTGTAGCATAGGTGTAGGGCGATAGAAAATACGGTTTGTACAGTATAAAAACCATTATGCCTATGGAATGTCCCCATAAAACATGGAAACACAACATGTGTGTGTGTGTGCATATATACACACACACACATAATATAGTATATAATACAATGCACTTTGTTATACTTGTAGTGAAAAAAAGTCAAGAAACAACAATATATGATAGCGTATAATTTTAATCAATAACACTGGATGTTCCCAAGCAATGGTTCCAATTTAAGGAAGAGTAAATACAAGAGTGTGGCTGATCAAAATCATATTAAGCATTCATTGTGGGAAGAGCAAGAAAGCTGTAAAGGTGCAGTCAGTGTCTCTACTGAAGATAGAGCTTACTGCAGTTGACTGTATAGACACTTTATCATAAGTTTTCAGTGGCAGTACCACAGATCCAGCAGTTACCATTATCATACCAGGTGAATCGCAGAACCTGACCTTTTCTTCCTCCCCTACTTGAATCTTTAGGCAGGCAATATTATTGGATGAAATGTGGTAGCTGATGTAATACATGCCAGATTTTTGCACCGTAAAGTAACCAGCAGAATCAAAGACTGAATCTGGGGTGGAGATCAGTGGGACTTCAAAGGCAACAGATTTGTCTTGAGTAATTCTCTGTGACTTTGGACTTTTTTTGTAAGACAAAACAAAATACTGGTCTGGAGTATCTACCCCTGTAAAATCTCCCTTCTCTCCTTTCGGTCCCTCTGGGCCTGGTGGACCTTCTAGTCCCTTGTCTCCCTTCTCACCAGGCCTGCCTGGGAATCCAGAAATTCCAGGGTCTCCTTTTGGCCCAATTATTGGCACCGCATTCTCACCTGCAATCATGCACACAGCCAGGTAAAGTGAGATTAACCTTCTTTTGGTGTCTTGGATTAGACTAAAACTTAATGGATAATCAATTAAATAATAAAAAAAAAAAAAACTGTCAACATTTACCCTCAAATTATTCCAAACCTGTATATCTCCAAATTATGTACAAAAAATACAAGTAAAATCAATAGATACTGGAAACGGTTTGGTTACCAATATTCTTCAAAATATCTTTTGAGAAAGATACTTTTACAGATTTGGAACAACTAGGGGGAGAGTAAATGATGACAGAATTTTCATTTTTGGGTAAACTATCCCTTTACCGACTTTGCTCACACAGGGTATGACAAAATAAAGAATAAGTTCTTTATTTTGTACAAAAATAAAATAAAATAAAATAGCTGAAATATCAAATACAGTCACTATTAATATGATTGAAAGATTTATCACTGTTGACCAGTAGGTGTTGCTGTTACGAAATTGATGTGGTGTGGTCAGGGTGAGGTGACAATGGCACAAATAAAGCTAAATAAATGCAGAGATACAGCCTCAGAGTCATTTTGGCATCAAGCCTCACATTTGTTGCAGCACTGTGCAAATACGATTTCGTCTATTGAGATGAAATCCATAACTGACTGGATTTTGGTGAAAATCAGAAGAATGGTCAAGGAGGAGTTAGAAAAAGTAGGTTTTTATGGCAAAATTGATATCTGTGTTCTTGATCTTCATGACCCAAGAAATATTTTAAGACCAGTTTAATTACAATACGCTAATGCAATCAAAAGTTATTAGCATTAGCATAGTTATTGGCTTATTTTTTTTTTTTTACCAATAGGTGGCGCTGTTACCAAATTTATGTGGCATGGTCAATGTGAGGTGACAATGGCACACACAAAATTTGGTGTCAATATGTCAAAACTTTGCAGAGATACACCCTCAGATGCAGTTTGGCATCATTCCAGCAAATTTGTTGATGTGTTAAAAGGTAACCGTTTCATGTATGCCTTATTCGAAAAAGTTTGACTAATCAGCTTGAATTTCATAACATAGTCTGAGTCAATTTAGGTAAAAAAAAATCTGAGTTGGAGACTCCAAACTAGCTATGGTTAATTTTGAGACTGTCTTCTCTGTGTGCCAAGTTTCATAACTTTCCCACAAGTGGGCTGCCATAGACTCCATTGAGCTCAAGAAGAAGGAAGAAGAAGAAGAAATCTAACGAATCTTTTTTTTTTTAGAACTAATTGGTCATAGGGACCCTATTGATCTGAGCTTATGCACCTTAATTTTTGATTGAATATTGCCAAAGTTATCCACAAATAAAGCTTTTTCACTTAATAACTGAGGTGCATAACTCAAATCATTTGACAAAAAAAGAGTAAATCCATAATTTAATAAGAATAATATAGCATTATGGGAGATAATATAGCATGAAGGTGGTCATTTTTGACCATGAACGGCAAATTAAGCAAAGTATTTTCAGCACAAGGGTTAAATGCAAAATTTTTATTTTATTTATCGGATTCTTTGTCTTCATTTAGAACAGTCAAGAAAACAGAGGGTACATTTGTGGACTTTCAATTTGCATTTTTCTTTTCTTCGAATAAAATAAAATAAGTGCAATGACTATACCTGGATCTCCTTTTTCTCCTTTTGCACCATCCTTCCCATCGGTACCAGGAATTCCTGGAATACCTGGTTTTCCATTACATGTACCTGACTCAGAGGAAGCCACCAGCAACAACATAATAGTAAGCTGGAGAACAACCATATGTGCAGCCTGTAAAAAATAAAAACAAGTGCCATTTCAAGGAAAATCATTTGGATAACTGAGTTCAACTATACAGTGACTGATATAAGCAAGCATGTCGATTTTCCTTTAATAAAATTATGTTTTACAATACGAACTTTTAAAACCAGAAGCCGAGTACAAATTTATTCCAATAAGATTCATAATGTATCTTACCATCTTTTCTTCCAAGAAAGCTGTTGGAAATACAGATGGGTGGCTTTGAAGATGAATGTTACATTGAATGTTTTTTCTCCCGCCTGAATGAAGAGCTCTGATTTGATTTCCCAGTTTCACAGGAGAAGTGCAGTGTTGCACAATAAGGGGAAGTAACAAAACACAAATTCATCATAATCTTGATTTGGATAAACCTTGAATTACCTTTTTCATTAGTGTTATTGCACATTTTATTTTGCTAATGTTTGCAAGTTCCATATCCCTTTTCTGAGAAAAAGGAAGCCAAGTTATCCGTATCGGACAATGGATTGACGAAACATAAAAACTGTCATTTGTCAATATTCGTCTGCAGATTTAGATTTTTGGTCAGTAGGATTTGTTTTGAAAGAAATGTGTACTTTTTCAGTCAAAATGATACTGTATATTCACAAAACTTGAGACAATTTACTGAAGCATTATGTCATTTTATTTAAAACTTGATTGTGTGCATTTTCCATGAGTAAAGCATACAGTATGTTTAACAAGAATGTCTTTATAGGTCTTAACAGTGCAGCAATCAATCAGTGTGCATGAATCAGGAAACCTGAGAAAACACTGTCTGCTTTCTCCCCTTCTGCAAACAGACCATTGTAGAAACCTGTCGTCAGCCAGACTTTCTCATTTTCTTTCAGATAAACTGCTAGCCCACCAGAGCTCACCTGCTGGTTGCCCCTTTGCACATGATCACAGAAAACAGCTAGCTTCTTATCATCATGAACCAGGTTTACACACAGATTTTTTTCATTGGACGATGCATGAAACACAAAATAATAAGTGCCAGGAATTTTACATACAAATTTGCTCTCTGCAATATTGAAATCTTTACTGATATCGGTGATAACTTCACTAAAGCGTATCAGAGAGTTTGGCTCGGGATGGGCTCTTGTTTTACGGATAACGCTGAATGCAGACTGCAGAAGAGATCCGGAAGCGTCCAAACTGCCTGGTTCCCCTGGCTCTCCTGGAGGGCCGGGTGGTCCCACTACGCCCAAATCCCCCTGGGGACCTCTCTTTCCAGGAATTCCTTTGATTCCAGGGTCTCCTTTTTTCCCCCTTTTCTTGGTTTCATGAGCTGTAAGAGGCATCCCTGTTGAGACAAACCAATTGTTTTCACATCATGTTAGAAGTATAGTATATGCCAATACTACATCCTAACCCTGTCTTAGCATTTTTAAGAAGTCTCTTCTGCTCACAAAGTCTGCATTTATTTGATCTGAAGCACAGCAAAAATATTTTTAATATTTGAATATATTCTATTTGTATATATTTTGAAATGTTATTTATTCCTGATTTCAAAGCTGATTTTTTAGCATCATTACTCCAGTGACATGATCTTCAGAAATCATTCCAATATTCTGATTTGCTGCTCAAAAACATTTATCATTATTATTTTGAAAACAGCTCAAAGTATTCAAAACTACTCAAACTATTTTGAGTAGAATTTTTTCAGGTTTCTTTGATATAGGAAGTTCAGAAGAACAGCATTTATCTGAAATACAAATCTTTTGTAACATTATAAATGTTTTTATCATCACTTTTGATCAATTTAAATCATCCTTGCTAAATAAAAGTTTAAATTTAAAATATTAACAATGTTTCGTGAACAGCACACTAGAATGATTTCTGAAGGATCATGTGACACTGAAGACTGGAGTAATGATGTTAAAATTTAGCTTTGATCACAAGAATAAATTACATTTTAAAATATATTCAAATAGAAAGCAGTTATTTTAAATAGTAAAAATATTTCAAACTCTTACTGTTTTTGCTGTAATTTATGGATCAAATAAACGCAGGCTTAGTGAGCAGACTTTTTTAAAGACATTAAAAATCTGACTGTTCAAAAACTTTTGACTAGTAGTGTAAAAGTGATAATATCTTTCATTCATTATATAATACTGTATGTATCTCTTTGCACGTTGATTGATTCATTAGCATGATTCATTAAAAGAACCAGCTCAATAGAGTCACTTGAGAATTGCGCAAAACCGATTGCTCCGTATGACTTTGATTCACTAAAAGGAATCGGCTCATACGAGTCGTGAGAGAATCGGACATCGAACATTATTCGGTTAATATAAAACATGCTCTCATTAAGAAATGTTAAGTTCCCACAAACTGAACCACTCTGAGTTATTTTAAATAAAAATAAACATGAAGAGTGAATCTTACCAGGCTCTCCTTTTTCTCCCTTCATGCCTTCCCTTCCATCACGTCCAGGAAATCCAGGGATACCTGGAAAACCAGGCAATCCTCCAGAAGCACAAGTTTCCGTAGAGACCAGAGAGAGGCAGAGAAAACCCACTAAAAGGCTTCCAAAAATTATGTGACAACCAAACATGTTTGCTGTGGAGCGAGGAGATAACCGGACCCACACGACTTGAAACTGTGAGCTCTATACACATATACACAAGAACAAGCAAACAAAATGGCAATCACAGTTCCTCTTTTGTGCTGCACGTGTTGCACTTATCCATGGATCATTCACAAAACTGCATTCAAACAAACCTTAATGCGCAGTATAGCGTTTGACTTTTTTCTTACAGTGTTTATAGACCCTAATGACAACATTGTAAAAAAGTTTATTGGAGTACATTTCACAAGAAAGTACTGTAATTGCTTGTCAAGTTTACTAGCACTTTCTGAGTGCTAGTATTTATTTTTAGTTATTTTTTTCAGTGTAAATATTGTAATTAAAAAAATAATATATATTATAGGCCTAATATATATCAAACATTGCAACTAAGAAATCATTTTTTAACATCAGACAACTCATTTTCATTAGATACATATTTCATTGTTAACGGTTTGTAGAATGTAGAATTAAAATGTAGTGAAAGGTAGTCATTTGTGTAGTCATTTATGCTTTTATTTAGTTAATTGAAGACATTTGTCAAAGACAGCAAGTTTAATACAAAACAAAACAATTAATACAAAACAAGATGCATGTATACAAGATTTGAATACAGCATGCAACAGATTATATTTTTAATAAATGTTTGTAAAATGCTCACATCACTGCTATACATCACCACCACAGTCAATAATCATTTGCAGCGTGTTTAATATGTGGGCTATTGAGTCTCCTATGTTTTACGGTAGATTAAAAATCCATTGAACACAGCAGACATGCTTTTGGGCATGTTCCTGGCAGAACCACTTTTTGTGAAAGGCTCAATCCATATTTCTTCATATAAAGATAGCTGAAGTACGACTCCACCTGACACAACAACAGATACCGATTGTGGATTCAAGTCACAGAAATTCAGGCTGACTGTATTGCTGTTATTCTTAAGTCTGAGACATATGTGTCCTTTAGACGATGCATGAAACACAAAGTAATACACCCCAGGATCCTTGCAAGTAAATTTGCCAGTTTTAAGGTTGAAATCTTTATTGATATTGCTAAGTTCACTATCAAAGATCACAGGTGTGCCGTATGAAGCCAATTCTGTTTGGGTTCGCAGCACAGAGAAAGCAGGCTTTGTACCAGCGGCGCCTCCGCTGCCATCAATGCCACCACTGGATCCTCTAGGACCCTTAGGACCAAAGGAACCCTTTGGACCCTGTGCACCCATAAAACCCTTCGGACCACGTTCTCCTGGAGGGCCTCTGATGCCCATCTCTCCTTTGAGTTCCTGCAGGGTGATACTGTTCAGCTCCTCCTGCAATGCTGAGAGAATATACTATTATTCAAAACTATCATTTAATTTTCCTTTGTATACAATTGCAAGCTCAAAAAAAAATGTAACTGATCGTTTTTAGCTATCTATGGATATAGCATGTCACAAATTACATTCTTACCTGGTGCTCCTTTCTCTCCCTTTGCTCCTGATAAGCCGTCCCTGCCAGGGACTCCCGCCACGCCATTTCTCCCATTTATCGGACATGAATCATCCTGACAGAAAACAAAGGGAAGCAGCACCCAAAGAAAAGCAAATAAAGCCAGCGGCTGCATCCTTAAACATCTACGATAAATCACAGAGAACAAATGAGGTTAACAATTGCACAATCGTTTTGAGTTAATGTACTATAATAGAAACGGCTATAAGGCAATATAATATTGTATAATTAGGATTCTAAAATCATAAAATCATTAGCAGTTAGAAATTTCTGCCTTACCAGTGTCCCGCAGTAAATTTTACACGTCTTTTCCTGATTGTTGGCGGTAAAATGGGGTTAAAAAAAAAAGACTGCTGCTGAGAAAAAAAAAGTGATTGTTTCATTTCTCCAAAATTTGAACTGTATTAAACATCTTTTGAAATTGCTAACACAAGTGTTTTTTTTCCTTCCCCATTCTGCGTCAGCATGTTTTCTGTCCTCATAAAACATTTAAGTAATAATAAAAGGTCAAAAATCTGTTTTACTTCTTAAAACAACCCTTTCACTGTCACAAGCTTCACTTAAACCAACTTAACCCTTTTTATTACACAGGTCAACAATTATAAGATAACCAAATAATAAGCAATTTGATTTTTATTTTACTTTTTTTTTTTGTAAATGGGCCACTCTACAGAGCTGGTTCAAAGAGTTGAAAACAAATTTTGTATGTATGCAAATTGTATATTATCCAAGGTACACATTTCAAGTAATTGTGCAGTTAATTCTCATATTGTATTTTCACAAAGTTTTGGAATATTTGTCCTCTCCCCAAATTTGTCACTACCAAAATACAGTGATGTATAATTTAATAAGAAGGGTTATTTTGACCTATTAAGATTTTGCTTACGTCTTCCTTGTAAATATATTTTTCTATTT